>NC_135377.1:73203785-73507732 GCF_049243985.1 Paroedura picta | reverse complement strand
CAATGTATTTCTTGCGCCATTTTAAGGAGACCTGGATAAAACTCCAAGAGCCTCTTGTGGCGCAAGGTGGTAAGGCAGCCGACATGCAGTCTGAAAGCTCTGCCCATGAGGCTGGGAGTTCAATCCCAGCAGCCGGCTCAAGGTTGACTCAGCCTTCCATCCTTCCGAGGTCGGTAAAATGAGTACCCAGCTTGCTGCTGGGGGGTAAACGGTAATGACTGGGGAAGGCACTGGCAAACCACCCCGTATAGAGTCTGCCAAGAAAATGCTAGAGGGCGTCACCCCAAGGGTCAGACATGACCCGGTGCTTGCACAGGGGATACCTTTATCTTATAAAACTCCAGAAGATATGTAGAACTGCCCCCCTTCCCTCTCCACTGGTGGCATCATTCCTCATTCCACTTCCATGATTTGATAACCGTTAGAAGAATCTGAAAAGAGCTCCAGAGTCTCTTTCTTCACTGGAATAGAAAGGAAAACCCATTTGCTTTTTTGAAAGACAAGAAATCTAGGTCATGATCCATCTCACAAGTACAGCTGTCATCAACGAGAGGGGACAGATAGATGGCTTTAATAGAACTCTCTTTTCTTCCTTCCCCCATTCTTAGAAAATTGTGTATTTTGATGCACTGACCATTCCTCGGAATAGGAGTCAAATCAGTCCAGACTCCCCTCTAGCACCCCTTCCTGCCCCAGGTCCCTGGCCTGCTAAGCAGTCTTGCCCAGTGCAGAAAAGGAGACGGCGTTTTCTCTGGGACAAGGAAAGTTCTCTAATTCTACCTACAAATGTCTGAAAAGCTACTGTCCAGACAAGGAAAAGATTTTGTGGCATGTTAAAGACCCAAGTTCCATTAGCAAGTGTTCCACTAACTCACTTCACTCCTCCAAGGGTGTTTCTAGAATCTTGAGGCCCATTTCCTTGCGTTGCCAAGAGGCGCTGTTGAGCATACTGAGGAGGGAAAGAAGAGATTTAAGAGGCTGCCGAGATTCTGGATCTGGCAGCTGTACTGAAACCGGCAGCCGGGCACCCGGTATGGGCCCCAGATGGACACCTCAGCAGGCCCCCCTCTCCGCCTGTGAAGCGTCTGCTGTCAGTTCATCCAAGGTCATCCTGATCCAAGCCTGCAGTCCCTGCTGGGCAAGGTTCCCCCAGGGGGGTGGTCAGTTGAACAAAAAACCAGGCAGGGCTTTCAGACAGCCCCAGGCTTGCTCATTGGAAAAAGCACGCTGTGAAATGTTAATTAACAGGCGCCAACAGAGCTCTCTCCCTCCAGAGTGACCGATGCTGGCTTCCTTGCTCTGCAGACAAAGGAACTTCTAGCATTTATGGGCTGCTACGTCTCTCAGCAATGCGGGCTATTTGAAGCACAGCACACTGTCTTTTTTGACTTTGCTCACTTTATTTGAGAGTAAAGCTTTTTCTCCCTCTGGCTTCTCCAGTTCATCATTCTTCTTAGACGTCGCAGCCAGAAGAGTGCATCGACCCGGAAAGGGAAGCCTGTTGGATTTGTGGGGGTTGCGGGTTGGGGGGAACGTCACGAACCCCAACCTCGAACCTGTACAGACCCGTGGTCACAAACCGCTGGGTTCACTTTTTGTTTCCTGGGCTGCTCTAGTCTACCTCATGGAATGCACTACGGGGCGCCCTGACAGTCTCGCCTCGTTTTGGACACGGCTTCCGGGTCTTGCCCACTGTCCACTCTTCTCCCCTGTGGCCCTGGGAAGTGCTCATCCACCCACCTGCCTTCCCATGTCATAGTTTTATTTTGTTAGTTTAATGTGTCCTCCCAAAATTTGTTCCCATTCCTCTAACATTATTTTTGGCCAAAATTCAGCGTCCAGCATGTCATCGTTTTAGAGAGGAGTAAGGTTTCCGACGGATTTAATGGATGATGACTGAAATGGGCATCGGGAACCTCCATGGGGGCAAGTGGTGCCCACACATATGACCAGGAGGGTCCACAAGCTTACAGGGGTCTCGATGGGGTGTGGCTCCCAACACGCCCCCTGGGTCCTGGGTCAGGTGCTCTGACTTCCCACCTATCTATCTACCAACCTAATCAACTTTCTACCTGCCTAGCTAACCAATTACCTACCTACCTACCTAACCAATGTTTTACCTGCCTACATAACCAGCTATCTACCTACCTAACCAACCATCTACCTGCCCACCTACACCACAAACTATCCACCTATCTAACACCAGCTGAGGACAACTACCTCTTAGCACAGGACACAGGGCCCAGGGAATATGGGGACAGCTACAGCACATCATGGCTTCTCCAAACCTGCGGACCCTCATGGTCACCCCCGCTCCACAGACAGGCCCTCTGGATCCATCGTGCGTAGGGCATGCAGCATCTCCAGAAATGTCATCCTCAGTAACGGGGGTCGCAAACCATTGTTCATGAACGTTTGTGGCCAAACTACTCCTGGCAGCCTAAAGCTCCACTCTCTTGTCCTGACACTCTACCTTGAGCGCGACCCCAGGAGACTAATGTCTCCACTGGGAGTGCTGGGTGGGGTAGGATGCTCTTCCCATCCCATGCCTTCTGTGGGGCCCCCTGGATTCCGTGGGAAGGAGCACTGCCCCTTAACAGGGCCGTAGTTCTACTCCCTGTTAATTCCACCTGAGTTGTGGCCCCCCAGATAGTTCAAGTGAACAGGACAGAAATTCACGGTGGGCAGGAGGGGAAATTCATGGCTCGAGTGGAAAGATCAGGCCATGGAGCAGCCTTCTGTGACCAGTACTCCAAGGGATTGCAATGGGGGGGGGCTCTCCAAGTTATGCTGTGACCATGACCTTCTTGATAGCTACTATGGGCTGACTGATGCCGGCCACCTCCCATGAGACTACCGAGCACCAGTATCGTCCCTCCCTAATGCTGGAGCAACCTCGTTCAACAGAGGACGACTGGAAAGAGGAACGTTTTGCCCCTACCGGGCCCTCAACATCCCCCTCACGCTTGATACCAGGCTCCCCCCCCCAACATCTAGCCAGGAGTTACGCAAGGGCCACGCCTCCCTGCAGAGTTCATCCTTCCAGGCAGACAGTTCAGAATTGCCGAAAGCAATGCTTCCTTTTATGTGTGGATCACAGATGCAAGCAAGCCTAAACTCCTTCCTGCACATAGGATGCAGATGGATCTCGACACCGCTCTGTAACCCAAGCACCAAGGACTGCACCCATGCAGAAGGACTCCGCACTGTGGCCAGTGCCTGATCCAGACCATGGATGATGGGAATCACCTGTCCCAAACTAGCTGTATGAGCACTTAGGACCTTGGTGGTGTCCTGGAAAGGCTTAAGGACAGGGACTATCTGGGTGAATGTCAGCCACTCAGAGGTTATGCTCAGCTCCTCTTCACATTATGCATTATGAGATTCAAGAATATCACGTCCTGCACAATGGCTCTCTGCTCTATGAGACGCCATGTCATTGGTGGGCGTGTCCTGGAGTAGCTTGTGCTCTGAAGCGCCCATCTCTGCCTGCCTGACACGCAGCCTCCGTGCAGACTGGATGCTGCAGACACCCCCCTGACCAAGAGCATCCTTGACTACAAGATGCAAAGTGTGAGCCATGCATGCAACGCTTCCCATCCTGAACAGCAGACAACATGTTTGCACCCACATCTGTGATGACGTAGCCCCAGTCGGCCTCCCCCCCCCGCCCAGCCCCTCGTTCAAGCTGTCCTCAATAACTGAGGCAATGTCTCTTGAGGTATGTGCCTTGTCCATCCCCTGAGCAGGCAAAAGGAGCCCCTTGTATGCCAGAGGGAGGCTGTCGCCCCCATCACAGGGACCTCGCTTGGACTCCCTCGCAGCATGAGCCGAGAACTCCTCGGGCTGCTACCGGGGGCGGGGAGGGAAAGGTAGCCATTCTGCTGGCAGCTCCACAAGTCAGCCGTGAAACACACCCCTTGGCCTTGGCTAGCAGGGGAAAGAGGGCGGAAAAGAGAAAAGCACAGAAAATGAAAACTTGACTGGTAAAGGTGACACCTTAAGGGAGTCCCACGTGTGATCTAGGGGAAAAGAAGGGGGGGGAGTGGAAGCCAAGAGACTGATTTTGCTATCCAGCTGCAGCCACCCCAAATACCAGGAAAAGATGCTGGGTTGGGAGCCCCCCCTCCACACAAGTGAAGGAGAACCTTGAGGTAAAACTGCAGCTCAGATTCAGAATGTTGGGAAATAGAAACCAGGATTTATTGGTGATCTTTAACCCCCCCCCAGTTAGAAAGTTACAAATGGATCTGAGATTATTCTATCTGCTGAAATGCTGAAAACCTATATGCTGATTTGGCTGTGCATTGAATGCCAGCTAAATTGTTGTTGGGTGTAAAACAAAGCACAGGAAAAACAAAAGGAAGACCCAACCTGGGGAAAATCATCAGGGGGGATCCAAAACTGAACATACCATGATGTGGCATAAGCAGAAATGTCTGGCTGGCCCCCAAGTGGGTCAATGGAATGTGGGCAGGGCTCTTTCCCCAAGAGGAACAAAACACGTGCTCTAAGAGGAAGCCACAGAAAACGAAAACTTGACTGGTAGACCCTTTAGGGTAGACCCATAAGTGATGGCAGCACTGGGGTGGCAGGGGGGTGGGTGGAGGAGAGAAGGAAGGAAAAGAAATCTGAAAGCCTGGAAACTGGTTTGGCTACTCAGTGACAGCCACCCAAAATACCCAGACCAGAGGAGGGGGCTGGAGCCACAGCCAGGGCCAGCCACCCACCCAGTTACCCCCCCTCCCAAGTAAAGGAAACTATGGAGACCAAACTGTATCTCAGATTCAGGAAATTTGGGGGGGGGGGGGGGGGAGAACAGGATTTATTGGTGTCCTTTAACTCCAGAAAGGAAAGTCAAAGTCAAATAGGGTATCAAATTAGCACCCAGGAAAACCCCCACCTAAATATGAGATGTGTCCCAGAGACGGAACTCTGATTGTGTCTGAAGTTATTCTATCTACTTCAAGGCTGAAAGCCAAATGCTGATTAGGCTGTGTAGTACCCAGTCTAGATGCAATGCAAGGGGCATGCACCCCCCCCCCCCCCGCAAGTGGAGGGGAAAAGCCAAATAAAGCGTTTCCCCAAATAAAAGTAAAGTAGAAATCTTGATTTGTGGGAGATCCTTTGCCACACTTTAAGAGAGAAAATTAGGAGAGTTAAGGCAGAAGAGGTTTGAAAGAAAAACACCAGGCTGGGCTAAGAAATTGTTTTCCCCTACCGCCAGACAGAATACTTCAAGGCAGGAAATAAAGTACGTCCTCCTGCAGCGGGTGGAAAAGTCTAGCCAGTGGCCCAGCACAGCAAGGCTCCAATTCAAGGCCTAACAGGCACCAAGGGAGGGAGGGGGCTTTGAGCCAGAAAGGAGCAGGCAAAGGCCCACAAGGAAGGCTGAAGGGGCCCCTTCCCACACAATTCTCTCCCTCCAAAGAGCAACCTGCCTCTCCCCCCCCCCCCCCGCCACCCAGTCCCAAGAAGGCAGAGCTCTCTGTCACTTAACCAAAGGGCAAAATGCCTCCACCTCTGAAAATGAAATAGTCTGGTTCAAGCTCTGGTGAGCATTGATCAGATCTGACCTCATTGATCCAGGGAAGGGTTGTTGGCTGGAGTTTGCAACCAGGCAGTCAGGTGCAAGTTCGGTCTGCAACGGAGGCAGCTGGGCAAATTCCCCCTTCCCTCTGAGGAACACGACCTGGAGCCAAACCTGTCCTGCCAGAAAGGGGTGTGTGGGATGCAGCGGGGGTTGTCTCTGGCTAACTTGGCCACGACTCTCCCGATCAGAGGGATAAGAGGGAAGGCCTAAGACTGATTGGAAGGCACCCCTTGTGGGAGTGGATCGGGACCAGCTCACGGCAAGAGAGAGCTGTTGAACACTGTTGCAAATAGTTTCACAGTGGGGAAGCCCCACTGAGCAAACATGGGAGGGGGGAACGCTATCTTGGCACATGGGCCATTTCTGTGGGTTCCCCCAGTTTCCTCCCACTCAGCCATGTGAATGGCTTCCTAGCTGCCCACTCTCAGGGCCTCCTTGCTTGTTGACATGGTGCTGCCTGTTTGGATCTGGACTACCTTCCCACAAAGAAGAGCTGCAAAGGAGTTCAAGGCACAGCCAAAGGGCCTTTTGTTCTAAGAGGCTGATGAATAATCCTCTTTCAGCCTCCAACCACACAGCCCTAAGAATGGCCCCCCCCAGCCTGAAAGGGAGGCGTCTGTTGCTACAGTGACCTGTGGGGAACGGAACCCAAATGGGTTAGCTTCATTGGTCCACCCTCATAAACAGATTTTGAGAGCAAACAGTATGTTTGAACACCTGTGGGAAATAGCAAACGGGACCAGGGAAGCTGGCAGGGTCCTCACTGGGACATCTTGGAGGGCCCATATCCAGTCTGTCCTGAGGCAGCTGCATTGGTTACCGGTTGCTGCCCGGGTCCAGTTCAAGGTGCTGGTTCTTACCTTCAAGGCTCTCAGTCTGGGACCCACATACCTCAGGGACCGCCTTTCACCCTATGTCCCCCGCAGGGCTCTAGGCTCTGCGGGGACAAATTTGTTGGTCATTTCCGGCCCCCAGGAAGTGCGTCTGGTCTGGACCAGGGCCAGGGCCTTTTCGGTCCTGGCCTCCACCTGCCGGAATGAGCTCCCGGGAGAGCTACGGACCCTGCGGGAGCTTTCTGCATTCCACAGGGCCTGCGAGATGGAGCTCTTCCGCCAGGTTTATGGTTGAGGCCCCCCCCCTGCCCTCGAGCCCTACTGGGCATCCAGGGGTGAATGAAAGAAGATCAGCCCCTCTGTCCACCCTGAGGTATATGAGTGGTTAGAATTGGGTCGCTTTGCCACTGAGTGCTGGAGGGTTTTAAGGTTGATTGGTTGGTTTTCGACTGTTTTAAATTGTTTTATGGGTTTTATGGGGGGGGTTTATGCTTATTGTTAGCCGCCACGAGCCTTCGTGGGAGTGGCAGGATAAAAATATAATAAATAATAATAAGATAATAAAGTGGTGGAAGCCATTAGGCCTGAAACTATTCAGTGATCAATAGCTTTTTGGAACCTATTTGAGATGGGCTAGCTGAAGCTTTTATAGATCAGGTTGTCTCTAGCTGCAGTAGAGTCTAACCAAGCACCAATAAAGAATGCTTGCTGGGAGAAAATGGATTTTCCCCAATTAACCCATAAGCCTTAACTTTGGCATGTCTCCAGAACTAGTTCAGAAGGGGCAATTAATAACTAGTTGTCCAAAGAAGAGAGGATAGAACATCCCTGCCCGCACAACCACCATGCTTTTGTCAAACCTTGAGCAGTGGCCAAACCAAAAGGCTTCAGGCTTTCTCAACCAGGGCGTCAAGCAACCCTGGGGTTTTGCAACAGCACTGGAAGGATTTAGCTGATTGGGGGTTGACATGACCCCCAATGGCCAGTGGTGTGCCTGAAGGGGCTGGGAAGGGGAGGGGAAAAAGCCTGGAGTCCAGTGAGGTACGTCCTCTCACTTTAACTTAACTGGGGGTGGGATGGGGTAGGACAGGCCTTTCTGGCGCAGAGGTAGGTAGGGGGGGGGGGAGTGACAGAGTGGCATAAGCCCACCCTGGCCTTGTTTCTGCAGGCTCCCTTTGGTGAAGAAGAGCAAACTGGTAGCCAGCCCAGAGTACAGGTCTGTTCTCAAATATCAGAAACTGTTTCTGTGCTGTCACTTCCTGTGCTGTGGGAGTGGCCTGGTGATGTCACATCCGGTGGAAGTGTCTGGGTGGTGGCACTTTTGGGGACATGGCATTCTGGGGATGTGGCAGGAAGGTATGTCCTGCTGGCATCACTTCGGGGCTTTCTTGACACCTGAAGAATGCTTCAGGGGTTTCTCAACAGTAAAACCAACCAGCCGTAGCATCCACAGCAGATGTGCAAATTAGGTGTTCTTTTTTGCTAAACATTTTTGTGCCCTTGGGAAACCGAAGGTCAAGCAACATTCAAAGGCCAAATGTATTCCCATCTTCTAGGCAGGAGCTCCTTTAAATATTCTCTCTCTCTCTCTCTCTCTCTCTGGGGTAGGACTCTCAAGGCCAGTCCCCGGCCGCATCCTTGCCCTTCAGCCTGTCCACCCTCTCTTAGGCATGGGACGAGAGCGCCAATGGTGCTGCCCCCTGCTGGCTTTTGCCGTGCATTGAACTCTCACCAACATTCCTTGTTAAGAGAAGCTTACTGTATTGGGGCAAAAGGAGTATGACTGGCCACTGCCTGACAGCCACTTTGGGCATGAACCACTTATCTGTGGCATTTTTCTGTTAAGGTGCTCTTTACAGAACGATTGGGTGTCACTACAAGAACCCTAGCGATATAATTTTGCTTTCGGCCTTTAACTAGATTTTATTTATTTGTTTGACTATCTTAATCTAGAACTTTTAAAGCTCAGATGTATTGATGTAGCTTTAGTGAGGTCCTGCGCATTAAAAACGTCAATTCTCACACCCACATTTCTTGGAGTCATTTCTTGGAGTGAATGGCGCAGGGAGCCTGGGGCGGGAAGCACTTATGATTTCTGGGGCTCAGATTCCCCTCTGCTCGCGGCCCCCGTAAGCAAGTGTGAGCTTGGCATGAATACCCCTGGGCCAAGTACTCCCAAGCTGTCTCCCAAGTTTACATACGTGGAATGGAACTGCCATTTTTGTGCGGTCAAAGGAAATTAAAAAGTCCCCTTGTTTGCAAATAAATTTTTAAACAACGTCACTTCTTTACAAAGGGTGTCTGGACTAGAGTCTATCATACTGTACTTTGGGGACTAAAGAAGGGTCTCCCCCCCCCCCCAAGCTAAACTGAGCCCAAAGCAGCTTGCTGGCACCTGGAGGCTGTTTTTGTCTTTTCTCAGTGGAATCTGGGCCAGTCATTCATCTAAGAAAACCCATCCCACCCAGGAGCTGGCACTAATCAGCAGCACTTGGGAAGTGGAGAAATGCTTCCCACCCTTTGCTTTATCACTCGGTGAAAAAGAGTTCTGCTGATGATAATGAAATATATTTAAAAGACTTTAAACTTTCCAACATTAGAAACGCAACAGCAGCAGCTGTGAAATGGTTAAGCCTGCAGAAGGTAGAACCACAGATCCTGTTCTGAGACCTGTGGAGGAAGAGTGAGATAGAATTGTATACACACTAAGGGATGGATTGATGTCATTTCTTTTGTGTATATTATAAAATAAAACTAGCTGTGAAGGCCACCTTAAATGCAGGCAGGAAGGAGGAGGGAGCCCCCCCCCCAACAGCCAGCTGCCAACGCAGAAAGGCAGGGGCCGGCAGTAGCCCACCCTGAAGCCCTGGAGGCTCCCCCCTGCCCTGGCAGGTCTTGCAGCACAAGGAAGAAGCCATGGGAGCCCTTCCCATGATGCGCACTTTCAGTGGGGTTGGGGCCACGGAGCCAGCAGGACGGGCAAGAACACCGCCAGTTCCCGGCTCTCGGGAGACAGAACCAGCAGCAGCTCCCCCTGCCCCCTTGGGGAAAAGTCTCGGGGGAGGGGTGGAGGAGAGGCAGCTGCGTTTGCCACCAGTGGCAGGAGGTGGGCCAGGGCAGCCAGTGCCCCCCCACCCGTTGGCAGAGATGGGGGCATGGAGGGAGCTGGGAGAGCAGGAAGGAGGTGGTGGCCAGGGGCAGAGGCATCCTCCTAAAGCCAGCGGGAAGTCAGGAAGTGTGATGCCGGGTGTGTGGAGGGGGCGGGCAGCCTTCTCTGCCAGGAGGGAAGTGAGGAGGGTGGAGAGCTAGACAGGTGTGTGGCAAGGCACTGAACTAGAGACGGGATGGCTGGATGGGTGGCCCCAATGACCTGGTAGTGGCTGGTCCTCAGGAAGAAGGGGCCAAGGGACCAAGCCCTGTGAAGATAGGTTGAGGGACCTGGGAATGCTCAGCCTGGAGAAAAGGAGGTTGAGAGGGGACATGATAGCCCTCTGTAAGTATTTGAAAGGTTGTCACTTGGAGGAGGGCAGGATGCTGTTTCTGCTGGCTGCAGAGGAAAGGACACGCAGTAATGAATTTAAACAACAAGTACAACAATATAGGCTAGATATCAGGAAAAAGTTTTTCACAGTCAGAGTAGTTCAGCAGTGGAATAGGCTGCCTAAGGAGGTGGTGAGCGCCCCCTCACTGGAAGTCTTCAAGCAAAGGTTGGATACACACCTTTCTTGGATGCTTTAGGATGCTTAGGGCTAATCCTGCGTTGAGCAGGGGGTTGGACTAGATGGCCTGGATGGCCCCTTCCAGC
This sequence comes from Paroedura picta, assembly GCF_049243985.1. NCBI lineage: Eukaryota > Metazoa > Chordata > Lepidosauria > Squamata > Gekkonidae > Paroedura > Paroedura picta. Next base: position 73,497,501 of record NC_135377.1, on the reverse strand, counting down.
TCTATGATTCTGTGATTCTGTGATAAGAAGTAGTGGAAGATGCAGCACCAGGAAGGGGGGGAAGACCGTTTGGACAATTCAGCAGAGCTTTGATTGGCAATCAGTGGAGGAGGGTCCTCTTCCCTGAGGGCCAATCAGAGGGTGGCTCATAGGTTCCCAATGGCATGGGAGCTCCTTTGAGTGGCCCTTGGTGGGAGAGCCCTCCCCACCGAAGGGCCAATTCGAGGACCAACAGAGGTTCCGAAGGGCATCCCAGCTGCTATGAGTGCCCCTTGAGGGCCAATCAGGGAGCTCACACATCATCAGAATTGCCCTGCACATTTTATTATCTTAAAACCGCCCGTAGCGCCGCGGACTAAATAAAGCACTAAGGCCTTGGGGGGAGGAGTTAGGTGGGCTCTGTCCGGGATAAAAACTCAGAGGAGCGAATCAGGAGCCGCTAAGCGGCTTCTGATTCACTCCTCTGAGTGTCAATCCTGGACCAAGGAGGCAATGGGGAGGCGCGCAAAGAGCGCCTCCCCTTTGCCTCCTTGCCCGCCATTGCCTCGGCATCGAGATGGCCGCCCTTGACTCTCACCCGCCGGTAAGCTCCCCTTGCCGCTCTTCTGTCTTTCGGGAGAGTGGGGGGCCGCAAGCTGGCCTTCTGTCGGTACTGGGAGCGGCCTCGCCCGGTGAGGCCGCTCCCGGGGCCGACAGAACTCCGTAGGAGACTTTGGGGAGGGTGGGGGGGCCAGAGCCGGCCTTCACTCGGCCCTGGGAGCTGCCTCGCTGCGGTGAGCCTGCTCCCGGGGCCGAGAGAAGACCGGCTTCTAGCGCCCATTTTTGCCGGGGCCGGGCTCTCTCTCGCGGCCGGCCCCCGCAGAAGCCTCCTTTCCCCAGCCCCCTTTTCTCTCTGGCTTCTGCCGGGGCCGGGCTCTCCCTCGCAGCCGTGAGGGAGAGCCCAGCCCTGGCAGAAGCCTCCGTCCCCCGCCCCCTTTTTTCTCCGGCTTCACTGGAAAGACAAACACACACGCCACCTGAGGAGCCGCCTGCACAGAAAAAAGGTTGGCCGCTTCCCCCGAATCCAGCCCCTGCCTTGCTGAAGCCTTCCCTGGCCCACAAGGGGGAGGAGGAGAAAGGCTTCTGTGGCCCCACTGCAGCCCCCCCTACTCTGAAGCCTTTGGGAGTCGGGGGGGGGGGGGGAGCCCCAGTCCATCTAGCGCCCATTTTATTTAAAATTAAAATGGGCTTTAGATCTAGTATATAGAATATAGAAAATGCTTATATTCTCATTTTTCTCCTGAGCATCAACAGTTTGCTAGAGCCCACTGTATTTTTTTCAGACCACAGGCATTATTGCTAGTTAAACCCTGAATGTCTGCCCCTGCTTCTCATAATTATGAGGGTTACTTGATATATCAGGTCAGTGCCTTCCTGCTTGGAGTTTTGGCATCCTTCCCCAACTGCTATAAGTTTTGTCTTTGCTTTCACAGATTGTGCTCAGGGATGGCTCTCAGAACTTTTTGGATGATGCCAGTCTCCAGGTATATTGTACAGACAGAAACGCATTTGGCAAGACCCAATAGGTGGTGAAGAAAGGAACACTGCAGCCTCTCAACTCCCACAGTGAGGTCTATACTCCATACTGGTAGGCCATAGAAAAGTTTTGTAAGTTTGGAAAATTTTAATAGTGGCTGGAAGGTTTTAACCTCCCCTGGAAAAGTAGAACCTAACTATTGCCTTTGACTTGAGATTTGTACAGTTGGACATTTGCTTCCAATGTAGGGACCATTTCAGCATGTGGTGAAAGTAGACTCCTAAGTATTTAAAGTGGTGCACTTGTTCAATGTAATGTTTATTTTCCACTTGGTGAGCTTTGGAAAGTAAGACTATTTTGGATTTGGTGAAGTTAATCTATTGCACCATTGCACACATTTCTCATGCTAGCAATATGTGGACCGAGAACTTCCAGAAGTACAGGCAGGATTTCGAAGAGGCAGAGGAACTAGAGATCAAATTGCCAACATACACTGGATCATGGAGAAATCCATGAAGTTCCAGATAATCATCTATTTCTGCTTCATTGACTATGCTAAAGCCTTTGATTGTGTCGAGCACAACAAACTGTGGCAACTTCTTAAAGAGATGGGAATACCAGAGCATCTTATGTGCCTCTTGAGAAACCTATATGCAGGTCAAGAAGCAACAGTGAGAACCGGGCATGGAATCACTGATTGGTTCAAAATTGAGAAAGGAGTTCAGTAAGGCTGTATACTGTCGCCTTGCCTATTTAAGTTGTATGCGGAACACATCATGAGAAAGGCGGGATTAGAGGAGTCACAGATTGGGATCAAGATTGGAGGGAGAAATATCAATAACCTCAGATATGCAGATGATACTACTCTAATGGCAGAAAGCGAAGAGGAACTAAAGAGCCTGTTGATACAGGTTAAGGAGGAGAGTGCAAAAGTTGGCTTGAAACTCAACATCAAGGAAACAAAGATCATGGCATCCGGCCCTCTCAATTCCTGGCAAATTGATGGGGAAGAAATGGAGATAGTGACAGATTTTATTTTCCTGGGCTCCAAGATCACTGCAGATGGGGACTGCAGCAAAGAAATTAAAAGACGCTTGCTCCTGGGGTTGGAAAGCTACGGCAAATCTAGACAGCATCCTAAAAAGCAGAGACATCACCCTGCCCCAGCGTGGCTTAGGGGGGTAGGGATTCGGCAACAGCACGCAGACAGTCCTTGGTTGCAGAAGCTCCCAAACCTCCAAATTCTGACAGCTCCCTACACCTGGGCAATAGGTGCCTGGAAGTCCTGGGAACCAAGAGGGCATTGCTGGTGGCGTCTTTCTTTGCTGATCTAAGGAAAGAGGTGCAGTCCTGTTGACTGGATTTGGATCTTGCTGTGAACGGTTCTACTCAGTACTTTCCTCTGTTGGAGTTGCCAACATCTGGAAGCAGTATTCTAGGAGGCAGCCCCCAGCTGTTCCTGGCCAGCCTGACTGTCAAATCTGTTGATGGATTGGGAACATGATGGCTCTGCCCCAACCCTTCCAACCTGGTCCAGCATTCCCTTGTGTGAAAGATGACAGGCTCCAGGTTTCTCTCTTCTGACCTTGCTCCTGCAAGAGATGATCACTGCAGGAGCTCTAAGAAGCCTATTTGGATGAACAGAGAACTTCAAGAGGAACTAAGAAAGAAAAGGGAGATGTTCAGGAAATGGAGGGAAGGACAGAGCTCTAAAGAAGAGTACCTACAGGTTACTAGGCACTGTAGATCAATCACCAGAAAGGTGAAAGCTGAGAGTGAGCTAAGATTGGCCAGGGAAGCCCATTGTAACAAGAAACGATTTTTCAGTTATGTGAGGAGCAAACGTAAAGGAGGCAATAGGCCCACTGCTGAGTACGGATAGACAAACTCTAACGGAAGATGCAGAGAAAACAGAAAGGCTTAGTGAATGAAAAGCATGCCTACTGGATGGGGGATACGCTTCTAGGTAGCACTGTGTGTGAACGAGACCTTGGGGTACTTGTGGATTGTAAACTAAACATGAACAGACAGTGTGATGCAGTGGTAAAAAAGGCGAATGCCATTTTGGGCTGTATCAACAGGGGCATCACATCAAAATCACAGGCTGCCTAAGGAGGTGGTGAGCTCCCCTTCACTGAGAGTCTTCAAGCAAAGGTTGGATACACACTTTTCTTGGATGCTTTAGGATGCTTAGGGCTGATCCTGCATTGAGCAGGGGGGTGGACTAGATGGCCTGTGCGGGCCCTTCCAACTATATGATTCTTCTATGATTCTATGATCTGTCCACTGTCCCTGGGCTGTGAGAGTCTTGCAATATGCTCCCCAGTCTTTTTGGCTGGCATCTGTGATCATGACTATCTGAGCTGGTTGAACAAAGTCCATGCCTTTCTGAAGATGCTCAGCAACTGTCAACCACTGAAGGGCTGTGTGAAGGTGCGATGACAGCAACAACTTCCTGTGCTTCCTCTAAGCAATATCCTTCTGGAAGGGTAAAAGAGCCCACTGTAGCAGTCACAAGTGGAAGCAGGCCCAGGGTACCATGTTTATTGTTGCGATCATAAGACTGTGGACTGCTGTGAAGTGAATCAGATCCACAGTCCAGCTTGGGACTATCTCTGCCACCAGAGACATCAGCTTCTTTGTTTCTCCTCTGGGAGGAAGACCTTTGCCAACTATGTACACATTCTGGCTCTGAGATGGATGATATCTGAGATGGGAACCAGGTGGCTCTTGCCTTCGTTGAGGAAGAAAAAATGTTTCTAGACATGATTGCATCATATTCATGATGTTCCATATTGACGTTTTGTTCTGGCCCTCAGCAATAGGTTCTTCTAAGAACGGGTAACCATGGACCCCATATTGATGCAGCCGCATGACCAGGGCTACCATGACTTTGGTAAAAACACGAGGAGCAGGTGGCAGGCTGAGTGGAAGTGCTGTGCTGTTTTGGGAATATGAAGGTACATTTCCAATAGGTCTAAAGGCGTCTTCACATCAGAGACCTGCAAAACCTGAAGGATGTGCCAACGGGATTCCACCTGGAACCTTCTCTTCCTTACCCAGATGTTGAGGTTCTTGAGGGTCAGGACTGCATGCCAGTCCCTGGATTTTGGGGGGACAACGAAGGGTACAGAGTCAACACCAGTGAACCTCTGGTCCTGAGGGATCTCCTCAATGGCTCCAATCTTGATCAGGTGCTGAATGGCTTGAATAAGTAGTTATTTTCTTTGGGTGGGATCTGGGAAATGAAGAAGGGAGGAATAGCTTCATTGGTTTTGCCATGCATTCAATGCAATACCCTTCTACGATGACAGACAGCGCCCACTGATCCCCTGTAGAACGGCTCAATACCTCTCAGATGCAGCAGAAGCAACCTCTGACGCAATCAGCATGTGGATTATTCCAAGGGTTGCTGGCCTTTGTCCTGAGTATCTCAGCAGACACCATGGAATTCCTTGTGATCCCAACCTTGTCCTGAGTGATGGTGGGGGTGAAAAGACTGGTGTTGCCAATATTCAGAGTCCGTATCTCTGATGGTGCTGGATAAAGATGTCATCGCTCTTTTCTTCTCCTTTTGTGGCCTTCCTACCACTGTGGCGTGGATCGGCCTGGGAGGCATTCTTCGGATGGCTGGAGCCCTCTGTGCTGCTGGCAGAGTGGACGGGCACTGCTTTCCAGGGCAGCTCGACCTCTGCACTTCTCTTTGCGCCCGGCTTTCCACGGGGTCTCAGGATTCCGGCGCCTGCTGCCTCCCCCATTCTAACGTCGGAGGAGTTGGGGAGCTTCTCGGGGAAACTGACTGCTGCCTTGCCCCCCCCCCCCCCCGCAGCTGCTCCTTGCTGGTGGGGGGGGGCAGCTCCAGACTGGGAGTGGAGCCTGGGGAGGACAGACTGCTCAGCTGCTGGCCGCCTTCTTAGCAGGGGTGAGCAACGTTCCCTTCAGAGACAGCCCTCTGCAGGCCCAGGGGGATCCCTAGCTCTATGCCTTCTTTAGCATGAGCTGGTGCTGTGTGAGAAGACGGCCTGCCCAGGCAGCAGGGCCCCCGACCGGGACGGCCAGGCTCCGGCCACCAGAGAGGCAGGCTGCCAACGTTTGTGTACGGACTGCCCTCCCGACCTGAGTGAGCCGAGGTGTGACCTACCCGCCCGGATGGCTTCTGCCCTGCTGAAGGAGAAGTACCTCTTTCTCTGCCTTAATTTTGTAAACCTCCCTCATGTTGTTTCCCAGACTGAAGAGCCCTTGCCTCGGTCGCCTTCCATCCCCTTCCCTGTTTCCTTGCCCTCTGCTGCACCTTTTCCAAGGCTGGCTAAAAGGTTTGCGTGTTCTTCGAGGCAGCAGCAGTGAATGTCAACTGGAGAAGCCACTGGATGGCCGGACCTCACCCAGGCCCTCCTGGAGCCCCTCTCTGGGTTTCCACAGGCCCTATGCTTCTCACACAGGTTGTCGACTGAGGCCCAGCTTCTGCAAATTACCAGAAACCTTCTTTGCCGAAAGCAGCAGACTTCAGCCAGTAACAGAATCCCGTAGCAAGAAACTCAAGAAAGTAAGGAGACAGGCATGAACAACCCCAGTGAATTATGTTGGGGCCAAAGGATCGATTCACTTCTACTTTTCATCTTAAGTGACCGGAAATGTCTGTTCTCTTTTTTCCCTGCCCGGGAGGCAAGGTGCTGAGGCTCAGGAGAGGAGGAGCCCAGACCCTCCCCCCCCCCTTCCTCCTCCTGATCGCAGGTCTCCCTCTTGGGCCTTGGCTTAGTTTCCTCTGGATGCAACAGAGCAGCAAGAGCTCCAAGCAGATGGCAAGGAAGAAGGGGAAGGGGCTCACCCTGAAGAGTCCCCAAGAGGGAAGCCCCTCCCACTCAGCCCCCTTTCCTTTACAGAGCCAGGCACACCCCTCACAGGGCAAGGGCGGTGCAGAACAGCCGATCCCACAATAGGCAACCCACCGATGAACACAACACCTCAAGGGACCCCGAACAAAGGAAAAAAACTTCTAGGACAAGAGTTCCAAACCTGTTTCCCCTCAGGGATTTACTCCCCCTGCCCGGAGATCTGCTGCAATCTTGTTTGAATGAAGCTTGTTTGGATGAACTTATGTTTTTACTAAGTTATTATTGTATATTATTAGTTATTCCACGCAGAGGCAAAACGGCCTGTGCCAGTGGAATCTGAAAGTCGATCCTTGAAACAAAAGGGTGTGTGTGTGTCAGTGAGTGAGTGAGAGAGAGACCACAAATCAAGGTATTCAAATCAAGGTATTCAAGAACTGGAAATTGTATGTCAATACTAAGCTGGGGTACTTTTCTTTAGAATCATAAAATCATAGAGTTGGAAGGGGCCATCCAGGCCATCTAGTCCAACCCCCTGCTCAACGCAGGATCAGCCCTAAGCATCCTAATGCAAATTAGTACAAATTCCTAAAATATTATCATTTTAAATTGTGCGTTAGGGGAACCTCAGGGTGGCTTCCAACATTCATGCTGCACAGCTTATTTGGGGGGACGGGGGAGGGTCTTCATTGTCAAGCTCAAGAAAGAGAACTTCCCAGCACTGCTCATCTCTGTGTCCATGGCACAGATGTTCTTGCGGCCTGGAGGGGCGGGGAGAGGGAACCGCGGCCGCTGGCATGCCGGCGGCACAAACGCGCACGCACAGACTTGCCGCGGGGGCACAAACACGCATGCACGGCAAGTCCGGGTCGCCCTCTCCCCACACCCCGGCGTAGCGGTCCGCAGCCTGGCAAAGGTTGTGGACCACTGCCTTAGAAGACAAGTCCATCTGAGAATGTGTCCTCAAGCACAGGAAGGTTGAAACTTGACAAGGACATAGACTATCCTCTGAAAGCAGCCCGTTCTGGTCCCAAAGCCTGCAAGAGCTTCCCCCTAGAGAGTCCGGCCCCACAGCAACCAGCCTTGTAAGCAAAAGGGCCCCTATCCTTGATGAGCTACTGAGGGGGCCCATTTGGGGGGTTTATCAACTCCAACAAGAAGCCCAACTGCACACAAATTCTGGAAAAACACAGCACAGCTTGAAATCTGTTGTCTTACAACCCACTTAGAATCCGAGAGTGAAGGACAGACCCCCCCCCCCCCCCGCAGTGACAACGGAGCACAGAGCGATCAAGGCACCAATCCCTGGATAAAAAGGAGGAAAGCAAACACAACGTTAAGCCTTACCTTGTGCATATTTGGCTTGATGCAGCGAACAAAGAAAGGGTTAGATGTGCTCAGGGTGGCCATTAAGGAATGCAGCGAATCCTAAAAAAAAAAGAGAAAAAATAACGGGGAGGGGGGGGGTTACACTTCTGACTCTTTTCAATGAATTATCATCCCTGCCTCAGCAGCACCCTCTAGGGGCACCAGCTGCAAATTACATCCAGGCAGATTTTCCCCACAGGAACTGTTGGATGGCACTTTTATTTCAAGTCTTTTTAAAAAAATTAACTTCATGATCAACCAAGACAGCCGGAATCCACTAACTATTCATCTCAGAGAGGAACAGCACTGATCTCAAATCCTGAAAAGGATTCCTCCTGCACAATGATACCAGTGGCTGAAGAAGAGAACCATTTTCTCAGGGTGTTGCTGATGGGAGGTTTAAAAAGCCACCTGGAGCACAGGGCCTACGCAGGCCCTCGGAGAGGAGGGGACTTACGCGGAACTGGAGGCTGACGGTGGCCTTCCGGGGCTTGCTGCCACATTTCAAAGTGTCGTGGCCATTGTGGCTTGAAAGGTGTTCAAAGAGGTCGTAGATGAAATCAAGGCTGAAAACGCAAGAGGGGGAGGTGAGAAGTCAAGTCACAGATGAGCCCCCAAGGCCCCCGCGAGGCCCATCGATGCGGCCCCTTAGCCCCCGGGGCCCGGCTGGAGGGATCTCTCCAACTCCTGTCCGGCCCAAATCCTGATAGCTGCAGACTTTATTTCTCTGGCTTAAAATGAACTCTGCCAACGTTCAGCCCTCCACAAAAAAGCCGTTAAAAAGTATACCGCAAACCATGATGTGGCTACTGGTTGGTTCCTACAGAAGCTTCTGAGAATGACACATCCCTGACAAAAGGCCAGAGCCCAGGAGCACCTTCAAGCCTGACCAGACTTCAGTCCGGGCTCGTGAAAGCGCCTCCCCTGCCACCCATGCAGGCAGTCAGTCTTTCCAGGGTTTCCTCCTGGACTCTGGCTCTTCTTGGCTGCTGCAGACTAACAGGGCCACCCCTCTGGACCTACAGGTGCTATGACCCAGGGAAGCTCACGGGACTCTTGCTGTTTTCTCCTGCTACACACACACACTCACCCAGCCCCCCATCTGGATCTGTCATCACTGACAAGCATCATTAAGAGGCAATCTACCCGTTGCCTGGGAAGAAGTGGGTGAGCACGTGGGGGCCCCCCAGGGGGGTCGGAAGGCCTGGAGCTCCTTGACAAGAGCGGTGTCTTGCCACCACGGAAGCCATGAGAAGCTGGGATACCCAAGTCCCAAATGCCGCTTAGCTGCAAAACTCACCGGAACACTTACTCAAGAACTTGATGCCACAGACCTCTGGATGCGCACATGCCCAAGCACACAAGCACACAAACACACCTGCACACGCCCTGTGTTGGGGCTTCAGAAACATCCCTCACTTCTCTTAAGCTGGCCAAACAAACAATTGGTGAAGTTCTGCCCACCCCTTCTTCTCTGAAAAGTCTACTAACTTTGTCAGGGCCTCTAGGTGCAACCTTCAATATGGAATATTTTTTAAAAATGGTAACAGCTCAAATTTGCCTTCTAATGTACTCTCTAAAATGCCCCAGTAAAAGGTGTAGTTACAAGCCTGTTTCATTGGTCCAACATTTAATAGGACTACGAATGGAGCATTGGAGCCCATCCGCGTGGTGAGATTCCCCAAAGTCACCTACAGACAGATCTGTTTGTGTTGGAGCGGATTCTGGGAGAGCAAAGTCCTGTCCCGCCGCTCCTCTGCATCATGAAATCAGCACCAATGGGGCATCCTCTTGGAGAAGAGTGACAAGTGGAGTGCCCCAGGGATCTGTCCTGGGCCTGTGTTGTTCAACATATTCATAATTGATTTGGATGAGGGATTTGCAGACCATACTAAACTGGGAGGGGGACAGAAGACACAACAGAAGACAGCAACAGAATTCAGGATGATCTTGATAGGCTCAAGAAGTGGGCTAAACCGAATTACTAGGCACTGTAGATCAATCATCAGAAAGGCCAAAGCTGAGAGTGAGCTAAGATTGGCCAGGGAAGCCCACTGTAACAAGAAAAGATTTTTCAGTTATGCGAGGAGCAAATAAAGGAGGCAATAGGCCCACAGTTGGGTGCGGATGGACAAACTCTAACGGAAGATGCAGAGAAAGCAGAAAGGCTTAGTGCCTATTTTACATCTGTTTTTCCCCACAGGTCAAAGAGTTTAGGCACATCTAGAGATGGCAGTAGCCAAGACATAGTGTCTGGGTGGCAGGTTAACATGGATAGAGAGGTTGTCAAGAGGTATTTAGCTGCACTGGATGAGTTCAAATCCCCTGGTCCGGATGAAATGCAACCGAGAGTACTCAAAGAACTTGCACAGCCCTTGTCCATCATCTTTGAGACCTCTTTAAGGACTGGAGATGTCCCGGAGGACTGGAAGAGAGCAAACCTTATTCTGATCTTCAAAAAAGGGAGGAAGGATGACCCGAGAAACTATAGACCAGTGAGTCTAACCTCTGTTGTGGGGAAGATAATGGAGCAGATATTAAAGGGAGCGATCTGCAAACATCTGGAGGACAATTTGGTGATCCAAGGTAGTCAGCATGGATTTGTCTCCAACAGGTCCTGTCAGACCAACCAGGTTTCCTTTTTTGACCAAGTAACAGGTTTGCTGGATCGTGGAAATTCGGTTGATGTCGTTTACTTGGATTTTAGTAAAGCTTTTGACAAGGTTCCCCATGATGTTCTGATGGATACGTTGAAGGACTGCAATCTGGATTTTCAGATAGTTAGGTGGATAGGGAATTGGTCAGAGAAGCGCACTCAAAGAGTCGTTGTCAATGGTGTTTCATCAGACTGGAGAGAGGTGAGTACCGGGGTACCTCAGGGCTCGGTGCTCGGCCTGGTACTTTTTAACACATTTATTAATGATCTAGACTAGATGAGGGGGTGGAGGGACTATTCATCAGGTTTGCAGATGACACCAAATTGGGAGGACTGGCAAATACTCCAGAAGATAGAGACAGAGTTCAACGAGATCTGAACACAATGGAAAAATGGGCAAATGAGAACAAGATGCAATTAGTGTAAAATTCTGCATCTGGGTCAGAAAAATGAAAAGCATGCCTACTGGATGGGGGATACGCTTCTAGGTAACACCGTGTGTGAACAAGACCTTGGGATACTTGTGGATTGTAAACTAAACATGAGCAGGCAGTGTGATGCAGCGGTAAAAAAGGCAAATGCCATTTTGGGCTGTATCAACAGGGGCATCACATCAAAAAACAAGATGTCATAGTCCCATTGTATACGGCACTGGTCCATTGTATACGGCACTGGTCAGACCACACCTGGAGTACTGTGTGCAGTTCTGGAGGCCTCACTTCAAGAAGGACGTAGATAAAATTGAAAGGGTACAGAGGAGAGCGACGAGGATGATCTGGGGCCAAGGGACCAGCCCTATGAAGATAGGTTGAGGGACTTGGGAATGTTCAGCCTGGAGAAAAGGAGGTTGAGAGGGGACATGATAGCCCTCTTTAAGTATTTGAAAGGTGGTCACTTGGAGGAGGGCAGGATGCTGTTTCTGTTGGCTGCAGAGGAGAGGACACACAGTAATGGGTTTAAACTTCAAGTACAACGATATAGGCTAGATATCAGGAAAAACATTTTCACAGTCAGAGTAGTTCAGCAGTGGAATAGGCTGCCTAAGGAGGTGGTGAGCTCCCTCACTGGCAGTCTTCAAGCAAAGGTTGGAGACACACTTTTCTTGGATGCTTTAGGATGCTTAGGGCTGATCCTGCATTGAGCAGGGGGTGGGACTAGATGGCCTGTATGGCCCCTTCCAACTCTATGATTCTGTGAATTAAATGAAGTTCAATAGGGACAAGTGTAAAGTTCTGCATCTAGGTAGGAAAAACCAAGCACAGCAATATAAGATGGGGGAGACTTGTCTTGGAAGTAGCATGTGCGAAAAGAATCTAGGAGTCTTAGCAGACCATACAATGAACATGAATCATCAGTGTGACTCAGTGGCTAAAAAGGAAAATGGGATTTTCGGCTGTATCGTGTCCAGATCACGGGAGCTGATGGTACCGCTTTACTCTGCTCTGGTTCGGCCTCACTGGGAGTCCTGTGTTCAGTTTTGGGCACCCCATTTGAAGAGGGATGTTGACAAACTGGAACGTGTCCAAAGGAGGGCAACAAAGATGATGAGGGGTTTGGAGACCAACACGTATGAAGAAAGGTTGGAGGAGCTTGGTCTGTTTAGCCTGGAGAGGAGACGACTGAGAGGGGATCTTCAAGTATTTAAAAGGCTGCCATATAGACGATGGAACTGAGTTCTCTCTTGCCCCGGAGGGTCAGACCAAAACCAATGGGATGAAATTAATTCAAAAGAAATTCCGTCTAAACATCCAGATGAAGTTCCTGTCCTCAGTGGAACAGGCTTCCTCGGGAGGTGGAGATTTTTAAACAGAGGCTAGATAGTCATCTGACGGAGAGTCTGATCCTGTGAAGGCTCAAGGGGGTGGCAGGTCAGTGTGGATGAGCCATAGGATGGTGAGTGTCCTGCCTAGTGCAGGGGGTTGGACTAGATGGCCCATGAGGTCCCTTCCAAACTCTATGATTCTATGCGGGGGACATGTCATCCCCAGAGCTCAGAGAGGGGAGGGCTGAAGGCAGAATAAGGGTCAACTCCATCCATGCAAGTGCACCCAGGTGGGCTCCAGTCTTCACATGGTGGCAGGCACTCTTTGCTTGGTGGTCCCTGCTGACAAGCATAGAAACGTATCCCTCTATGCCTGCACTGGCATTGGCCCCTGCATTCCTGCCCCTTCCAGGGCCCTGCCCAGGGGACTCGGCTTTGGCCTACCTGCTTTCCTGCAGCAGGTTCAGGAGATCATCCCGGAAAGTATCCCTGTTTTTCTCCAGGATACCTCTGACATCATACTGGACCTAGTTCAAGAGAGTGAAGAAGAGAGGCTCCGTTTGAAGAAGGGAGGGGGGAATAAAAGACACCAAAAAGACCGATGAATTCTGCCTGACAGACCCTCCACTGCAAGGAAGAAACGGAGGGCGCCAGCGCATTTGCAGAAGTCAGCTGGGCAAGAGGCAACCGCTGGTCAAGTGCTAAATGGAAGACACTCAAGGCACGTAAGAAAAGAAAAATTACCTCCCCAGCATAGTGTTTCACTCCAAAGTTATGGATGGCAACTCTTGGTTTCACGTAGAAAGGATTGCTCTGTCCACAAAGGGGAAAAACCAGAAAGCTTTTATGAGGAAGGCCAATTCATCTTCTGGAACAAAGTCCACCAGGGCTCCTAAGGAGACCAGCGGCAGGGAAGCCTGCTCTGAGGGCAGGACCACCACCTCTTCTCTGTCTCCTGCTGCGGCACAAGCGGCCGGGGGCCCAAGGCCACCCCCAAGGGGAAAGGCACCGACCACAGGGCTCCAACTGGATGCCTTCCCGGGAACCCCTGGGTGGGGCCCATGGACCGGGGCCGGTTTGTAACATGAAGGGATGTGGTCGCAGTTTGTACTGAGCACAGAGTAATCTCTCCAGCTCTGCAATACAGACCACCCAGACAGCAATCCACCTGGTGCAGCCATTCATCTGCTGGGCAGAATAAAGGCACCACTGACACCCGCTTGGCTTCCCCTCCCCCCCCATCCCCTGGCCTCTCCCTTCTCAAACACCATTAATGGCCGGCCAGTCCGTCCCTCCAGCCGATGGAGGGAGCGGGAGAAGACTCACCCCCCCCCCGACCCCCTTCAGCAGCCAGCCCCTTGAGGAGCCTTGCTTTGCTCCTCCCCCGGCTTGAGCGAGGGCAGGATATAGCCAGCATCCAGCAGGGCATTCGGCCCAGCCTCAGCCTCAGCCTCGCAGAAGCTGGCCCTGTGCATGGAGACGGGCAGTCCAGGGAGGCCTGCAAGCCCTCCGAGGGCACAATGGCCAACCCAGACTGGGGGTCTGCTTACCGCATGCTGGGTGTGTAACTTGGCCAACAAGGTGCTGTCAGTCGCTTGCGGGAAATGGCTTTCTTCATTCACGAGGGCCAACAAGCCCAGCTTCTAGGCAAGGACGATAAGATGACGTCAAGCAGGCCACGCCCTGGAGGGCTGCTCTTTCCAACCGCTCTTTCCCATCTATCCACCATACAGGCGCGGGGGGGGGGGGGGTGAGAGAGCAGGGCGGACGGTTCTCAGGAGTGTCTTCATCCAGGCGCTCCAGCTGGACCCAGCCGGCTTCAGCGCTTGTGGCTCGGAGGGACGGCAGCAAGGGGTGGGACGTCGCCCTCCCACGGGAGTCTCTGCCCAGGCACACGGCAGCCGAGGGGGGTGGGGGCAGGACGGGCCAACAAGCCACAGGCTCCCAGCCCCCTTCCTTGAGGAGCTGAGTGTCAAGGGGAGGGGAGGAAGGGAGAGGAGCAGCAGCTCTGCCGCTCCCAGGGACCCCCCCCCCCCCGGCTGCTCCAGCCTCAGGAGTCCCTCCAAAGGCACCAGCAGACACCCTGCCTGGTTAGAGCTGGTTAGAGGCAGCAGCTGCCGGGCTGCCACAATGCCCACGACTGCCTGCCTTGGGGGACTGTAACGTCCACACGGACGAGCCCACTGCTAGTCCAAGCTCAGACCTGCTGTTGTCCTTGGCAACAGTGTGGTTTTCACCATTTGTTGCCAGCCCCACCCGCCAAGCAGCCCCCCCCCCCTCCGGACCTGATCTCTGGCACAGGGTTGGAAGCTGATCTGATGGCAACAAAGACGGTGCCACGGTCAGAGCATGGGACGTGCCCATGTAGGTGGGGGGGGGGCGAATTTGTGCCCGCCCACAGAGACTTATGGATCCAGGACCCGACGACTCACTGCATGATTCAAGGCAGCTGTCAAGGGCAATTGATGAAACTGCCATCCCAACCCCCCCCCCCCTCGGGCCCCGACCTCAGCCGGCCACCTGGGAGCCACGTAAAAGGAAACGGGAGCTGAGATGGCTGAAGCTAGTCTAGAGGGGGAATCGAGACAAAGCGGCCAGCTGCCTGGGAGCAGGGACACAATGGCTGAAGCAGAGTCGCCTGAAGCTCAACCCTTCAAAGACGGGGGTCCCGTGGCTGGGCAGGGGGGGCCCAAGCAAGGAAGGGTGCTCACCCACCCTGGATGGAGTGGCCCACTCTGCCAGGAACCTGGGAGTGATGCTTGATGCCTCCCTCTCCATGGAGGCTCAGATCACGACAGTAGCGCGGCTGGCCTTCTACCACCTTCGCCAAGCCAAACTACTGGCACCCTACCTGGCCCCAGAACACCTGGCCACAGTGATCCACACAACGGTCACCTCTAGGCTGGACTTCTGCAACTCACTCTACGCTGGCCTGCCCTTAGCCTTGATCCGGAAACTGCAATTGGTCCAGAACGCGGCTGCCAGGCTCCTCACAGCAACCCCTCGGAGGTCCCACATCCAGCCCATCCTCCAGCGGCTGTGCTGGTTCCCGATTGAATTCCGCATCAGGCTTAAGGTTTTGGTTATTACCTTTAAGGCCGTACATGGACTGGACCCAGTATAGCTGAGGGATTGCCTCTCCGCCTACACCCCTCAGGGAGGGAGGGGTACATCTGCTGTCTGGTCACCTTTTGTGTGCTTTTCATGGGGACACAAAGCCCAAGAAGATTTTAGTAACTGGTACTCTAATGCAGTGGTCCCCAACCACTGGGCCAGGGACCGGTCCTGGTCCGTGGATCAGTTGGTACCAGGCCTCCTCGTCCTCCTCCCCAGCTTCTGCCTCGGGGGGTGCCCTGCCACTCTGCCACCGGCTCACCTTTGGTGCTCTCCGGCGGCTGCCATGGCTGGGGCTCCCCCTCAGTGTGGCACTGGGCAGCTGCTGCTGGCAGTGCCCCCCAGTGGGCCCCGGTGATAAAAAGGTTGGGGAGCACTGCTCTAACGCAAGGGACAAGGGACAGCTTAGGAGAGCAATGGGTTCTTAAACATAGGCAAGACAGTGGCGGCAGCAGCCGGAGAGAGGTGCTGATTTCTGTTGCAATGGCTGTGATGGTATGAGAACTTCAGCCTCTGACTCCTTACACGGGAAGCATACTTACTTTCTCAATAAGATCCAGGCACTCTCCGTTATCTGTCCAGCTGATGTCTTCCCAGATCAGTCCCTCCCTGAAACAAGACACTTTTAAGTGGTGGTGGACAAGCGCCACTCAGTCACCGCGGCCTCTGCAGACCCTTTGAGAAGATTTCAGGGGCAGAGATGAGTGGAGGTGTCCTGCCTCTGCAAAGCGACCCTGAACTTCCCTGGTGGTCTCCCATCAGGGGCTAACCAGGGCCGCTCCTGGGGTTAGCTGGCCACCGGGCTGTCCAGGTCTTGCGTTCTTTCGCCATCGCCAACCACAGAAGAGCTACATTCCAGGAGCCCCTTCAAAACCAGCAGAACTGGGGGCAGGAGAGGAGCTTCTGTGGGTCACTGGTCACCTCTTCAGGTATCTGCGCCCCCCCCCCCCATGCTGCTAGTCTTGAAGGGGGCCTGGACTCCGGCTTTTTTCTCCTGCTACAGAGTGATTAGCACAGCTGCCCATCTTGACTGGTCCCCAAATACTGTGGGAGCACAGCTCTGTTCATGCCCTGGGGCTTCCTCACCTTTGCCTCCCTCCTGCAGCCCCCCCCCCCCCACTATTCCAAGCTGGTACTCCCGGAGAACCCTCGGGCAAAAGTGTGGGGTGCGTCAGGGGGGCTGCAGTGGGAACTGACAGCAAGAACACGAACTTGCTCAGCCTGCACAAGGGTATCCTCTGATCCAGGCCAAAGATTTCAAAGCCCTCCCATCCGGAAAGGTTTCAGAGGGTGCTGAAGCTGTTGGTGGGTTAAGACGTGTCACAGGAACAGAGCCACCGAATTAAAAGCAAGTGAGACAACTGCACGAAGCACACCTGCAGCTCTTACCTGCTGTATTCCAACTGTTCCAAGGAAAAAATGTGCTTGTTGAAGTACTCCTGCAGTTTTTCATTTGCATAGTTAATACTGAACTGCTCAAAGCGATTAACCTGCAAAAGACAAGAGATCTTCAAATACAGCCAAGGCCCAAAGTGAGGGTGAAACTGAGAGAAAAGCCTTATCTACAAACGAAACGTTTGGAATGTACCTCAAAGTTCTCAAATCCAAAGATGTCCAAAATCCCAATGGACTTGAAGTCGTCCTTGCCTTTTATTCTGCTGTTGATTTTTTTGATAACCCAAGCAAAGCACTGGGAATAGAGGGCCCTGGCCACGGAGTCTCTGCTGCCGATTGCCTGAGAGAGGTCAGATCAGCAAGTTAGCTTTCATTGGGAGACCAAGTGCTGGACCCAGGCACAGGGAGACAGCAAGGAGAACGGGGGCCCATCCCCCCAGCAGCAACGAGGCCCCTGGAGCCAGGAGGCTCCCGCATCCTCTCGGAGCAGGGGGCGCTCCATGGCCTCTGCAGCTCAGCCCACCATTCGTGGGAGTGGCCACGTGGCCTCCATCAAAGAGGAGGGTTCCCGCTGAGTCTTTAGAGAGGCAGAGAGGCCAGATTCACTGGATGGTTTGTGTGTCATTCCCATTATCAATATGATGATGCCAACAACTGACCAAACTATCCACATATCTATTGCACCAAGATAGCAACAAAACTGCTTCCCCTTGACTCCTCCGCCGCTCCCTCCTGCTCCCTTTTCTCTCTCCTGTTGTTGTCGTCTTGTCACTCCGAACACTAAACTGGGGTCACCAGTTGCTACTGCCAGCACTGTCCCAGCCAACTGACTGTATATACCTCTACAATTACCCCTGCCCCCACAGTCCAGGTGAACTCAATTTTACCTGCTGAACACTGAGAGGTGTTAAAATTTCTTCTCCCCTGAGTATGATGGACTTCTGCGTCAGTGCCTCAGCTAGCTGCATTGAGTCCAGCCCAAGTAACTCTGAGGATCTCTCCAGAGCTGGCATCAAATCAAAGGACAGTAAACATTAAAAGAGGAAAAGGGAATATGTTTGGGCTCACCAGCAGCAGCACCTAGAGCTCTCTGGGAGGCAAAGATCAACGGAGAGCAAAAAGGAGCATCCAACAATATTTCGTTCCCTTCAGCTGAGAGCCACCACCAGGTTCCTTCATAAGAAGACTCCTGGGTGAGTAGACTTACGGTCCTTCTTCTCCTGTCTTCCATTCCACATTCCACACAGTGGCCAACCTGTCACTCTGGAAGGCCAATGAGACATGCACACCCAGGTGTTGCCTCCCAGCTCTAGCACTCACAGGTGTGCTGTCTCAGGTTACAGAGGCTCCCTGCGTTACTGTGACTAGCAGCCACTGATGGACCTCTCCCCCATGAATCTGTCTGATCCCCTTTTAAAGCCACGTATGCTCTCTTGGCAATGACCACACCGACAGTAGTTCCTGGAATAACTACTTAAATACATAAGCAAATGACAAATATAAGGAAATCTGGATTGGATTTGGGAACTTGAAGTGGAAGGGACTGCAATATCGTGCAAAACACCCCGAGCCATTTTTGTCACCTGTTTTGAAGGACACCTGTGCTCCACCAGCAGTAATAAATTCAACATTGCCCAGGTGCAAAATGCCTGCAAGCAGCCGAAGAATGTCATGCACCTCCTCTGTGGCAAATTGCATCACTTCCATTGCAGTCTAGAAGAAATCACATCATGAGGCTCTGCAATATCCTTCCTTCTTGATCTCTCACTGGGCGAGCAAGTCAAGCTCTCAGGAGTGAGCTGCAACCCTCAGCAGCTCCCTGTGGTGAGACGGGAGCAAGTCATGTGCCAACAAGAGACGTCCAAGCAAAAATTTGGACAGTTTCAGATTTAGTTCAAATTGCTTCAGTCCAAATCTGATTGGTTCGAATCACCCGTAGTTTTTTGGGACTTGGTTGAATCAACTGGGTCGAATCTGAATTGATTTGGCATCACTGGGAAGAAGGGTGGGGAATAAGGGAAGTGAATGAAAAAGATCCCAATGCTAAACCTTTGTGGGTCAGAACTCCTTTCATCAGAGCGATGCCCACGCGACTGGGGAAGGGAGGGCAGCCTCGGCTGGACACCTTGTGTGTCTCTAGGGTGCACCTTTCACCAGACCATGTCCAGGAGAGCAGGTGGACACAGCAAGAGAAGGGAAGCCGAAAGCGGGTCTTGCCAAGCAGGGGAGAAGGGGCCCAGCAAACTCACAATGACTTCATGGAAGGATTCCTTGTCATTGATTGTCTCATCCGCCACACAGCCAGACTGGTTCAGGTAGTGATAGTTCTCTGGTGCAGACAGGTAAAATGCATCTGTAAACAGGAGAGACACCACTGGAGAGCCATGCCACAGCCACGCTTGGGGAAGGGGGAGGCCAAGACCATCACATTTGTTCCACGACCATCTGTGGGAGCTCTGAAGTGGCATGGCATGGGGTTGGGGGGGGGCGGGGGGGAGGGAGCCGGCTGTCTTCTCAGCTCCTGACCTTGTTTCTAGCCTGAATGAGGCAGAACTGCCAAAGTAGCAGTAGAGGTGGGGGGAGGGAGCAAAAGGAGGGCTAAGGGTGCAAGTCATGATGTCATATCTGGGGGGCCTGGGGGGCAACGGGGCCAGCTGACATCACTTCTGAGGCTCCTGCTTCAGGCGGCCCCCCAGGGCCAAAACCTTGAAAAGGGCTGCACTAGAGCCATCACTGGCCTCCTGCAGGGTCTTGCTGGAGGCAAAATAACCATGCAGCACTCCACAACATATGGATGCGGTATTCCATGACCGCTGGCTCAATGATGAAAGAAGACAAACATTTAGGACTTTGGCAAGCAAATCAGATGCTGGGACATGAGATGAAAAGTCAAACTAAATCCAGCCTGAATGTCAAATATCTTCCAGGCTTCTTTGCAAGACTCTCCAGTGTGACGGAGCAACATTCAAAAGGCAGGCGATGTTGACATTTGAGCACGATCAGTGGGTTGGGGGTCGAAGGAGATCAAGGCAGAGAGATGTCTGTGCGCTCACACCTGCCCCGCTAACTGTCAGCATCTCACTGGCTTGAAACAAGGGAAGCCAGACAGAAGAAGCAGGTAGAAGAGAAAGGGAAGGACAGGCACAAAGAGAGCCTGGAAGGGAACAGCACGGCTGACCAGAGAGAGGGCTGAAGAACGTCTCTTCCAACAAGCGCTTGGACTAGTCGGGGGATCAAGGCGAACTCTGTGGGGGACAAACCCAGAGCATCTGAAAGACCTTTTCTGCAGCCACAGCTGCAGCTGCCGTTGTTCAGGGACAAGGATGCCCCCCTCACCTTTCTTTTCTCCGTCAAGCCCTGCCAGCAGGGCATAGAATATGTGATAATTTCTCTCGCCAGGATTTTGCCTCACTACTCGACTCTATTCGAGAAAAGAGATGGAGAGACCAGGTCAACATACAAGTGAAATACTCAGCATGAGGCTAATAAAACCTTGAAGGAAACCCACCTTTTCTAATAAATCTTCAGCAGGAAGCAGGTGGATCAGTCAAGGAAAAGAACCTTTGGACACGGGACACAAAAATACCCTACATACAATTTCCTGTCAGGTTTGCTTTAAGAACTCTTTAGTTTGTGCATTAAAAGCTGGTGGGGGGGGGGGACCATTAAAAAAATGCATTCAACAGCATTCAGGTGGGTGGCCATATTGGCGGTCTGCAGCAACAGAAGGAAGTCTAAGTCCAGCGGCACCCTGAAGACCAAGCAAGTTTAGCTCTGGACATATAAGCTTTCGTTCACGCGTACCCTTCTTCAGAGACACAAAAGCTTCTACCCAGAACTCAGTTTATAGCCTCTTCTCCAGGCCGAGCTGCATGAGTCTTGTCCGTAGCAGCAGGAGAGAGCAAGAATCCAGGAGCCCCTTAAAGACAACCACAATTTGCGGCAGGGGCGGAGCTTGTGTGAGTCGCTGCTCGGGTCTTCAGATCTCTTTTCTACTCTCAGGAAGCCATGGCTGCTCGTGCCATTCCACAGAGACAAGGCTGGGATAGCCCCCTGCCCCCTGCCCCCCCAGCCACAGGGCTTCGCTCCAGGCAGGCCTCCTCATCCCCAACTAGAGCTGGGTGACCCTCTTGGCCTTTTCTACTGGTGGAAAAACTGGCTGGATCCAGAGCCTGGCTGTGCCACGTGAAGATCACTGGGCTGGATCCAGATTGAATAAAACGGGAATTTCCCGCCTCCCTCCCTCCTATACGGACCTTAACAAAACCCTGCTTTTCCTGTGACGCCTCTTAGGGGTTTTCCCAGCAGCCTAATGGGGATTTGGAGGTTTATTTTTCCTGCTGATTCAGTGGGCAGAGAGGATGCCTGGAGAGGGGGGGGGTGCGTGTCACCTGGCAACCCCCCTCGCAGGGGGCCCCGAAGAATGATGTGAGGAAGGGTCTGCAGTGGGACGGGGGCTCAGTGGGAATGGCCACTGTAGTCTGGATCCAACCCTTGGAAGGGAAATACGGAAGAAGCCAGGTGAAGGACGCTTCCTTCTCCCTATACACAGGTACAGTGTGAGCATGCTGTAATACTGGGGCAGCCACAGAAAACACAGGATACAATCTACAATTTTCCCTCCCTGAATGTTGCCTTTCTGGCAGAAGTTCAGCTGAACAAACTTTCCAAAGCGACTGGAGTTGTTATTGTGAACAGTCTTTGCATTGCCAAAAGCCTCCATAATTGGGCTGTGGAAAAAAATATGAAAAAGCATGAATTGGGGCATGCCACAACTGTAACAATAAATTTTGTTTCACCTGGATTTTAAAAATATTGTTCCATGTAAAGCCTCCCCTCCCCTCCCCCTTTACGCCTAGTCCTTGAACTGAACTGATTCACATGCCACAGAGGGATGCCAGGTGAGATACCTCTGCATTGGTCCCAAGACTCAAAGCGCAAAGAGAATCTTTTTATTTATTTATTTATTTATCATACTTTAGTGGCTTTAGTTGCCACTTTAGTTGCCACTTTCAATACTGAGTAAACAGATCCATGCCAGGGCTAAGGGAAAAAACTCTCCATGTACATGAACCCTAATATGGTCTTTTCGTTACTACCCTCACAGCCTCCTGCCGGCCATTCTGTGAGTGAAAGCAACTCTTCAGATCCATGATGGAGAAACCTTCTCATGCCGATACTAAATAAGCTCCACTGGAAATAAGAAATTAGACTGGGGGGGGGGAGGTGCTGACATTGCACTCCTGAAGCATGCTGGGGAAGCCCACCCCCACCCCCTATTAAAAGCAGCCTCCAGCAGGTATTAGGGGGGGCCTTTCATGGAGACCTCAGGGTCTGGGTACTCCCTCGTTCATACTGGAGTTTAATTAACCACATCATTACTATTACTCTTCTACTGTTGTTGTTTTGTTTATTTTGATCTTCTTTGGGTTCATTTAATTTTGTCTCTTTTCTGAGGCTGCCAATTCCCTTCTGGCAACTGGCCAGGGACTGGGAAGGACGTATCAGGAGAAAGAGAAAGGGCCGGGCCATGTGGCTGGCATTGCATGGGAAGTGCCATCATCATGCAAGTGACTAACATTTGGGCAAAACCTCCGTGGGAAGATGTCTTGCCCAATGACCAGAGAGTTCTGCAGAGGTTGCTGGTGTGATGACCTTACTTCCTGTGCAGGGCCTGGGCCTTTCTCTCTCTACCGGTAAGTCCCCACCTGCCAACCAGCTGATGAGTGGCTGGGCCGGGCCTGGGTTTGTGACTCTCTCTCAGATGACAACTCAGAACAGGGGCTGCATCCATCCAAAGGGCCACAAGCCAGGTTGCCTGGGTTATAAGAGGCACCGCAGCTCAACTCTCCTTGTGTGTGCATTAAAATGTTTCTATATTCAGTGGTATGAATATTTTGCCCATAGCTGTCGCTTTTGGATCTCATTCCATTTCCACACTGAAATGGAAATATTGTCGACAGGTGAGTGTGTTTCTCTGTACTGATGAGTGAGTTTCTCACAGGCTTATGACTGAATTTTTACAATGATCAGTGCAATGGGAGAAAATGCTGATTTCCCCAAAAATCATCACAGGAAAACAATGAGAAATGAATGATAAAATTTGAAGATTGAAACCAGAAATTCAGCTATGCCGGTTTGAAAAGTGGCAATGCATTCAAAACATGCTGATTTTCCAGTCCATTTGCTGAAAGCCTGAAGAAAACAGCCCTTTGCTGGCCTCCTGAAAACCGTAAGCGCGGGAAGCCCCTGTGGAGCCCCTCCCCAGTCTCTCCAGCACCACGACCCTTTGAAACATTTCCATTGGTCAGTTTGGAAACGGCTCCTTCCTTTTGCCCTTATGATAATTCTGTCTCTGAGGAAGCCCTGTGGATTGTGCGCGATGCCATCCGCGTGCAAGAAATACCTGCTCTCCAAAAGGGCTTGTTCAACAGCAGAGGTCTTCTCCTGACAAGACAGTTCCAGTGAATGTTGGCTCATGGCAGACAAAAACTTGAGGATCAGTTTTGTGCTTTCTGTTTTTCCAGCCCCGCTTTCACCGCTGGAAAGCGAAAGCACAAGAAGATGAGTTATCCACACCAACGACCTCCTCCGCTGCTCGAAATTCAAAGGCATCAAGAGCTAGCAAATGCTTTTTTATTTAAACAGAACGTGGCTACTTTGGACTTTTTCCTCCCAGGGGCAAATTTGTCTCTGCACCTTTCCTCTTGTTCGGCCACAGGAGAACGAGCCCTGCCCATCTGCACCCTGCAGGCACAAATGATGCCACTCAACCTGGCAACGGCATTTCTCCCCTTCCCTGAGCCCCCCCCCCAGCCAGGGACCAGCCCAGAGACCCGAAAAGGGGGGGGGGGTGAAAGGCAGGACAAAAAGATCCAGTCTCTGGTAGTCTAGAAATAAAATAAAGTGAATCTAAAACAAGTGTCTTTACAGAGGACTGAGGCACATTTATATGCAAGATTGATGGGTTTTTCATGAAGTTTGATAACAATACAAAAACACAGTACTTGAGATAATGAAGTAACAGCTGTAAATCAGCATCATTGGACCAACCTATAAAGGCGAAGTTGAGAGTTGAAAGCATGAAATCCTTAGTTTCTGTTTGGTTTGTTATGCTGTATAGATGTTTTCCACAACACTTGGCTTAATCCACTTGGTTTTGGTATTAATTTTCTCAATAACTGTACAGCTCAAGTATGTGATGAAGACGTTTCTCCAAAGGGCACACGGGGGGAGAGGGGGCTGCTGTTGGCCTGGCCACTGCCCACAGCGCTTATGGGAGACTGGGCTGGGGGGGGGTCCAACCCACAGAAGGCTTCAGGCAGCCCCCTGCAGGGTGCTCACCCCCAAGGGCTGACTACAAGCCGTCTGGCTCGGTGGGCAGGAGCCGAAAGACTCCGGGTGCCTGCGGTGCTGTATGAAATGGGAAACCACGTGTGGCCCAAAGACAGAGCCTAATTGCAAGAGACGTTTCCCTGGCCACAGTGGGGGCACCACTGAAATCAAGGGTCCTCAACATGGCGCCCGCCAACTTCTTTCCTGGAGCCTGCCAAATATTTTTAGAAATTGGTGGGGCTACATGGGGCTTTTGCCCAGCAGAAGACATCCTTTCTGCCTCAAATGTTAAACATTTAAAATGTTAAGTCAGAGTTCTATATAACCTTGTTCCCTGACATTTTAGGCTTGGCTCCACCTCCTGCAGTGGCCATTTTGTGACTGTGTCTGCCGTCCTATCTCAGAAGTCCAAAACTGTCCGCAAAAAGGTTGAAGACCTCTGGTATACTGTGTGAAGTCACTGTTTCACCTCTATCATGTATGAGCCAGGGCTAGCTGGCATTGCTGTTCTAAACACATAAAACCAAGGGGTCTGAAGCAGCCAGAAGATTTTTATCAATTTTCTTAGACCACTTTTATGCTGCCATTCCACCCAAGGCAAGACATTGGCCAAAATCGGTCCAGGCAGTTTCCCACAGAGTTAGTGAACACATCACCACATCCCCTTGCTTCTCTCGTGAGACACCACAGCCACCAGCCGAGACTCTGTACGTGCAGGAAGCTTTTCAGTTACAATCCTGCAAAGGTTCATCTTTGCTGTCAGCAGGCCGCTGAGGCTGAGCAGCCAGGTAACCACTCTGAGACCTGCCAGACTGTTCCGCGGCCTGCCGAGGGGGCTGTGGGGGAAGTAGGGACCCCAGCTGGGGGTGGAGGGGATTCTGTCCCTGCGTCTCATTCCCCTGCTGCTCACCTCCTGTTGACAGTGCGCTGGCTACACTGGGGGCCTCCTCCGCTGAGGAGTCCTTGCTGCTCCTGAGGGTCTCTGATTTAGCTGGCAAGAGCTCCAAATTAAAAGAGACCACCCTACCTAAAGAGCCTTCACCAGGTACAACTACTGCCCCACAACAAGGTGCTTCTGCTTTAAAAATCACGACTACTCCCTCACGGCTGCATGACAGAGGCAGTGAAGCTACCTACCACCTGGTTTTGCAGCCACACAAGGCCAGCCTAACTGTTTGTAGCTTTAAAAGCAACATTCCCTCTTGGAGATCCAAGCTACTTGTTAAAAGACACCTGAGAGCCCTTTGGGGTGATCAAGTGAAACATGCTGACCTAATTGCAGTGGAGACGCTACACAATCCCACCTGGTGGTACGAGCTCGCTGAGGAGATCATAGTCCTGCCCAAACTTCCACAATTTAGGATGCTTAGGGCTGATCCTCCGTTGAGCAGGGGGTTGGTCTAGATGGCCTGTATGGCCCCTTCCAACTCTATGATTCTATGAATTCTGTATTCTATGACGTTTTATGTAAACTGCCCAGAGCCGTATGGAAGGGCAGTATAAAAATCTAAATAAATAAATAAATAAATAAATAAATAAATAAATAAATAAGTGCTTCCAAGTTAGAAGGTCTGAAGAAATGTCTATTGCAAAGATGATGATCAGAAGGATGTTGAGAGAATTTGCTTTTTTTAATATACTCTGCAATATAAACAACTCAGGAATAATGCAATTTTCTCTTTTGTATCCCTCTTGTAGTTAGTCCTTTGTCTTTACTTAAAAATAAAAAGAGTTTAAAAAGTAGAACCACTATGACTGAACACTAAATACGTAATTATGCACCACCAGAGGCAATAAGGATTTAAAGGGACATTTAAATCCTTATTTCTGCCCTAAATCCCTTTTTCCTCTGCGATGGGTAATTCAGTGCCCTCCCACACCCGAATGTACTCCTAAATGTACTCCTATTCAGCAGGATGGGGGTGGTGAGGATAGCAAGGGATAGGCCCTCCAAAATCTCCACGAAATTATAAATGAAGGTATACACCAGGGGGAGCCAACTCCCTTTAAAATCTAACAAAACTTATGTTGGTTCATGACGTCTTTGTTTGTGGAGGGGCAACCTCTGGGCACAAAGGAACCCATTCAAAGACTGGAAGCAGGACAGCAAGAGGGGAGAATTTAGAGTCACTTTCCATTCTGTACCTGTTCTGAGGACCTGTTCATTTTCAAGGGATAAGGCTTCAGGAAGCCAGCCTCCAGGGGGGACCTGGAGTCCCCCCCAGCGGTGGTCCCCAACCACTGGGCTGCGGCTCCCTATCCCCGCCCCCCCCAGCAAGCTTCTTACTGGAGAGGGAAGCAGGGCCACGCATGTGCAATGCGCATGTGCAGCCGGGCAATCGCCCTCCCTGCTGCCGCCGGTCCCCAGCCCGAAAAAGGTTGGGGGCCACTGCCCCCCAGAATAACAGCTCTTCTCCAGGCAACAAAGATCAGCTGAAAGACCATGGAGTGCTTCTACTCAGCTGTGCGGCCGCTCAGGAGCACCGGAACCCCCGCTCAGCACCAGTCCGGATTCACGCGGGGTCCTGCACTGCCCATCGCCCACCTGAAGAGGGCAGCAGGATGGGTAGTGGGGGGAACTCCGAGGGAACATTGCCTATTTCCTGATGTTTTTTAAAAGCGGGCTCTGTTGGCCAAGGAAATGAAGGCCGCCCCCAGGCCCACCGACATTCTACCATGAAGCCCAGCCCCATGCAGAGCAGCAGGATCCTTGGGCAAAGACCTAGCTGGACGGAAGGGCATTTGGTTTGCATGCAGAGGAGCCCAGGTGAGGGGAGGGCTCAGGGGGAGGGCATCTACTTGGCATGCAAAAGGTCCCAGGTTAAATCCCTGGCTGCCTCTCCAGACCAGCAAAAGCCCTCTGCCTGAGACCCCGGAGAGCCACTGCCTGCCTGAGTAGGCGACACGGACCCTGATGGAAGAAGGGCCTGGTTCAGCAGAAGGCAGCTTCGTGTGGGTTTCCTCCACAGCATCTCCGGCTAGAAGAGTCAGGGAGCAGGGATGTGAAAGACCTCCCCTGGGGCCTGGGAGAGCCACTGCCAGTCTGACCCGTCTGGGGCACGGGAAGGCAGCTTGGGGGGGACATGGGGGCAGTGGCTGCAATTCCGCCCCCCCCTTGACCCCAACTGCTCCCCTATTTAATCCACCCTCAGTCCCCCCACCCCCACTCATTTCTCCTTGCCCTGAAGACAAAGCAGCACTGAAGGAGACTCAGCTTCAGAAAACATTTTCAGTGCCATTCCCCCGAAATGCTTTTTAAAGGGGTCCAACCAACTTTGCACTGGACATTTTTTCCAGGATTGTGTCAAAGAAGTCGACCCTACGGAAACTGAGAAGTGTTTGTTGACAAGCCAGACGGCCAGCCGTCCCACCTCTCATGCTTCATGTTTGTCTTGGGGCAGAGAAGAGAGAACAGCCATAAGAACACAACCAATCACTGACACAACGGCACTCCCATTTCCATCAGCCACTGTCGAAAACAGACCCCCCCCAATGCTGACAGGGTTTCCTGCTGTCTCCATGATGGGAAACCAAATGTCCTTGAGGGTCCGAGGGATCCTGGCCAGGCTCCATCCAGCTCTCGAGCTTTGCCTGTTCCCTCGAACCGCTGGCTTTCCCTGAACATGCTTGGCTTGACTGTAGCAATATTCCAGCCACCATCTTTCTCGCTGCTTGCCTCACGCCTCACCGCACCAGGCGGCCTAAAGGGATGGCCGTGGAGGGCAGGGCCCATGCACAGAAGCCAGGCCAGCAGGACTGAGGGGCTGCTGCAGGTTAATCAGTGACTGCAGAGTCCTCCTGCCCTCCCTGAGTGGAGCAGGAAAGTTCTGCCTCCAGGCAGCGGCATTGGTCTCCTCAGAGGTGATCACACCAACTACAGTCATTTCCAGAACTGAGACATTTGTCCCCAGCAGCATTTTGATGCATGACACTGCATGGATCCAGCTCAAGATGGGCGGCCATGTCAGCCTGTCTGCAGCAGTAGAAAAGGGGCAGAGTGCAGTAACACCTTCAAGCCTAACCAAACTGTAATTTAGGAAAGCTCCTTCTCTGGCACAAACTCTGTTAGCCCTTAAGGTGCGGCTGGATTCTGGCTCTTTTCTCCTGGTTGGATTCAGACTACCATTTCCACCCAGGGGACAGGATTCCCCGCCTTGCCTGCAAACGATAATTTAATGTTTTAGCAAAAGCAGAACAGCCACCCTTCCCAAGCCCAACCCTCCCGGAGAGGTGCAGCAAGCGGAGTCGTCCAGGGCCGCTCTCGGCACAAGAGCCTGCCTGGGGCCTGCCCTGTGGCTCTCCGCATGTCCCGGGACTCCAGTTCCCGCCCCAGGGACACCTGGAGAGCCACAGTTTGGCCACCCCTGCTCTAGGCAATCCTCTTCCCCTCAGGAAGTCAGGATGCCAAATAAAGGGAGGTTCTAGGCCAAGCACCTTCCTGAACCGCTGCACTATCTGCAGGGAGTTCTTTTCCGCAGGGGAACAGACACACGCACGTGGCCATCTAGCAACACGTTAAAATGGTCCCAGCGCAGGGAAAGCTTTGTCTTCCATGAGAAGTTCAATTCCTGCTCCTGAATTCCTGCTCAGAACTGCATCCCAAAACGGGACCGCCATGCGCAAGACTGGCTTCTGAGCGGCAGGTCTTCTTCAGCAGCTTTTCTTTCAGCAGCTTCTTAGTCATCATGTGAAATCAAGCACATATGTTTAAAAAAACATTTTAAAAACAGTGGCTAATTCCCATCAGCCTTGCTCTGTTGTACCTGCAGGCCTGCGTGGGCTGGAAGTAGAAGGACACCAAAGGTCACCTGCATGGGGCACTGTGGCCCAAAGAAAGCATGACGCCACATTCATGTCAACCCCATAAAATAAAGTTACCGCAGTGGCTCCACTGGGAATACCAAGTAACATCAAAGCCAAGGAAACGATCTGATCCTCGTTAAACGAACACACAGGGATGCCAAGTGATAGAGGCAAAACAAGCACCTTCAATTACGCTGATCAAACTAACCAGGCACCTTCAAGGAGCTGCCGCCACTGTTGTCCCTTTGTGAGGATCGGACGGGACGTGCTTATTGAAGAAGCAAGGGTGACAAAGGAGTCCTCTGAGCAGCAGGCAACCCCCCAGCGGGTACCCAAAGGAGGCTGGAGAGAGCGGGCCAGAGGGGACGAGGGTGAATCCAACGGCCACAACGGAGGCCTCGGCAGAGAGAGCTCCGTCATTCATTGCAGGAGCGGCTGGGATCCTGACGCAGAGTGACGTTTCCCCTGAGCTCATGATTTACTCAGAGCACTCCTTCCGATGCCAGCAGGGCTTGCCTCCCCTTCAGCCACAGGGGCTGTTAAGACTCTCTCTGGGTACCTGATGAGGACGCACTGGCTGTCGTGGCGCTTCCACAGGCAGCGATAGCATTCGTTGGCCACGGCAAACAGATGAGGCGCCATCTCTCCCAGGTGGTGGTGACTGTACAGCTCCACTGCGGTGCGGTCGTACAAGCCTGGAATGACCTTGTAGGGGTTGACGGAGGCAACGATGGAGCCAATGTAAGTCTGGGGGGAAAGACAGACACCGGCTTTAAGGGCTTTTTGCACACACATAAAAGGAACAGGCACCAGGTTGGTGAGCATGTATCTGAGAAGACAGGCCACACAGCACAGAAACACTTAGTGCTTGGGAGGAAGAAATGCACCTGCTAGCATTTAAAACCTCCAAATCTCTGTTTCCTGCAAGGGGGGTGGGGGCTTAACGGTTGTCTTTAAATCAGCCTTCTTCAACAGTAGAGAAACCTCTGGAAAATTTTGCAGGCTTCAAGTTAACCCAAAAGTGGTGTCAACTAGCCACACCTCCCTGCCACACCCCAGAAGTAAAAATAAAATGGGCGGGGCAGGACCCAGTGAAGGACCAGACCCCAGTTCTGAGGCCCCGGGATGCCCATAGGGCAGGTCAAATACACGGAGCAGACTTCTACGGAGCCTTCAGACTTCCATTCTTCTTTATTCTTTGATAGTAAACAGGCCCCAACGCGTTTAGCTCTTTAGCTTTTTCAAGGGACATCAGTTTTAATGTTTTCAAAACCAACTTCGATTTTGTTTTAACAAATGCTACTCGTAGTTTATGGCATTCCAGACTTGAATTATCATCCAAGTCCCACGGCTGACTCACGTTCAATGTATGGTCTACTAAGACTCCCAGATCCCTTTCGCACATCCTTTTGCTACTGCCAAGACAAGTCTCCCCCATCCTATACTGGTGAATTTGGTTTTTCCTACCGAAATGTAGAACTTTACATTTGTCCCTATGGAACTTCATCTTATTCAGTTTAGCCCACTTCTCGAGCCTCTCAAGATCATGCTGTATCCTGTTGCTGTCTTCAGTTGTGTTTGCTACCTCTCCCAGTTTAGTATCATCTGCAAATTTTAATCGTTCATCCAAATCATAAATATAAATATGTTGAACAACAGAGGCCCCAGGACAGATCCTTGGGGTACTCCACCTGTCACTCTTTTCCAAGAGGATGCTGAACCATTAACAAGAACCCTCTGGGTACGATTTGTCAACCAGTTTTTGATCCACCTGACAGAATTAGGATCCATACCGCATTTTACCAACTGGTGAATAAGAATATCACATGGACCCTTATCAAAAGCTTTACTGAAATCCAGATGAACTATGTCCACGGCATTCCCCTGATCCAGCGAGGTAGTCACTTTCTTGAGAAAACAGATAAGGTTGCTCTGAAACGACTAGTTCTTGCGAAACCCATGCTGAGAAGTCGACCAGTTACTAATCCCATGAGACACTCGGATCTCAACCACCTGTGGGCTGGCTGAGGCAAAATGCTGAAACAGGAGTGGCCGGACCGAGACCCCCAGGGATCCTGACTGCCCCGCCAGAGCTTCATTGCAACCCCACAGAGATGCTGCGGAGGACCACGGAGCACGGGGCAAGAGCAACGCTGACCCCAAGATCAGGAGGGCAAGAGTTGAGGGAGCAGCCTGCATCCCAGGGACTGGTGGCCTATACCTATGCTAGGCTGGGCCCATGCAAGGCAACGCAGGCCGCATACCAACCCGAGGGCAGGCAGAAGTCACAGGGAAGACACCAGCATGAAGGGCGGGGTTGAAGGCTCGAGGGGGGGGGGAAGGAAAGCTAGGATGGGGGGGGGTAAAAAGGAGAAGGAAGTGAAGTTCAGGGTTGGACGCAGGAGAGGAGAGAAGGGAGCCTGGATGACCTCAGTAGGCAGAGAGAGACAGCGAAAGGTGCAGACAAGAGGAGAGGAAAGGAGGGGGGGCCAAGTTCGTCCCATCAATCAGTTCCTCCCAATTAGTGGGAATCAAGTCTAAAATTGCAACCCCCCTCGTTGCCCACTCCACTTTCTGGGAAATGAAGTTGTCACCAAGACAAGTCAAGAATTATTGGACTTTTCATTTTTAGCTGAGTTGGTTTTCCAACAGATATCTGGGTAACTGAAGCCACCCATGCCCACCACGTCCCGAATCTTTGAGAACTTTGTCATCTGGTCTCGGAGCATCTCACCCAAGTCCTATGCCTGGCCTGGCAGTCTATAGCAGACCCCCACCATCATACCACTACTAGGGGCAAAGCCCGTTGTCTCCAAGAATACAACGGGCGCTAGAGCTTGGCAGTGGAAGAGGAAGGGGAGGAGTTGTCCAGTCTGTAAGGGCATGGGGTTGAATGTTGAGGCCTACTGCACAGGGTTGTTGTGCAGATGAAACAGGAGACAAAAAAGCCAGGTTCCTCTGCAGAACAACACTGTGCAGTGGCCTCAAACCTGCAGAGAGTTACAAAGAAGAAAGACACATGGCTTGGCTGTGTCTAACCCCCGGCCAGAGCAGTATTTTAAGTGAGAAGGGGCTTTTCTGTGGCCTCCCTGTCAGGCAACTGTTTGGCAGAAGGGGAAAGAACCCCCCCCTCCAAAGGAATGCCCTCAGGCTCCCCTGCGTTGCTCTTTGAAGGAAAGTGCCTCCCTCCCCTCAGTCAGGGGCTGTCAGAGGCTCCTTCGCAGCAGGCCTGAAGGGAGGGAGGGGGGAGCGCACTCTGCAGCCTCCTGCCAGCTCTGTCAGGGTTCTGAGGCAATTTGCAGTTGGACATGACAGTTAGGACAGCCTTGGGGCGAAAAGGGCTGGCACAGCCTGTCCAAGCCTCTGTTCTCACCCCCCTTGGCAGCCCTACTGACCTCCTCTCCCTGCGATGATCAGGAGCAGACTGGCAGCCAGACTGGGCTGGGTGAATGGAAATTTGGTCTGTCCTGGTGAGGGGCCAATAGGAAGGCACTTTGTGCGCCTCCCCATTGGCTGCTTGGCCCTGGATGGACACTTGGAGGGCCCAATCAGGAGCCGCTTTGCGGCTCCTGATTGGGCCCTCTGAGTTTTTATCCTGGACAGGGCCCGCTCTAACTCCTCCCCAGATGGCCTTACTCTTTTATTTAACCGCAGTTAAAGATTAAAGCAGTTAAAGATTATTTCCTACCCAAAGACTCTCAGCTGAACTCTTATGCTCAGACACATGTACTTCCTCACAAGTATACACATTCTTGGCATATACTGCTACTTCTACCCCTTCTTTCTTTGTCTGTCCCTTTTAAATAAGTTGCATCCCTCAGTCCTAATATTCCAATTGCCGCTTTTCTCTACCCAAAGGAGTCTCTAAGTGAGACTCATTTGCCTTCCCTTTCCTCTCCCCACAACAGAGGGAGGTGAGGCTGAGAGAGCCCTGATATTACTGGACCAAAGAGTTGGCTCTTATATGCCGCCTTTCTCTACCCGAAGGAGTCTCACAGGAACTTACAGTCACCTTCCTTTTCCTCTTCCCACAACAGACGCCCTGTGGCAGTGGTCCCCAACCCGTGGTCTGGGGACAGAGACCGGTCCGTGGATTAGTTGGTACCGGGCCTCATCTCCTCCTTGTCCTCCTCCTACCCTGCCACTCTGCCGCCAGCTCACCTTTGGTGCTCTCCAGTGGCTGCCATGGCTGGAGCTCCCCCTTGGCGTGGCACTGTGCAGCTACTACTGGCAGTGCCCCCCAGGGGGCGGCGGGAAGTCAGGGGTGCCGGCAGGAAAGCAAACGGAGCAGGGGCTCACGTGGTGGTGGCGTCCCTCAGCAAAAGACTACCCCTCCCCGGGCCTCAGTAAAATTGTCACGTGCTGACTGGTCCCCAGTGATAAAAAGGTTGGGGACCACTGCCCTGTGGGGTAGGTGAGGCTGAGAGAGCCCTGATATTTCTGCTCGGTCAGAACAGCTTTATCAGTGCTTTGGAGAGCCCAAGGTCACCCAGCTGGTTGCATGTGGGGGAGCATGAAATAAAACTCGACTCACCAGATTAATTAACGGGAAGGCAGCCTAACTTGATTTGGCATCTAGGAAGAGGCACAGCTACAAGGCCCTTATCAGCGGCTGCTTATAGTGATCAAACAATTGTCCGTAACTGGGATACCCTTTTGCTTCTTTAAAAACATAGAATCATAGAGTTGGAAGGGGCCATACAGGCCATCTAGTCCAACCCCCTGCTCAGCGCAGGATTAGCCCTAAGCATCCTAAAGCATCCAAGAAAAGTGTGTATCCAGCCTTTGCTTGAAGACTGCCAGTGAGGGGGAGCTCACCACCTCCTTAGGCAGCCTATTCCACTGCTGAACTACTCTGACTGTGAAAAACTTTTTCCTGACATCTAGCCTATATCGTTGTACTTGAAGTTTAAACCCATTACTGCGTGTCCTCTCCTCTGCAGCCAGCAGAAACAGCATCCTGCCCTCCTCCAACCTTTCAAATACTTAAAGAGGGCTATCATGTCCCCTCTCAACCTCCTTTTCTCCAGGCTGAACATTCCCAAGTCCCTCAACCAATCTTCATAGGGCCTGGTCCCTTTAGGACCGGTATTATGAACCAAATGAAAGAATAATAGATGGAAACAAAAAGTAACACAGTCGTAGTTAACAACAGCCATGAATCATCTCCCTTTGCTTTTGTAAGCAGGAGACAGATCGGTGGGAGCATCGGTGGGAGCTTCCATGGGCGCCTCCAGACACCCATTTGGAGAGGGATGACACTTTCCATACTGTGCCTATTCTGTGGGCCTGTTCATTTTCAAGGGGTAAGGCTTTGAGAATCCAGCTTCCAGGTGGAACCTGGGGATCCCCCAGAAACACAGCTCATCTCCATACTAAAAAGATCAGTTCCCCATGGAGAAAATGAATATTTTGGAGGGGAGACTATGGCATTGTCCCCCACGAAGGTCCCTGTCCTCCCGAGGCATATCCCCAAATCAATGCTGGTGTCCAGGAACACCTGTGTAAAGAGGTTACCAAGTAAATTAACTACAACAAAAAACTCTCAACATTTTCTTCTTTGGGAGTCCCACCAGACAACCTCCAGATTTTATTTCCTTTCCAA
The DNA here is from genome assembly GCF_049243985.1 of Paroedura picta. Taxonomy (NCBI): domain Eukaryota; kingdom Metazoa; phylum Chordata; class Lepidosauria; order Squamata; family Gekkonidae; genus Paroedura; species Paroedura picta. The sequence goes on along the minus strand of NC_135377.1, from coordinate 73,463,118 downwards.
AGGATCTTTCCTCAGTGACTAGAGGGTATTATGCACTTGTCAATCTTCACCACCCCCTTTAATAAGTAACATGAGTAACATGCAGAATCGAAAATGCGACAGTGGGGCTGGGGTGGCTAAAATGGTGCCACGTGCAGAAACCAGAAAAACGTGGGGAGTTTTTTGCAGAGTATTTGCAAGGTTCTCTCCAGTGCATAATACCCCCAGGACCACATGTACTATTTATGTAACAGAAACCAAAAGCTTCAGTTAATTTCTTGAGCTGGTTAAAGTCTTCACAGTCTATTGATCTGTTCGGGAGGGCAAAAACCGTCTCCCTCTCCTTTTCCTAAGGTCCCAGCCTTCAGAAAAACTACCACATTGTGCCAGGCTGATCACAAGCACTCTTCAGTTCTCCTGCCGCCTTTCTCCTTCATATCAACCCACACACAGGTCACCATAATGTCCATACGAGGGCACCTCCGTGCACGAAAGCTCACTCAATCAGTTTGTTGACGTCGCACAAATTGGGATTCTAGTCTCTCTCTGTGTGTGTGTGTGTGTGTGTGTGTGTGTGTGTGTGTGTGTGGGCAAACAAGCTTGCACTAAGTGCCTCACAAAACTAACTGAACCAATTTATGGCTTGCTGACTCTGAAACAGAAGAGTTACTTGCAGTTCTCCTGCCAGCAGCTGTTTGGAAGGGCCTGCCCTTCACCTTAGAACATCCTCACTTTGCGATGTCTTCAGGCCTCCTCTTGTAAACCAACAGACCTGCTCAAAAAGGGGTGTCTGCCACAGGGACCGAAAACAGTGGAAGACTCCAAGGGTGAGTTATCTCCAATAACTGCCAGAAGCATCTTTCAGATTTTGGCATACATATTCCAGGCCTCACCATTAACACAAACCTCAGCCAGCTCCAACCTCCTGGCCTGAATTCCAGGAAATGTGTGACCCGTTCTAAGCACCCAAAAAGTCTTTGAGCCCATAAAGAGTAAAGAGCATCTCTACCTCTCCAGCTCCTCTGCCCATAGCAAACTGTTTCTCAAACCTCGCAGAATTTCAAAAGTGGTTTGTGATACTGTGGTGGTGGTAGTGGTGGTACACACACACACACACACACACACACACGTAAGACAGATTCAAGTGGGTAGCCGTGTTAGTGAGAAGCAGCAGAACAACGTTGGAGTCCAGCAGCACCTTTAGGACCAGCCTAGTTTTACCCTGGGCATAAGCTTTCGTGGGCAGGCCCAATTCTTCAGATGAGATATGGAATATAAGATAGCTAATATTTAGCATATTGTAACCCTGTCCTTTCTCCAAGGAGCTTTCAGGCACACAATGGCCAGCCCACTTCTCTTTATCCTCACGGCAGTCCTGCACAGGAGGTTAAGCGGAAAACGCACAACTGGCTCCGGGCAGGACAGTCTTAGCCTCTGGCTCCAGCAGCCGCCAAACAGACCTCTCTGGGAGGCTCAGCAGCCAAACCCAAAGGCCAGGACCCGGTTTGCTTTCAGGGACGGAGTAACTGGGCATACTCCCTTCGGACACGGAATCCCCATTTTTAGCTACCGATTCCACACTGGACGGTCTTGCAGCATTACGTGACACAGGGTCCTGCCCGCTCTTCCCTCTCCGCCTGCCCATGGATGAGAAGGGGCCTCTTCGTCTTCTTCTCCTTCTTCTTCTTCTCCTTCTTCTTCTCCTTCTCCTCCTTCTTTGCTGCTTTGTTCCCAGAGGAAGCCACCAGCGGAGCCCGTGTCAGCACAAGCGGCAACTGCGAGGCAGCCCTGCCAGCCGCCCCTCCCACGCGCAAGGGAGCCCTACGGAATGGTGGCCTGGCCTGGCCTGGCCTGGCCTGGCCTGGCCTGGCCTGGCCTGGCCTGGGGGCGGCTGGGCGGGCGGGCGTGGCTGGCCAGCCCCTTCCCTTCCCTTGCCTCGTGGGAATTGGGATGGGACTCCATCCAGTTGTCTCTCCTAATTATAAGGTTAAAGGTTTGAGAGCAAATGTCCCTCGTAAAAGCAACAGTTTAACATGCTGGGGTGATTAGAGGTTTTCAAGGAGCTGCACTCAGCACGGACTTTTAGGACAATTACTGGCTGGAACGAAAGAGGCCATCCCATAAACAAGCCCAGTACAGGAATCCGTTGGCTTGGGGCCAAACCTTTCAGATGGACACCCTCCAAAATACATAATGAAATGGCTATGAACCCCCCCCCCCCCCACACACACACACAGTTGCACAGTTTAGCTTGAGTCTTAGGCTCAGTTCATGTACATCTTTGCCATCTACGGATTTCTCGTAATGGAAGAGAAGCATTTCCAGGTTTTTCTCAGTCCAGATCGGGCAACCCTAGCCTCTACATGGGATCAAACACCACACAATGGGGCCACAATCTTTTTCTTTAAAAAACAAAAACAAAACAGAACAGGAAAAGAAACAAGGGAGGAAGAAACTTCAAAGTCCCGCAGAGGCTAGATAGCCATCTCATGGAGAGGCTGATTCTGTGAAGGCTCAAGGGGGTGGCAGGTTACATTAGATGAGTGATAGGGTTGTGAGTGTCCTGCATAGTGCAGGGGGTTGGACTAGATGACCCATGAGGTCACTTTCGACTCTATGATTCTATGATTCTGGGGTCAGCCTTGGCTAGGACCCCTAAGGAACATGAGGGGGGTCATGACATGGAGGCCGGCAATGGCTGACCACCTTCGAACATTCCTGGCTACCAAATAATCCTAGAACTGCTTGGCTATACTACACACATGCTATATGACACATTTATAAATAAACAAATAAATAACCTCAAGTATTTAACAACACATATTGCAAGTTTCATTTCCTGCCATGATTCCATTAGAGTTTGCAAGAGCAAATTGGACTCTGTTTTATTGCAAAGGAACTTCAAGAACAGGCTAGAAAGAGAGATTGCCGAAATGCAAGTTATTACAACACTCAATACTTTGACATACCGTGGACTCAACAAGGACAAAGGCTTTTTATCTCACTACGCATGCTAACTTTATGAAACGTGTGTATCCACATTCCTCACAATTTATTTTAATTGGGAGTATGTGACTGTTAGTAATACATAATGTAATTTTGAATTCTACTTTCTGGTCCCAGGACAAGACTGCTGCCAGCTTAGCTTCTACCTGTAAGAAAGTTTCACACTGGTCTGGAGACAGATGGGGCCGGCAGTAAATAGTAGGGTGTGAGCTGTGGAACACTGGCTTTGACAGTTTCATTTCTGATATATGTCTTTGTGAACTACAAATGGGTTCCAGGGGTTTGATTGAAGTTCCTGACAGTTAGTATCTCAGTGGAACAGGCTTCCTCGGGAGGTGCTGGGTTCTCCATCTTCGGAAATTTTTAAACAGAGGCTGGAGAGCCATCTGACGGAGAGGCTGATTCTGTGAAGGTTCAAGGGGGTGGCAGGTTATAGTAGATGAGCGATTTGGATGTGAGTGTCCTGCATAGCGCAGGGGGTTGGACTAGATGACTCAGGAGGTCCCTTCCAACTCTATGATTCTATGATTGGCTGGTTTGGCAGGGAGTTACCATGTGGCTGTGTTCTGGTCCCAGGACAAAACAGCTGCCAGCTTAGCTTCTACTTGTAAGCAAGTTTCACACTGGTCTGGAGACAAATGGGGCAACTGTAAATAGTAGGGTGTGAGCTGTGGATCACTGGCTTTGTGAACTACAAATGGTTTCGAGGGGTCTGACTGGCTGGCTGCCTTGGCAGGGAGTTATCATGTGTTTGGATGCCGTGACACAGTTTACTAATGGAACAGGATTAACTTTTGCTTATATATTCCTCCTGTTATGATGGTCAGTCTGACGAAGGGTGCTTGCACTCAAAAGCTCATGCCTTGAATAAATCTTTGTAGGTCTTAAAGGTGCTCCTGGACTCTGATTTTATTGTGCTACTTTAGATCAACACAGCGACCCATTTGAATCTGATGTCCTGAATGTGGCATGGTGTTATACAAGTACCAATCACTGTAAATATTAGGGATTTTTATTCAGCGCTTTTCCAATTTGGCTGAATGTGAATCCGCTGAACCAGTGATTCAGTATGGCGATTCGGCTTCAGACAATTTCAGTTCAGTCAAATCGATTTGGTGGCCTTCAAATCAATGGAAGAGCAGGGGTGTGAGAGCCTTCCCTCGAAAGAACCTCCAAGGTCCAAATAACTCCCGGGGGAAACAACTTCCACTGTGATTCCCTGGTCTTGTCTCCCCCGCCCCCAACATAGTAATGCTGCAGATTTGCTGCCTATACCTCAAGTCTACCCCAACCCGAGACCACAGAATTGACAAAATGGCAAATTTTCCTATTGACATGAATAGCACACAGATTTCAGCAATGCCAAAGTCTACTGAAGGTGAGAAATCTTATCTAGACTTGGCGGAGGAAATTGCAAAACGTCATCATCGCCTGCACAGCTAAGTGGCAGACTGCCGAGGGGGCCTCTATGCCCGTGCAATTCAGGGGCCGTTGAGTCCATTACCCACACTGAGTTGTACTGTGACTTTTATAGGGATGCCAGAAGCCATTTAATTGTGCCCTCCTTATGTAGGCTCTCTGGACTTACAGATGACCATCGAATTAACAACTTGCTTGCAGATAAAGATAATTCTATTTCTCACATGGTGGCAAAGTTTTGCTGCATTTCAAGACCCTCTTGGGACCCTCCATCCAATCCATACTCCCCTCCCCCCATTTTGTCCCCAGTTGTCCCAGTTTCTCCATAGGTGCTACTTCCCGTTCTCACGCCTTGTCTTCCCGCTCACCCTTTGGCAGTCCCCGCCAGCCCCTGCCTTGTCTTCGACACAGCCTGCGTCTGGCTGCAAGCCTCACGACATCCCCTCCTTCTGGTCCCCCGTCCCCGGGTTTCTGTAGAGTAAAGATGAAATTCAAAAGAAAAGGGCTCCTGATAAATGGCCTCTGGAGAGCCCTCCAACTGCCCAGAGGAACACCGCCTGCAGCAGAAATTCATACAGGGACCCCTAAGCAGCTGGAATATATGAGCTCAGACAACTGAGAGCACGTGGAGAGAGCTACTGGGGACAGTTGCTGCTGACCAGGTGAGGCTATTGTGCTGCCTGGGTGAGGTGATTGCTGGGTAATTGTTGGGAGGATTAAAAAGGGCTGCTCCTCACCAGAGGCAGAGCTCAGACAACTGAGAGCACGTGGAGAGAGCTACTGGGGAGAGTTGCTGCTGACCAGGTGAGGCTATTGTGCTGCCTGGGTGAGGTGATTGCTGGGTAATTGTTGGGACGCTTAAAAAGGGCTACTCCTCACCAGAGGCAGAGCTCAGACAACTGAGAGCACGTGGAGAGAGCTACTGGGGAGAGTTGCTGCTGACCAGGTGAGGCTATTGTGCTGCCTGGGCGAGGTGATTGCTGGGAGGATTAAAAAGGGCTGCTCCTCACCAGAGGCAGAGCTCAGACAACTGAGAGCACGTGGAGAGAGCTACTGGGGAGAGTTGCTGCTGACCAGTTGAGGCTATTGTTCTGCCTGGGTGAGGTGATTGCTGGGTAATTGTTGGGAGGCTTAAAAAGGGCTGCTCCTCACCAGAGGCGCGAGCCGAAGAGCGAGAGAGACAAAGGGCTCTTGGCCTGTGGCTCTTGGCCTGGGGCTCTTGGCCGAGCAATTAGAATCAGTAGATTATATCAGTAGATTATATTTCCCTAGTACTTCCACTGCCTAGACATTACAATGGACCTCCAGGACACTCATCCCATCATCTGCAGTGAGTGTGACATGATTGCCTTCCTCCCAGAAGACAAGATGGACTACAGCTGCCCCAAGTGTAAGCTGGTAAGACTTTTGGAGGAAAAGATTAGGGGATTAGAAAACAGAATTATTACTCTGACCCAAAGTAAGAAAGGGGAGGAGTTCATAGTCCAGAGCTCTGCAACTTGGAATAAAGAGAATACAACCAGTCCTGAAGAGGACAAGGAGATTGACCACAATAGGGAGCCTCTGCAGGCAGTTCGGAAAAAACTGTACGGCGAAGGGCGAGACAGTTCTCGGGGCCTTTGGAGCTCCAGAATAGATTTCAGGCCCTTGCAGAGGAGGTGCAAGGGTCAACGAGGGAAGAGGTTCCAAAACAATCTCTAAGACAAAGGGAAGAGGCCACGGGGACAGAAGGAAATGGAGTTGAGAAGAAAAAAAAAAGGAGAGTACTGGTAATTGGAGACTCCCTGCTAAGAGGAATGGATCGCCATGTGGCTGGGCCCGACCCCCTAACCCGAGAGGTGTGTTGCTTGAAAGGCTGCCCATACTCCTCAAATCTACGGATCGCTACCCATTTGTGATGGTCTATGTGGGAACAAATGACATGTCCCTGAATACCATCGCTCCTATTAAAACAGACTATCAAGATCTGGGGTGGAAGCTCAAGCAAATGGGGGCACAAGTGGTATTCTCTTCAGTCTTGCCTGTCAAGGGAAGAGGAATGTGTCGGGAGAGGAAGATAATGGAGGTGAATCACTGGCTGCGTAGTTGGTGCCGGCAGGAGAGATTTGGTTTCTGGGACCATGGGATAGGCTTTCTTGAGGAAGGCCTACTAGCACCTGATGGACTGCACTTATTGAAGCTGGGGAAGAAAGTGTTTGGCAGGAACCTGGGGAGATTCATCAGGAGAGCTTTAAACTGAAGCCACAAGGGGAAGGAGATGATCAACATAGGGAGTGTAAGGAAGGAGAACGATTGCGGGCAGCCCAACCGGCAAGGCCAGCTCATAGGGAACCAAAAGTAAAAGGATTCAGATGTCTTTATACTAATGCCCGAAGCATGGGCAATAAAAAAGGAAGAGCTGGAACTTCTCATGCTGATGGAAAGGTATGATCTAGTAGGCATCACAGAAACTTGGTGGAATGATTCTCATGACTGGAATGTAATGGTGGATGGATATGAACTGTTCAGAAAAAACGAATAGATCGAAGAGGTGGAGGAGTGGCACTGTATGTGAGGAAAGGGCTTACCTGTCAGGAAATTCTAGTGAAGGAGAGCATATCTACAGTGGAAAGAATCTGGGTGAAAATAAGCGAAGGGAAAACAAACAGTGTGGTGGTTGATGTCTGCTACCGACCGCCTGACCGAGAGGATGTGGATGCTGCACTTTGTGAGCAGCTAGAGAAAATATCCAAGCGGCAGGACCTTGTCATCATGGGTGACTTCAATTTCCCAGATGTGTGCTGGGAAACAAACTCTGCGAAGCGTCCTCAGTCATGCAACTTTCTGACCTGCCTGGCTGACAATTTCATTTATCAAATGGTAGATGAACCCACAAGAGGTTCAGCCATACTGGACTTAATACTGACCAACAGGCAAGAGTTGGTGGATGAGGTGAAGGAGGTGGGGACCCTAGGGGGAAGTGACCATGTCCTCATAGAATTCCTTTTGAGATGGGGAGCCAAGGAAGCTTGTAGCCAGACACGGATGTTGGATTTTCGTAGGGCAAACTTTAATAAACTCAGAGACATGATGAGTGTCATACCATGGACGAGAATGCTGGAAGGGAAGGGAGCATGTGAAGGGTGGGCGCTACTCAAACAAGAGCTATTGCATGCTCAATCAATGACTATCCCAGAAAGACGAAAACACTGCAGGAGCTCTAAGAAGCCTATTTGGATGAACAGAGAACTTCAAGAGGAACTAAGAAAGAAAAGGAAAATATTCAGGAAATGGAGGGAAGGACAGAGCTCTAAAGAAGAGTACCTACAGGTTACTAGGCACTGTAGATCAATCATCAGAAAGGCCAAAGCTGAGAGTGAGCTAAGATTGGCCAGGGAAGCCCATTGTAACAAGAAAAGATTTTTCAGTTATGTGAGGAGCAAACGTAAAGTAAAGGAGTCAATAGGCCCACTGTTGGGTGCGGATGGACAAACTCTAACGAAAGATGCAGGGAAAGCAGAAAGGCTTAGTGCCTATTTTACATCTGTTTTTTCCCACAGGTCAAAGAGTTTAGGCAGATCTAGAGATGGCTGTAGCCAAAGGATAGTGTCTGGGTGGTAGGTTAATATGGATAGAGGCGTTGTCGAGAAGCATTTAGCTGCACTGGATGAGTTCAAATCCCCTGGTCCAGATGAAACCTCTTTAAGGACTGGAGATGTCCCGGAGGACTGGAAAAGAGCAAACGTTATTCCGATCTTCAAAAAAGGGAGGAAGGATGACCCAGGAAACTACAGACCAGTGAGTCTGACCTCTGTTGTGGGAAAGATAATGGAGCAGATATTAAAGGGAGCGATCTGCAAACATCTGGAGGACAATTTGGTGATCCAAGGAAGTCAGCATGGATTTGTCTCCAACAAGTCCTGCCAGACCAACCTGGTTTCCTTTTTTGACCAAGTAACAGGTTTGCTGGATCGGGGAAATTCGGTTGATGTCATTTACTTGGATTTTAGTAAAGCTTTTGACAAGGTTCCCCATGATGTTCTGATGGATAAGTCGAAGGACTGTAATCTGGATTTTCAGATAGTTAAGTGGATAGGGAATTGGTTAGAGAACCGCACTCAAAGTGTTGTTGTCAATGGTGTTTCATCAGACTGGAGAGAGGTGAGTAGCGGGGTACCTCAGGGCTCGGTGCTCGGCCCGGTACTTTTTAACATATTTATTAATGATCTAGATGAGGGGGTGGAGGGACTATTCATCAAGTTTGCAGATGACACCAAATTGGGAGGACTGGCAAATACTCCGGAAGATAGAGACAGAGTTTAACGAGATCTCAACACAATGGAAAAATGGGCAAATGAGAACAAGATGCAATTTAATAAAGATAATTGTAAAGTTCTGCATCTGGGTCAGAAAAAATGAAAAGCATGCCTACTGGATGGGGGATACGCTTCTAGGTAGCACTGTGTGTGAACGAGACCTTGGGGTACTTGTGGATTGTAAACTAAACATGAGCAGGCAGTGTGATGCAGCGGTAAAAAAGGCAAATGCCATTTTGGGCTGTATCAACAGGGGCATCACATCAAAATCACAAGATGTCATAGTCCCATTGTATACGGCACTGGTCAGACCACACCTGGAGTACTGTGCGCAGGTCTGGAGGCCTCACTTCAAGAAGGACGTAGATAAAATTGAAAGGGTACAGAGGAGAGCGACGAAGATGATCTGGGGCCAAGGGACCAAGCCCTATGAAGATAGGTTGAGGGACTTGGGAATGTTCAGCCTGGAGAAAAGGAGGTTGAGAGGGGACATGATAGCCTTCTTTAAGTATTTGAAAGGTTGTCACTTGGAGGAGGGCAGGATGCTGTTTCTGCTGGCTGTAGAGGAGAGGACACGCAGTAATGGGTTTAAACTTCAAGTACAACGATATAGGCTAGGAAAAAAATTTTCAGCGTCAGAGTAGTTCAGCAGTGGAATAGGCTGCCTAAGGAGGTGGTGAGCTCCCCCTCACTGGCAGTCTTCAAGCAAAGGTTGGATACACACTTTTCTTGGATGCTTTAGGATGCTTAGGGCTGATCCTGCGTTGAACAGGGGGTTGGACTAGATGGCCTGTATGGCCCCTTCCAACTCTATGATTCTATGATTCTATGATTCTATAATGTGCCACACTGGCAAAAAAGGAAACGCCTTCATAGTAGCAACAGATTCCTAGGTGGCCAATGGTTTACGGCATTGCCAGGGCAAGGCAGAATGCAATACTAAAAGAGGAAATCTGGGAGATCCTCCTCCCATTGGCTACCCATGCCTCTCTTTTGGCCGAAGAGCAGCTGTTTCCGTATTGATTTTATTTTTAGCTCTCACTCACCATTTTTTCAGCAGCTCCCTTTCATTCCATGCTGGCCTTCTTTCAACTCCTTTCTTTGCCAGAAACAGCTGACCGACGGGGATGGGAGGGCAGCTGCTCCCAGCAGAACCAACTCCAGCACTGCCCTTCTCAAGGGCCCTTCCCTTTAGGGACACCAGATGCCCACTTACGTGGCTTTAAGGGCTTTCTTGCCATGCTCTCCACGTCAGCCCAGCTCGGCTAGGAACGGATGGTCTAAACAGTGCTTTGGACACAACGGCCCCCTCAAATGACAGCCCCCAGACCACGGGCACATCTAATTGGGACTGTTGGATTCCCATGTGAGCACCAATGACAGTGTCCTTGTACTCTGGGCCTGCTGCCTGCTTTGCTCTCTGGAGGAAGCCTTCCCTATAATCATCAGCTGCATCTTCAAATATGGATTATGGCTTCAGATTGCGTCCTAAATGACCATTCTGGGTACAGTCTACTTTCAAAGACTCCACAGATTCATCCGGTTAACATTTTAAAAGATTAAGATTTCATCCTTCACCTCAAACTAACAAATATCATACATAAACTCCCCTCAGAGCTTTGACTATGGCTGTTTCAGAGCACACTCTAAATGCTGCCCTGGGGAAATGCTAGCAGCCGTGGCAGATTGGGGCTTTAAGTTCGGGGACCAAATGGAGCCCTCCTCCCCTCCTGGTTTGGGATATTACTGCCACCTTCAGGAAAATATAAGGGACAGGAAGAAAAGCAAGATTGGAGGGGGGGGGGGAGCTGGAAAGAAAACCAGAAGAAAGAGTGGGCAAAGAGGAAATACTTTATCCAGACTTGAAGTTCACATAGCAATTTGAAATAAAAGCATCTTTGGCTGCCAGTCCATGATACAGATTTTTTTTCATAATGTGACTTCAAATTGAACTCAGGAGTACATCTCTGTATGAATACTCATGCCCTCTGTACATCTCTCAGTAGATAATCATCAAGCCTTCTATACAGGAATAACAATTCCCAGAGGTAGATTCAAATGGGCAGCCCTGTTGGTCTGAAGTAGCACAATAAAATCAGAGTCCAGTAACACCTGATTTTATTGTGCTAATTCCCAGAGTTATATGACACAAGTAAGAGAGGTCTGGCATACGTATTAAAGGTAAAGGTAAAGGTATCCCCTGTGCAAGCACCGGGTCATGTCTGACCCTTGGGGTGACGCCCTCTAGCGTTTTCTTGGCAGACTCAATACGGGGTGGTTTGCCAGTGCCTTCCCCAGTCATTACCATTTACCCCCCAGCAAGTAAGCTGGGTACTCATTTTACCGACCTCGGAAGGATGGAAGGCTGAGTCGAACCTGAGCCGGCTGCTGGGATCGAACTCCCAGCCTCATGGGCAGACAGCTTCAGACAGCATTTCTGCTGCCTTACCACCCTGCACCACAAGAGGCTCTGGCAAACGTATTACATGAACCCAAATGCGTGTCAATGAATTTTCCTCCCACCCCGATATGATCTCTCAGCTAAGTAATTTAGAATCTTTGAACAGAATTTCACATTGTGACTCTTGATGTTCTTGTTTAGAAACCTGTAGCATTACTTTAGGACAAGCAATACTTTTGATATGGAACATGTACAGGTAAAGGTAAAGGTAAAGGTATCCCCTGTGCAAACACCGAGTCATGTCTGACCCTTGGGGTGACGCCCTCTAGCGTTTTCATGGCAGACTCAATACAGGGTGGTTTGCCAGTGCCTTCCCCAGTCATGACCGTTTACCCCCCAGCAGCAAACTGGGTACTCATTTTACCGACCTCGGAAGGATGGAAGGCTGAGTCAACCTTGAGCCGGCTGCTGGGATCGAACTCCCAACCTCATGAGCAAAGCTTTCAGGCGGCTTCCTTACCACTCTGCGCCACAAGAGGCTCTTGGTTCTGTACAGGTACGGTCCCTAAAACAGAAATGCTTACGGAAGTGTAATCCATTGTCCCATACCATGGACGAGAATGCTGGAAGGGAAGGGAGCATGTGAAGGGTGGGCCCTACTCAAACAAGAGCTATTGCATGCTCAATCAATGACTATCCCAGAAAGACGAAAACACCGCTGGAGCTCTAAGAAGCCTATCTGGATGAAAAGAGTACTTCAAGAGGGAAAGGTTGTCATTTGGAGGAGGGCAGGATGCTGTTCCCATTGGCTGCAGAGGAGAGGACGCGCAGTAATGAATTTAAACAACAAGTACAATGATATAGGCTAGATATCAGGAAAAAAATTTTCACAGAGTCGTTCAGCAGTGGAATAGGCTGCCTAAGGAGGTGGTGAGCTCCCCCTCACTGGCAGTCTTCAAGCAAAGGTTGGATACACACTTTTCTTGGATGCTTTAGGATGCTTAGGGCTGATCCTGCGTTGAGCAGGGGGTTGGACTAGATCTATCTATCTATCTATCTATCTATCTATCTATCTATCTATCTATCTATCTATCTATCTATCTATCTATCTATCTATCTATCTATCTATCTATCTATCTATCTATCTATCTATCTATCTATCTATCTATCTATCTATCTATCTATCTATCTATCTATCTATCTATCTATCTATCTATCTATCTATCTATCTATCTATCTATCTATCTATCTATCTATCTATCTATCTATCTATCTATCTATCTATCTATCTATCTATCTATCTATCTATCTATCTATCTATCTATCTATCTATCTATCTATCTATCTATCTATCTATCTATCTATCTATCTATCTATCTATCTATCTATCTATCTATCTATCTATCTATCTATCTATCTATCTATCTATCTATCTATCTATCTATCTATCTATCTATCTATCTATCTATCTATCTATCTATCTATCTATCTATCTATCTATCTATCTATCTATCTATCTATCTATCTATCTATCTATCTATCTATCTATCTATCTATCTATCTATCTATCTATCTATCTATCTATCTATCTATCTATCTATCTATCTATCTATCTATCTATCTATCTATCTATCTATCTATCTATCTATCTATCTATCTATCTATCTATCTATCTATCTATCTATCTATCTATCTATCTATCTATCTATCTATCTATCTATCTATCTATCTATCTATCTATCTATCTATCTATCTATCTATCTATCTATCTATCTATCTATCTATCTATCTATCTATCTATCTATCTATCTATCTATCTATCTATCTATCTATCTATCTATCTATCTATCTATCTATCTATCTATCTATCTATCTATCTATCTATCTATCTATCTATCTATCTATCTATCTATCTATCTATCTATCTATCTATCTATCTATCTATCTATCTATCTATCTATCTATCTATCTATCTATCTATCTATCTATCTATCTATCTATCTATCTATCTATCTATCTATCTATCTATCTATCTATCTATCTATCTATCTATCTATCTATCTATCTATCTATCTATCTATCTATCTATCTATCTATCTATCTATCTATCTATCTATCTATCTATCTATCTATCTATCTATCTATCTATCTATCTATCTATCTATCTATCTATCTATCTATCTATCTATCTATCTATCTATCTATCTATCTATCTATCTATCTATCTATCTATCTATCATAGAGTTGGAAGGGGCCATACAGGCCATCTAGTCCAACCCCCTGCTCAACGCAGGATTAGCCCTAAGCATCCTAAAGCATCCAAGAAAAGTGTGTATCCAACCTTTGCTTGAAGACTTCCAGTGAGGGGGCACTCACCACCTCCTTAGGCAGCCTATTCCACTGCTGAACGACTCTGACTGAGAAAAACTTTTTCCTGATATCTAGCCTATATCGTTGTACTTGAAGTTTAAACCCATTACTGCGTGTCCTTTCCTCTGCAGCCAGCAGAAACAGCATCCTGCCCTCCTCCAAGTGACAACCTTTCAAATACTTAAAGAGGGCTATCATGTCCCCTCTCAACCTCCTTTTCTCCAGGCTGAACATTCCCAAGTCCCTCAACCTATCTTCATAGGGCTTGGTCCCTTGGCCCCAGATCATCTTCGTCGCTCTCCTCTGTACCCTTTCAATTTTATCGATGTCCTTCTTGAAGTGAGGCCTCCAGAACTGCACACAGTACTCCAGGTGTGGTCTGACCAGTGCCGTATACAATGGGACTATGACATCTTGTGATTTTGATGTGATGCCTCTGTTGATACAGCCCAAAATGGCATTTGCCTTTTTTACCGCTGCATCACACTGCCTGCTCATGTTTAGTTTACAATCCACAAGTACCCCAAGGTCTCGTTCACACACAGTGCTACCTAGAAGCGTATCCCCCATCCAGTAGGCATGCTTTTCATTTTTCTGACCCAGATGCAGAACTTTACACTTATCTTTATTAAATTGCATCTTGTTCTCATTTGCCCATTTTTCCATTGTGTTCAGATCTCGTTGAACTCTGTCTCTATCTTCCGGAGTATTTGCCAGTCCTCCCAATTTGGTGTCATCTGCAAACTTGATGAGTAGTCCCTCCACCCCCTCATCTAGATCATTAATAAATATGTTAAAAAGTACCGGGCCGAGCACCGAACCCTGAGGTACCCCGCTACTCACCTCTCTCCAGTCTGATGAAACACCATTGACAACAACTCTTTGAGTGCGGTTCTCTAACCAATTCCCTATCCACCTAACGATCTGAAAATCCAGACTGCAGTCCTTCAACTTATCCATCAGAACATCATGGGGAACCTTGTCAAAAGCTTTACTAAAATCCAAGTAAATGACATCAACCAAATTTCCCCAATCCAGCAAACCTGTTACTTGGTCAAAAAAGGAAACTAGGTTGGTCTGGCAGGACCTGTTGGAGACAAATCCATGCTGACTTCCTTGGATCACCAAATTGTCCTCCAGATGTTTGCAGATCGCTCCCTTTAATATCTGCTCCATTATCTTCCCCACAACAGAGGTCAGACTCACTGGTCTGTAGTTTCCCGGGTCATCCTTCCTCCCTTTTTTGAAGATCGGAATAACGTTTGCTCTCTTCCAGTCCTCCGGGACATCTCCAGTCCTTAAAGAGGTTCCGAAGATGATGGACAAGGGCTGTGCAAGTTCTCTGGAAAGTTCTTTGAGTACTCTCGGGTGCATTTCATCTGGACCAGGGGATTTGAACTCATCCAGTGCAGCTAAATGCCTCTCGACCACCTCTCTATCCATGTTAACCTGCCACCCAGACACTATCCTTTGGCTACAGCCATCTCTAGATGTGCCTAAACACTTAGACCTGTGGGAAAAAACAGATGTAAAATAGGCACTAAGCCTTTCTGCTTTCTCTGCATCTTTCGTTAGAGTTTGTCCATCCGCACCCAACAGCGGGCCTATTGCCTCCTTTACTTTACGTTTGCTCCTCATGTAACTGAAAAATCTTTTCTTGTTACAATGGGCTTCCCTGGCCAATCTTAGCTCACTCTCAGCTTTGGCCTTTCTGATGATTGATCTACAGTGCCTAGTAAACTGTAGGTACTCTTCTTTAGAGCTCTGTCCTTCCCTCCATTTCCTGAACATTTTCCTTTTCTTTCTTAGTTCCTCTTGAAGTTCTCTGTTCATCCAAATAGGCTTCTTAGAGCTCCTGCAGTGTTTTCGTATTTCTGGAATAGTCATTGATTGAGCATGCAATAGCTCTTGTTTGAGTAGCGCCCACCCTTCACATGCTCCCTTCCCTTCCAGCATTCTCGTCCATGGTATGACACTCATCATGTCTCTGAGTTTATTAAAGTTTGCCCTACGAAAATCCAACATCCGTGTCTGGCTACAAGCTTCCTTGGCTCCCCATCTCAAAAGGAATTCTATGAGGACATGGTCACTTCCCCCTAGGGTCCCCACCTCCTTCACCTCATCCACCAACTCTTGCCTGTTGGTCAGTATTAAGTCCAGTATGGCTGAACCTCTTGTGGGTTCATCTACCATTTGATAAATGAAATTGTCATCCAGGCAGGTCAGAAAGTTGCATGACTGAGGACGCTTCGCAGAGTTTGTTTCCCAGCACACATCTGGGAAATTGAAGTCACCCATGATGACAAGGTCCTGCCGTTTGGATATTTTCTCAAGCTGCTCACAAAGTGCAGCATCCACATCCTCTCGTTGGTCAGGCGGTCGGTAGCAGACACCAACCACCACACTGTTTGTTTTCCCCTCGCTTATTTTCACCCAGATGCTTTCCACTGTAGATATGCTCTCCTTCACTAGAATTTCCTGACAGGTAAGCCCTTTCCTCACATACAGTGCCACTCCTCCACCTCTTCGATCTATTCTGTTTTTTCTGAACAGTTCATATCCATCCACCATTACATTACATTAAATTACATTACATTACATTACATTACATTACATTACATTACATATCTATCTATCTATCTATCTATCTATCTATCTATCTATCTATCTATCTATCTATCTATCTATCTATCTATCTATCTATCTATCTATCTATCTATCTATCTATCTATCTATCTATCTATCTATCTATCTATCTATCTATCTATCTATCTATCTATCTATCTATCTATCTATCATACTTCTATACCGCCCTCCCCGGAGGCTCAGGGCGGTTTACATCATAACAAAGAACAATACATAAAACAGTCTGTAAAACATGTATAACTGATAACTAATAATTGTAACCAAATAACAGCACAATATAATAGTATAACAATATAGTAGTACTAACAGGTCCAGGGATTATTGATGAAATTCTGACGGGGGTGGGGGGGAGCTGGGGCCCTTTGGTCGCTGTTGATTACGTCTGGTCTCGGCCAAATGCCTGGCGGAAGAACTCCTTTTTGTAGGCCCTGCGGAACTGTTTAAGCTCCATCAGGGCCCTGATCTCCTCCGGGAGCTCATTCCACCAGGTGGGAGCCAGGACAGAGAATGCTCTGGCCCTGGTCAAGACCAGGCGGACTTCTTTAGGGCCAGGGATCCTTAGCTGGTTGGTGGCGGTGGAGGGCAGAGCTCTTTTGGGGACATAGGCGGGGAGGCGATCCCTCAGGTACACTGGGCCCTGACTGCGAATGGCCCTGAAGGTAATGACCAAAACCTTTAGTCTGATCTGAAATTCAACTGGTAACCATTGCAGTTGATGGAGAATGGGCCGGATGTGGGACCTCCACAGTGTTGCAGTGAGGATCCTGGCCGCTGCATTCTGAACCAGTTGTAGTTTCCGGGTCAGGGCTAAGGGCAGGCCTGCGTAGAGCGAGTTACAAAAGTCCAGTCTAGAGGTGACCGTCGCATGGATCACTGTGGCTAGGTGTTCCGGGGCCAGGTAGGGCGCTAGTAGTTCGGCTTGGCGGAGATGGTAGAATGCCAGCCGCGCTACCTTTGTGATCTGGGCCTCCATTGTGAGGGAGGCATCCAGAATCACGCCTAGGTTCCTGGCGGAGTGAGCCGTAGAGAGCTGCACGCCATCCAGGGTAGGCAGGCATGCTTCCTCGCATGGGCCCTTCCTACCCAGCCACAGGACCTCCGTCTTTGAAGGATTGAGCTTCAGACGACTCTGCTTGAGCCATCTCGTCACATATTCCAGGCAGCTGGCTAATGCTTCTGGGGGAGAGTCAGGGCGGCCATCCATCAGGAGGAGGAGCTGGGTGTCATCTGCATATTGATGGCAACCCAGCCCAAACTTCCGTACCAGTTATGTGAGAGGGCACATGAAGATGTTGAATAGGATAGGAGAGAGGACCGCTCCTTGTGGGACTCCACAAGTAAGTTGCCGGCGGTCTGATGTTTTCTCTCCTATTGCAACCCTCTGTCCACGATCCTGGAGGAAGGAGATCAGCCATTGAAGGGCTGTCCCTTGTATTCCAGCATCGATGAGGCGGCGAGCTAGAAGCTCGTGATCGACTGTGTCGAACGCAGCTGAGAGGTCTAATAATATCAGCAGTGCCGACCCGCCTCGATCCAACTGGCGACGGAGGTCGTCCGTTAGGGCGACTAGCGCTGTCTCTACCCCATGGCCAGGCTGGAAGCCTGACTGGGATGGGTCTAGGACCGAAACTTCTTCCAGGTATTCCATCAGTTGGTTTGTGACTGCCCTTTCTACCATCTTGCCCAGAAACGCTAAGTGCGAGACGGGCCTGTAGTTGTTAGGCTCTTGTGGATTTAGAGATGCTTTTTTCAACAGTGGGCATACCACAGCCTCTTTCAAACCCTCCGGGAATTCTCCTGTTGTGAGAGATAGGTTGATTATCTCCCGGAGGGAGCCCTTTATCTTTATGCCAGCTGTTTTTAAGAGCCAGGATGGGCAAGGGTCTAGTGGGCATGTAGTTGGCCTTGTTGTCGCTAGAATCCTGTCCACTTCGGTCAGCGTGAATCGTCTGAAGTTACTCATAGTTTTCGCCAAAGACGGCCAAGGGGCCTCTAATTCACTTTTTGTATCTAAGGTTGGTGGGAGGTCGTGGCGGAGTGTTGAGATTTGATCTGCAAAATGACTCGCAAATGCCTCACAGCTGATGTCCAATTGGCTACTGTGTTGTTGCCCTTCAATCAGGGCAGTGAGGGATCGAACTACCTTAAACAATTGAGCCGGGCGTGAGTCTGCAGATGCGATGGTAGCCGAGTAAAAATTGCGTTTTACTGACTTCACCGCCATCTCATAGGCTTTCATCTGCGTTCTACGAGTCTTCCTCCAAACTCGCTCTAGCCATCTCAGTTCCCGTTTCTTGTTGTGAAGCTCCTCGGTGTACCAGGGGCCCCGCTTGAGACGGGGCCGGAGAGGGCGTCGGGGAGCTATCTCATCAATGGCAGTCAGCAGTCTGTCATGCCAGTCGTTGACCAGGCCATTGAGAGAAGTGCCGGGAGGCATTGGTTCCCGCAGAGCATTCAGGAATCTGATTGGATCCATAAGTCTTCGTGGGCGAGCTAAAATTTGCTCGACGCCCAACTGAAGAGGTGGTGGGAGCCTTAGCCAAGCCTTTAGAGCATAGTGGTCTGACAATGGCATGGCTGTTGTTGTGACCAGATCCACATCCAGACCTACGCCGAAAATAAGGTCCAGGGTGTGACCTGCTTGATGGGTGGGGCCAACAACAAACTGCGAGAGCCCTAGTGTCGCCATGGTTGACACTAGGTCCTGCCCAGTTCTAGAGGACAGTAGCTCAGCATGGACGTTAAAGTCCCCCAGGACTAATAGACTGGGAAACTGTAGCGTCCGGGCCGCCACCGCCTCTAGCAGGGCAGGCAGGGCATCTGGTGGTGCATTGGGCGTGCGGTACACTAACCAGATGGCCACGCTCTCGGTTGATCCCCATCCGAGGCCGACACATTCAATGCCTGGTATTGACAGCGCAGGAAGGGCCCTGAAGGAGAAAGCCTCTCGGGTCAGGATTGCCACCCCTCCTCCCCGCCCCGCTGTCCGAGACTGGTGGAGGACAGAGAACCCGGCAGGGGCTAGGTCTTTGAGGGCAACGTTGTACCCTCCAGTTTGGTGTAGTGAGAACCAGTTTGGTGTAGTGGTTAGGAGTGCGGACTTCTAATCTGGCATGCCAGGTTCAATTCTGCACTCCCCCACATGCAGCCAGCTGGGGGACCTTGGGCTCCCCACGGCACTGATAAAACCAAGCAGTAATATCAGGGCTCTCTCAGCCTCACCCACCCCACAGGGACAGAGGACAGAGAACCCAGCAGGGGCTAGGTCTTTGAGGGCAACTGTTTCCCCCTCCCTGGTCTATGATTCTCAGGAAGTATTAGTAGATGGTCTGCAGCAGTGGTGGTGGTGCCTGAGCACTGAGGCCCAGCACTGAGACCTGCTCGTTGCTCTGGCGCCACCGCCGGTCTTCAGAGGATGCTCCCACCCTCCAGAGAGAAGGAGCAGCCTTGGAAGACTGGCAGAAGCGGCAGCGGGAGCTGCAGAGGCCAGACCAGCCAAGCCACAGAGGCAGCACCCACAGAGGCCGGGCCAGCTACGGAAGAGTCCATAAAGGTAAGGAGAGAATGAGAGAGCTTAGGCTAACAAGAAGTGCTAAACATAACAAAAAAGTTTTCTTTCATTATATGTCAAGTAAGACAAAGAATACGGACACCATAGGATCACTGCGAGGACAAGAAAGTGAAATTATAACAGATGATGAAGAGAGGGCTGAACTGCTTAACTCCTATTTCTCCTCGGTCTTCTCTTGTGAGGGAAATAGTGATCAACGTGGCAAAAATGTACAACAATAGGGGGGATGGGAATGGTGGCCTAGGATCACTGTTGGGACAGTCCACAAACACCTGGTTTCTTTAAATGAAACAAAGTCTTCTGGACCAGATGAATAGCATCCAAGGGTACTAAAAGAACTTGCAAACACTTGGTCCTTGAGCAGCTGGAACTGAGAGCTGTGATTTCTAAGACTCAGCATGGGTTTCGCAAGAACAAGTCATGTCAGACCAACCTTATCTCTTTTTTTGAGAAAGTGACTACCTTGCTGGATCAGGGGAATGCTGTGGACATAGTTTATATGGATTTCAGTAAAGCTTTTGATAAGGTTCCACATGATATTCTTGTTGACAAGCTGGTAAAATGTGGTATGGATCCTAATTCTGTCAGATGGATCAATAACTGGTTGACAAATCGTACCCAGAGGGTACTTGTTAATGGTTCAGCATCTTCTTGGAAAAGATTGACAAGTGGAGTACCCCAAGGATCTGTCCTGGGCCTGTTCAACATATTTATAAATGATTTGGATGAGTGATTAGAGGGGATACTTATTAAATTTGCAGATGATACTAAACTGGGAGGGGTAGCAAACGCAACTGAAGACAGCAACAGGATGATTTTGATTTATATTGAACATGAGTCAGCAGTGTGACTCAGTGGGATTTTGGGCTGTATCAAACGGAGTATCGTGTCCAGATCATGGGAGATGATGGTACCGCTTTAGTTTCCTCTGGTTCGGCCTCACTTGGAGTCCTGTGTTCAGTTTTGGGCACCCCAGTTGAAGAGGGATGTTGACGTGCAGTAATGGATATAAACTGCAAGTACAACGATATAGAATAGATACCAGAAAAAAAAAATTCACAGTCAGAGTAGTTCAGCAGTGGAATAGGCTGCCTAAGGAGGTGGTGAGCTCCCTCTCACTGCCAGTCTTCAAGCAAAGGTTGGATACACACTTTTCTTGGATGCTCTAGGATGCTTTGGGCTGATCCTGCGTAGAGCAGGGGGTTGGACTAAATGGCCTGTATGGCCCCTTCCAACTCTATGATTCTATGATTCTAAAACTGGAACGTGTCTAGAGGAAGGCATCAAAGATGGAGAGGGGTTTGGAGACCAAGACGTATGAAGAAAGGTTGGGGAGCTTGGTCTTAGCCTAGAGAGGAGACGACTGAGAGGGGATCTGATAACCATCTTCAAATATTTAACAGGGTACCATATGGAGGATGGAGCACAATTGTTTTCTCTTGCTTCAGAGGAACAGACCAGAATCAATGGGATGAAATTAATTCAAAAGAAATTCCATCTAAACATCCGGAAGAAGTTCCTGACAGTTAGAGCGGTTTCTCAGTGGAACAGGCTTCCTCGGGAGGTGGTGGGTTCTCCATCTTTGGAGATTTTTAAGCAGAGGCTGGAGAGCCATCTGGCGGAGAGGCTGATTCTGGGAAGGTTCAAGGGGGTGGCAGGTGACAGTAGATGAGTGATTGGGATGTGAGTGTCCTGCATAGTGCAGGGGGTTGGACTAGATGACCCATGAGGTTCCTTCCAACTCCATTATTCTATGATTCTATGATTCTAACTGCCCAAGTCCCAGCATATCAATTACCAATTAAATACCATAAGAAGAAAGTTCATGTCCAGTGACACCTTTAACACTAACCGAGTATAAGGTTTCATGTGCGCATGAAAGCTTTTGCCCAGAATTAAACTTTGTGGGTCTTCAAAGTGCCTCTGGACGCAAACTTTGTTATTCTACTTCAGCCCAATAAAGCCACCCACCAGAGTCTAACTTAAACATTATGCCACATTTTTTACGTACAGGGACTGAGAAAAGCCCTCAGCCTTCGTAGCTTCAGGGTCAGTAATTGCCAACTTTAGAAGTTCAAATAAGATGCATGTCTGTCATGCAAAATATTATTTCCTATTCTAAAATGGTCTTCCATGTCATCTTCTTCCACGTCCCATCTCCCACGCATCCACAAACAAACTCACATAGATTTTGTTTCGCTGATATCTCTGGAAGAGGTTGTGCATGATGGCCCCTTCATGAAGATCCCCCAGGGCCGCCATGTCCTCCAGGCCATCTGGGCTTGTAGGCTGCATAGCTGTCACTTTTTGGTGTGTGATTGAACGCTGATTGTAAGTGTATACCTGGAAAGAAGGAATTGGGTTGTTAAAAATGTAAGAATAATACAATAAGTAGCAATAAAGCCCACTGCCCCCAAGAATGCAACAGGCACGAGCGGCGTTCCCCCCCCCACCCCGGGCGCTGACGGACGCGTTGCTCCCACAGGCGGGTCATGCAGGTGCGTGGCGGTGAAGCTGGAGGGCCTGTTGTCTGGCGCCGCGAAGGGCATGCAGTCGGTCTGGGGGGCGCAGCTGGTGGCTCATGGGCGGGTGGGCAATGCAGGGCCGCGTGGAAGCGCACGGCTCGGTGGGGAGGGAGTGCCTGGCGGCGAGGCTCGGCAAGCGGCTTGCGGCTGTGACATTCATGCTGCCGGGTGACTGCATTTCCCCGGTGGCTGCTGGGGTCATGGCCTCGCGGCGGTCACCCTGGTGGGAGGCGGGCTGCCAGCCATGCAGCCAGTTGGGCTGTAGCAGCCGCTGGAGGCCACAATGATCGGCAGCCAAGTCAGGGCATGGCAGAGCAGGAGCGCCCTCCTGGGGGGACAGGCAGGGTCTGGGTGCGAGACTGCCAGAGCCCCTCATGGCTGGCTTCTGGGGGCGGGTGCTCCAGGGGCTGGCCCAATTCGGTCATATTCAGCATCCGGGCGGAAGCACAGTCCGGACACCGGATGTGGACCCAGACAGCGCGCCACCCACAGAGGCGTGTCAAAAATATTAAGGAAAACAATGATAAGGATAGAGTTGTAAGGGTCATCTAGTCCAACCCCCTGCACTGTGCAGGACATTCACATCCCAATCGCTCCTCCACTGTCACCTGCCACCCCTTGAACCCTCACAGAATCACCCTCTCCATCAGATGGCTCCCCAGCCTCTGCTTAAAAATCTCCAAAGATGGAGAACCCACCCCCTCCCGAGGAAGCCTGCTCCACTGAGAAACCGCTCTGACTGTCAGGAATTTCTTCCGGATGTTTACATGGAATTTCTTTTGAATTAATTTCATTCAATTGAATTAATTTAATTCTGGGACAACTCTGCTCCATCTTTTACATGGTAGCTTTTTAATTGCTTGACGATGGCTATCAGAATCCCTCTCAGTTTTATCGTCTCCAGGTTAAACAGACCGAGCTCATACGTGTTGGTCTCCAAACACCTCACCATCTTTGTTGCCCTCCTCTGGACACTCTCCAGTTTGTCAACATCCCTCTTCAATTGGGGTTCCCAAAATTGAACACAGGACTCCAAGTGAGGCCAAACCAGAGCAGAGTAAAGTGGTACCATCAGCTCCCGTGATCTGGACGCGATACTCCATTTGAGACAGCCCCAAATCCCATTTGCCTTTTTAGCCACTGAGTCACACTGCTGACCCATGTACTGTTTCATTCCCAGGCAAGAGATCACAACTGTATACCAAGCAGATAAAAGTTTGGACACAATAAACTTTACCAACTGATAACGTAACCAGTTAATGACAGGAACCAAAGAGGAACTAAAGAGCCTGTTGATGCGGGTGAAGGAGGAGAGTGCAAAAGTTGGTTTGAAACTCAACATCAAGAAAACAAAGATCATGGCATCCGGCCCTCTCAATTTCTGGCAAATAGATGGGGAAGAAATGGAGATAGTGACAGATTTTATTTTCCTGGGCTCCAAGATCACTGCAGATGGGGACTGCAGCAAAGAAATTAAAAGACACTTGCTCCTGGGGAGGAAAGCTATGGCAAATCTAGACAGCATCCTAAAAAGCAGAGACATCACCCTGCCAACAAAAGTGCGTCTAGTCAAGGCTATGGTATTCCCAGTTGCAGTGTATGGCTGTGAAAGTTGGACCATAAGGAAGGCCGAGCATCAAAGAATTGAGGCTTTTGAACTCTGGTGCTGGAGAAGACTCTTGCGAGTCCCTTGGACTGCAAGGCGAACCAACTGGTCAGTCCTAGAGGAGATTAGCCCTGGAGGGACTACTCATCAAGTTTGCAGATGGCACCAAATTGGGAGGACTGGCAAATAATCCAGAAGATAGAGGCAGAGTTTAACGAGATCTGAACACAATGGAAAAATGGGCAAATGAGAACAAGATGCAATTTAATAAAGATAAATGTAAAGTTCTGCATCTGGGTCAGAAAAATGAAAAGCATGCCTACTGGATGGGGGATACGCTTCTAGGTAGCACTGTGTGTGAACGAGACCTTGGGGTACTTGTGGATTGTAAACTAAACATGAGCAGGCAGTGTGATGCAGCGGTAAAAAAGGCAAATGCCATTTTGGGCTGTATCAACAGGGGCATCACATCAAAATCACAAGATGTCATAGTCCCCTTGTATACGGCACTGGTCAGACCACACCTGGAGTACTGTGTGCAGGTCTGGAGGCCTCACTTCAAGGGTACAGAGGAGAGCGACGAAGATGATCTGGGGCCAAGGGACCAAGCCCTATGAAGAGAGGTTGAGGGACTTGGGAATGTTCAGTCTGGAGAAAAGGAGGTTGAGAGGGGACATGATAGCCCTCTTTAAGTACTTGAAAGGTTGTCACTTGGAGGAGGGCAGGATGCTATTCCCATTGGCTGCAGAGGAGAAGACACGCAGTAATGGGTTTAAACTACAAGTACAACGATATAGGCTAGATATCAGGAAAAAAATTTTCACAGTCAGAGTAGTTCAGCGGTGGAATAGGCTGCCTAAGGAGGTGGTGAGCTCCCCCTCACTGGCAGTCTTCAAGCAAAGGTTGGATACACACTTTTCTTGGATGCTTTAGGATGCTTAGGGCTGATCCTGCGTTGAGCAGGGGGTTGGACTAGATGGCCTGTGTGGCCCCTTCCAACTCTTTGATTCTATGATTCTGCCAACTGATCAACGGACTGGTACCGGTCCCTGGACCGGGGTTTGGGGACCATTGCTCTACAAATACGCTTGCAGAACTGAGGATTTGTTAATTGAGCTGGTGGTGCACAACATCCATGTTGGGTTAGTCACCCTAGCCTCCATCCCCACATCTTTAGGGATGGGACAGAGATTAGAAGGGACGGGAGTATAGCTGTGTGTTGCCCGACCTTGAAAGAAACAAAGAGTTGCTCAGTAAACTGCATCTCCTGCCCCTCCCCTCGCCCCGTCTCCTCCTCCCACTGCCAGTCTGCCATATCCTCCCATTATTGGGATCCCTGACCCCACAGGGCTCTCCCCCTCATCATCCCAACCTTTGCTAGTTGCTTGTAGTTTCAAGTCAAGCTCATTTTTCATCCCTGATTTATTGATTTATATAGGTCTGAGGATGAGGATGATGATGATGATGATATGTGGCTGAGCCATTGCAAACTTTCCTGAGTGCCTTAAAGTATTTCCCTAAGTGGCTCTTCAAATTGCTGTTGCTATACATATGTATGTACACATCAGCCGCTGTTTTTAGGCACAGCTCCAGCCCTGCTTGGGAGTTTTATTTGGTGGTAACATAATTATGGCTTAACATTTTAAAAATCCCAACTCCACACTAACTTAAGGGGGTTTGGAAGATGGGACAACTTTGAAAGTTCTTCCCCAACCCCAAAGATATAAACCTTTCTTCCAATTTAAGCATTGTGATACCTGACAACTCTACTAGAGGCATTCGCAGCTGCCAACTCTGCACACTCTTGCAGGAGAATGAAACAATAGGATGGGAGAACTGGAGAGGGGAGTGGGAAAGTCTTCCAGTCTGCCGCTGCTTCTCAAAAACGGGGAAATCACAAAATGGCTAAGGAAGTGTTTCTTACTTTCTAATTCAGGAGCACCATTAGAGACAATCCTAATAAATCACTGAAGCAAACCAGGTGCCTGGGGGACGGGGACACAAACTGCTTCACAGAATGCCAGCTTATGAGAAAGAAGATCCAGGGGCCTAGCAAACGAAGTAGAAAGCTGGCGTTTTAAGCACTGGTCCAAGAGAAGAATGGCTAGATATGCCCCAAGTCCTGACAGGGCCTCTTTCAGCCACTGCCCCACCTCTAGACACCACTAGAGCAGAAATAAAGTTCTGGATTCTCAGTGTCCAAACGAATCCACACCTGACCTTGGGATCCATTGTACACCTGATACCATGACTGGTCTACTGTTAGCCCTCAAGAACCACCCCCCTAATCCCACCCTCAAGGGGTCAGAGAAGAATTGACGCCTCCAGCGCTGGACACAGGAACTCCTCACAAGTACAGCCAGGTGTTTTCATTCCCCTGGAAACAAGAAACCACTCGGAAATGTTGCTTCATCAGAAAGAAACAAAACATATCCTGGAACCACAACCACTGCTGCTATTAACTATGTGGAAAGAAGGGGATACTTATTAAATTTGCAGACGATACTAATCTGGGAGAGGTAGCAAACACAACTGAAGACAGCAACAGAATACAGGATGATCTTGATAGGCTTGAGAAGTGGGCTAAACTGAATAAAATGAAGTTCAATAGGGACAAGTTCTGCATTTAGGTAGGAAAAACCAAATACACCAATATAAGATGGGGGAGACTTGTCTTGGCAGTCGCATGTGCAAAAAGGATCTAGGAGTTTTAGTAGACCATACATTGAACATGAATCAGCAGTGGCTCAGTGGCTAAAAAGGCAAATGGGATTTTGGGCTGTATCAAACGGAGTATCATGTCCAGATCCCGGGAGGTGATGGTACCGTTTTACTCTGCTCTGGTTTGGCCTCACTTGGAGTATTGTGTTCAGTTTTGGGCACCCCAATTGAAGAGGGATGTTGACAAACTGGAGCGTGTCCAGAGGGGGGCAACAAAGATGGTGAGGGGTTTGGAGACCAAGACATATGAAGAAAGGTTGGGGGAGCTTGGTCTGTTTAGCCTAGAGAGGAGACGACTGAAAGGGGATCTGACAACCATCTTCAAGTATTTAAACCGGTGCCATATGGAGGATGGAGCAGAATTGTTCTCTCTTGCCCCAGAGGGACAGACCAGAACGAATGGGATGAAATTAATTCAAAAGAAATTCCATCTAAACATCCGGAAGAAGTTCCTGACAGTTAGAGTGGTTTCTCAGTGGAAAAGGCTTCCTCGGGAGGTGGTGGGTTCTCCATCTTTGGAAATTTTAAGCAGAGGCTACATAGCCATCTGACAGAGAGGCTGATTCTGTGAAGGCAAAGGGGTGGCAGGTTACAGTAGATGAGTGATTGGAATGTGAGTGTCCTGCATAGTGCAAGTGGTTGGACTAGATGACCCATGAGGTCCCTTCCAACTCTATTATTCTATGATTCTATGATTTACATAGTCAGACGTATGGACTGGACTTCAGGAAAGCAGATTTTAACAGACTTAAAGGCATGTTGGGTAGAGTCTGGTGGTCAGAAAGACTTAAAGAGATGGGAGTCCAAGAAGGCTGGGAGTTTCTTAAAAGTGAAATACTGAAGGCTCAATCACAAACAATTCTCTTGAGAAGGAAAGGTGGAAGGAGCCTAAGGAAGCCAAGTTGGCTCCAGAAGCAGTTGTCAAATTATTTGAGGAATAAAAAAAAGTCATTTAGGACAGTGGTCCCCAACCTTTTTATCACCGAGGACCACTCAACGCCGGGGACCACTTACCGGGGACCACTCAACGCCTTTTACTGAGGCCCGGTGGGGGAGTAGTTTACTCCTCTACTCTCAACCACTGCCCTAACGCTCTCTGATCGCTATGGTAATGTTTAAACATCCCTTCAAAATAGGATACAGACACGCCACAACAATGAACATAAGGAACATTTTATTTTCATGGAAATTTTAACTCATGAGAAGGCATACTTCGGGGCCCACCTCCAATTAGTTGAAGGACCACATGTGGTCCGCGGCCCACAGGTTGGGGATCACTGATTTAGGAAATGGAAGGAAGACCTTATTACCATGGATGAGTATAATAAGCTGACCAGATTGTTTTACTTTTGGAGGGACATCTGGGGGTACCTGTTAAATTGTACTTATGTTGCAATTTTAAAAATATATATATTACAATACTATTTTTGCGTTCTATGTATTCTATGAAACTTTTTGTTGCTCCATATAGACGAAATTTTTAATCAAGACACACACACCCCCCCGGTCAATGGTGTCCAGCTTTACCAATGTTAAAATCTGGTCACCTTAGAGTATAACCAAATAACCAATAATTGTAGGGAGAATGTGAGAAAAGCTAAAGCTCAATATGAGCTTAGGCTAGCAAGAAATCCTAAACATAGCAGAAAAGGCTTCCTTAGTTATATTTCAAGTAAGAAAAAGAATAGGTACACCATACGATCACTGCGAGGATAAGAAAGTATACGGGAATACAACAGGCGCTAGAGCTTGGCGGTGGAAGAGGAAGGGGAGGAGTTGTCCAATCTTTAAGGGCATGGGGTTGAATGTGTGTGTTGTGTGAGGTTGTGGCGGCGTGGTGACAAATGAAGGCATGGGTGTGGAGTTATGGGTGTCAAGAACCTGTGGTTTGCAATGTTCGTTGAGTGTGGGAGAGGACTGAGCTTTGGGAATTGTGGCATAGTGGTTACAGATGAGCTTTCAAGAGCCATGCCTTCAGATATGTGAAGGGAATATCAGACTGGAGATCCTTCTTAGCGAGAGATTACATGGCAGCCAATTCTTTCCAGCTCTGCATCATTTCCCTTCTTGTGTGACAGACACCGAAATGTCCCCCTGCCCTAGTACACATGGGGTAGTCACAGTACACAGGTATCCACCCTGTTCCTTCTGTCTCCATTTTTTCACTGTTGATAAAATGTTATGTGCCCTCATGCTTCTTTCATGGTTGTTCCTTAGATGAAGAACTGGATTTTTGTACCCTGGAGTAGTAACTACTCCAAATAGTCTCAAAGCGGTTTACAAACACCTTTTCCCTTCATGTCCACACAATAGACAACCTGTGAGGGATGTGGGGCTGTGAGGGGTCTGAGAGAACTGGGAATGGGCTGCAGTGACACAGCAGGCCTCAAGTGTCTCAAAGCAGTTTCCAATCATCTTCATTCCTCTCTCCATAGCAGACTCCCCGTGAGGGAGGTAGGATACTGAGCCTCACATGGAAGCTGGCAACCCTAAGAGGAAGTCTCTCTGTGCACAGCAGTCTTGACCTTAGTAAGATTTTTTATACTGGTTTTTTATTTGCTAGGGCGAGGTTGAAAAAGTCATTTCAGTTCTCATGTCTCTCCAGTCATTTACTTGTTCACTATTTACAGTTTCAGGCTGTAAATATTCTTTATTTAGATCTTCCTGCACTTTCCAGACTCACAGGACCTATGCTGGTCAGTCTGTCTGTGCCCCAGAATACAAACAGTTGCTGGTAAGGGTTGGCCATAGCCCAGGAGGGACACACCTGCACCACTCACTCTCAACTGCAGCCTGCAAGCCTCTACCACAGAATCTACAGTATAATGATCAGCTGCTCTGAAGACTGGACTATGAGGCAGTGTACGATTTTGAAGTCCCATCTCCAAACCTCCAGGAATATTTCCAACCCAGGGGTAGCGAACCTCCAGGTGGGGCCTGGAGAGCTCCCGTAATTACAGCTCATCTGCAGAGTATAAAGATCAACTCCCCAAGCAGAAAGGGCTACTTTGGGTAGGGTTGTAGTGGAGAAGAAACATTTAAGGCATCCCACACAGGTTGTTGTTGAATTGAAATACTTGAGTCCCACTGCACAGGGTTGTTGTGTAGATGAATCAGGAGACAAAAGAATCTCCACAACAACATCCAGTTTCGTCTGCAGAATAACGCTGTGCGGTAGGCCTCAAATCTGCAGAGTTGAGAAGAAGAAAGACACATGGCTTGGCTGTGTCTAGCTCCCGGCCAGAGCAGTATTTTAAGTGATATTTTTCTGTGGCCTCCCCGTCAGGCAACTGTTTGGCAGAAGGGGAAAGCTGCTCCCCTCAAAAGGAAGGCCCTCAGGCTCCCCTGCATTGCTTTCTGAAGGAAATACCTTCCCTCAGTCAGGGGCTGTCAGAGGCTCCTTCCCTAAAACACAGGCGGTTCTGAATAAATATCCTAACAGAAAAAGAAAGAACCTGTCCCAGGCTATCAAAATCAATAACAATATATTTATACAATCTCTATTTTAATGATAAATTAAACAACCAGAAAGGACTCCAGATTTGGTTCCGTTTTCAAAGAAGACTTTTCATCGGTGGTTGTTTCCTCCTATGATTTTGAAACTTATCCTATAAGTGTTCAATATTTCAACCAACTCAAAGTTGTAATCAAAATTCTATGCATATAATACCAGCCCTCAGCTGGCAGGGATGGGAGAGCTTTGTCCAGATACCACCCCCAGAGGCTCCTTCCCAGCAGACCTGAAGGGAGGGGGGAGGGAAGGGAGAGCTCTGCCAGTGGTCTGAGGCAACGTGAGGCCATTTCCAGTTGGACATGACAGTGAGGACAGCCTTGGGGCGAAAAGGGCTGGCGCAGCCTGTCCAAACCTCTGTTCACATCCCGCCTTGGGCTGCTACTGACCTCCTCTCCCTGCAGTGGTTAGGAGCAGACTAGCAGTGATGTCTCCAGGTTGCCCCTGGGTGGGTGACCCTGTTACAGTGCTGTATCTAAGTTTTAAAAAAGCAGTCTTGCAGACTTATAAAGGTAAAGGTAAAGGTATCCCCTGTGCAAGCACCGAGTCATGTCTGACCCTTGGGGTGACGCCCTCCAGCGTTTTAATGGCAGACTCAATATGGGGTGGTTTGTCAGTGCCTTCCCCAGTCATTACCGTTTACCCCCCAGCAAGCTGGGTACTCATTTTACCGACCTCGGAAGGATGGAAGGCTGAGTCGACCCTGAGCCGGCTGCTGGGATTGAACTCCCAGCCTCATGGGCAGAGCTTTCAGACTGCTGCCTTACCACTCTGCGCCACAAGAGGCACTGCAGACTTCTACAGCAGGGCTATTTTTTATAACATTATAACTCAGGTTTATTGAAAATTATATGTTCAGGACACTTTGCGGGGAAGGGGGAAGACCATACAGGGTGCGGAATGGTGGGATTAGGGGACGTAATGGAAACAAAGGTGCAAGCAGTACAAAATACTTTTGGAAAAGGGGGAGGGAGCAAAGCATGAAGGGGGCTGCCTCCATCTGATTCAGTGCAGAAAGCATCTTGCAAATTCCAGCCTGGGGAATAAGGGGACGAAAGCCCAAATGCAGAAAGCCCGGAGTCAACTTGCAGCATCCAAGGGAAACCCAAAGCAAGACAAGTAATGTCAGAGAGAGATTCCCTCTCTCCTAATAAGAAGGCTGGCTCAAAACCAAAGTTTAAATGGTTATATAGGATGGGCTTCCTCTTTGAATGGCAGCTGAAGCATTCAGGATGCAGTATTTATTTCAGGTCTGGCACAGATTCTGAAGGCTGGCTATCCAGATGTGCGTGCCAGAAACGAAAAGGATACACTCTCACGGCCTGTGGGGCCTTCTATTCCTTCCAGCCTTCAAACAAGACCAGGAAACACGATGTTTGAATCGGATTCCTTTATTTCACTTCCAGCTTCACATAACCACTGGCTCCCTCAAGCTACAATGGGAGTACTATGAAAGTTTAAGAACGGGTTCAGTGGTAGGCCTATGAATGCTCACCTGAAGGCAGGTATCGAGCTACAAAGGAGCCAATGTATTCCCCTCCTCTCACTTCCATTTTGCACAGGCAACTCCCAAACACCTACAGAGACTTTCACTGTACTGCTCAACAATGTCAAAAAGGAATCCACACACAAACCTGCCCAATAACTTTAGTCAATCTTAGGGATCCCCAACATAGTGTCCGTGGCTGAAACTGCACCTGCTGACACCTTTCTTGGCGCCCACTAAGTGCTTATTGAAAATGGGTAGATCCCAGTGGGCGTTTTCTCCAGCAAGGCTTCTGATTGGCTGTGGAGATTTTTAAAGGCGTTGCTTTGGTGGCAGCAGTCCCCGCAGCACCAACAGCTTCACTGTGTGAACTGTTCAGAAAAAACAGAATAGATCGAAGAGGTGGAGGAGTGGCACTGTATGTGAGGAAAGGGCTTAGCTGTCAGGAAATTCTAGTGAAGGAGAGTATATCTATAGTGGTAAGCATTTGGGTGAAAATAAGCGAGGGGAAAAGAAACAGTGTGGTGGTTGGTGTCTGCTATCGACCGCCTGACCAACGAGAGGATGTGGATGCTGCACTTTGTGAGCAGCTAGAGAAAATATCCAAGCGGCAGGACCTTGTCATCATGGGTGACTTCAATTTCCCAGATGTGTGCTGGGAAACAAACTCTGCGAAGCGTCCTCAGTCATGCAACTTTCTGACCTGCCTGGCTGACAATTTCATTTATCAAATGGTAGATGAACCCACAAGAGCTCCAGCCATAATGGACTTAATACTGACCAACAGGCAAGAGTTGGTGGATGAGGTGAAGGAGGTGGGGACCCTAGGGGGAAGTGACCATGTCCTCATAGAATTCCTTTTGAGATGGGGAGCCAAGGAAGCTTGTAGCCAGACACGGATGTTGGATTTTCGTAGGGCAAACTTTAATAAACTCAGAGACATGATGAGTGTCATACCATGGACGAGAATGCTGGAAGGGAAGGGAGCATGTGAAGGGTGGGCGCTACTCAAACAAGAGCTATTGCATGCTCAATCAATGACTATCCCAGAAAGACGAAAACACTGCAGGAGCTCTAAGAAGCCTATTTGGATGAACAGAGAACTTCAAGAGGAACTAAGAAAGAAAAGGAAAATGTTCAGGAAATGGAGGGAAGGACAGAGCTCTAAAGAAGATTACCTGCAGGTTACTAGGCACTGTAGATCAATCATCAGAAAGGCCTAACCTGAGAGTGAGTTAAGATTGGCCAGGGAAGCCCATTGTAACAAGAAAAGATTTTTCAGTTATGTGAGGAGCAAACGTAAAGAAAAGGAGGCAATAGGCCCACTGTTGGGTGCGGATGGACAAACTCTAACGGAGGATGCAGAGAAAGCAGAAAGGCTTAGCGCCTATTTTACATCTGTTTTTTCCCACATGTCAAAGGGTTTAGGCACATCTAGAGATGGCAGTAGTCAAGGGATAGTGTCTGGGTGGCAGGTTAACAAGGATAGAGAGGTTGTCGAGAGGCATTTAGCTGCACTGGATGAGTTCAAATCCCCTGGTCCAGATGAAATGCACCCGAGAGTACTCAAAGAAGTTTCCAGAGAACTTGCACAGCCCTTGTCCATCATCTTCAGAACCTCTTTAAGGACTGGAGATGTCCCGGAGGACTGGAAGAGAGCAAACGTTATTCCGATCTTCAAAAAAGGGAGGACACCCCTCCGAGTGTCCATCCCGCCCCAAGCAGGCAATGGGGAGCCGCACGAAGCGCGGCTCCCCATTGCCTGCTTCACCCGCACAGACAGCCACGGGTGAGTGGGGGGGCCGCTCCGCCGGCCGGGAGAAGGCTCGAGAGAGCCTCGGGGGGCGGGTGGGCCTGGAAGCCTTCTCCCGCCGCCTGCTACCAGCTCCCCGCCGCGCCACCGCCACTCTGGAGACCAAGAGAAGCCTTCGGACCACTTGCCATCGCCGCCGGCGCCCGCAGCCACGCCCGCCGAACTCTGCCTTCTGCCAGAGACGCTACCAGGCGAAGGCTGACGCTCAGTCGCCATCGCCGCTGGTCCACGACGCCCCGGAGCGCTCGAACGACTGCCCTTCGCACAACACATCGACAGCCCAAGCCTGCCAGCCCACCGCCAAGCCGCCGAGCGCCCCCAGACATCGCCGCGCCCATGGAGAAGCTGCCGCTGAGTCCCCAATGGCCCGTGCCACCAGACAAAATGGCCGCCAACCACACCTCACTGCCGGCGACCCCCCAGCCGCCCTCGACCCTCACCCGCCGCCTTAGGACGCCGCCGCTGGTAGGCTGCCTTTACTCTCCCTACCCTCGCCTATCCCTCTCCCTCTGAGATCCCTCCCATATAACCCACCGCTGCCGATGCCCCCAATCTACCTCCCCTCTCTCTTTCTCATCAATGCTAGCGCCCATTGTATTTTTACTACAATGGGCTTTATTCCTAGTAAAAAAATAAAACAATAAATAAGAAACCAATATCCTTGTTCAGTCCTGGGGATTCCATTGTTTTGAGTGTTGTAATAACTTGCATTTCTGCAATCTCCCTTTCCAGTCTGTTCCTGAAGTTTCTTTGCACTAAAACAGCTACTTTTGACATCCCTGCCATGAAGATGTTGGTATATTGAGCGATCATGCGGATGCCCATGGCTGAACAAGTTGTCACCAAATCTGAAGTGGTTATGGATGAGAACAAAATGGCACAGTTTGGTGGCTGAGTCAGCTGTGGTGTTGTTAGAAATTGTATTCCTAATGGCTTGTAAACCATACTTGTAGGGGATTCCACATCCATGATGGCTGAAACAGGTAGGTTGAACAACTGTTAGGTTGTTCAAAGACTGTATTTTCCTCAGAAAGTCTGTGTCGCGAACACAACTAGGAGCACTGATGCCATAGGGTCTTAGAACAGAGTCCAGATACCCCCATACTAATAGTGTTTATGCTTGAGACAATGAGGCACCCTGGGTTGCCGGATTTGTGGCTTTTGGGTAGAAGATAAAAAGTACCTGGTTGAGGCTCCCTTGGTGCGTCTGAAAGGATAATTCCTTGATAATTTTGTATAGTTCTTTTTTGTATTCCTGTGTGGGGTCTGAATCCAGTTTTGTAAAAGGTGATATTTGAGAGCTGTCTTTGAGCCTCATGGATATAGTCTGATCTATTCATGATGACAATAGCTCCACCTTTGTCTGTCTCTATAATTATTATACCCAGATTTCTGGTCTTAAAGGTGCCACTGGATTAAAATTTTGTTGTACTACTTCTGGCCAACATGCCTATTTACTTGAATTTATCTTTATGAGGGAATCTATCTTTGTGGCATGGGTGGAAAAGAATAGAGAGAGTTCCCCATCAAACCAAAATACCAGACCCTGAAGGGTATCACTGAAATAGATGGGCTGAAGGTTGGAGACAGACAAAAGATCGTCTATGTTGGAAACTGGAATGAGAAGCACCACTTCTTCTGAGAACCTTCCAAGCCACTGTGAGGCTGCACTGACATTCATTCATGGGGTAGACGGACAGCTAGTCTGGCCCCACTGAAGGCATCTTCCCAGACGGCGACTTCTTCTCAGGATTATGATTAGGTTTATTTCCCACCACTCCCTGCAAGTCTCGTGGCAGGTAACAACAGTCTGAACCCCAAATAAAATACCCATTAAAAGACTTTAAAAATCCTAACATGATGGAAAAACCCACTGCCAGAGTGGCAGGAGGAATGGAGGGCAGGGTGTAGCTGCTAGTCCGGGGGGGGCATGATGGCTCCCATTCGCTGACTCCAGCCTCAGCCAAAAGCCGGAGAAGCATCCAGCATGAAATAGCAAAATGACTGCTTTGCCTGCCTGCATGTCCCTGTATTCAAAGATATCCTTAGAAGAGGGAAGCAAAGCCCCACAAAGGGCAGCCCCAGAGTAATTTTTGATGCTCAAAGACTATCAAAAAACATCTTGGGTTTTTTTTTTAAGAAATGTTTTTTTTTTAAAGCCATTTGTGAGTCCTTTTCCTCTGCAAATCTGTGGAATGTGATACCCTTAAAAGCCCCCAGTCTGCATTCCTTAAAATAATAAGGGTTAAAGTTCAACAGGAAATATGGTGAGATTATCCAAGCATGTTATATTAAGAACTCTTTAAAGCTAGAAGAGACTTCTTAAAACCAGGCCATCTCCTCTCATTGGCTAACACAAGAGCAAGGGTTAGGGGAGAGTCACCAGGCTACTCTTAAAACAGCAGCAGCAGCAGCAGCAGCAGCATTGTCCTTGGCCCCCACGCTCCACCTTCCTCTACTCAAGAGCAAATGTCATTTCACAACAGAAACAAGCCCAAGTTTCCTTGAGAGCTGCGCTCAAATATTCAGTGCCGGTCGGAAGAGACTGCCTGTCCCTGAATGTTGGTGTTCAAGGAATCCTCCCCCTGAAACCCGAGATGCAGCGATTCCCCCTCTATCCCCCCTGCCTGCTGTCCAAGCATCATTTTCTTCCAGGCATTCCTTTCCCCCCACCTTCTCCCCCCCCAGCCTCAACTTGCACACTCCTGCTAGCTCCTTCTTCTATCTGGTAGCCTCCACATGCCCATGGAGCCCAGTTCCCAGGGACCCCTGCCTGCCTGCCTGCCTGCCTGCCTGCCTTGGGCTTCCGTCGCTACTCACTGCCGGGCCGGCTTGCTCTCCCCGCTGCCTCTTCCCTCGTGGCCTCCCCCACTGCTCCCCGCTTCCTCACCCGGCTGTCCAGCGTGGCTGTGGGCCCCTCCCTGCCTGCCCCTTGGGCAATTTCCCCAGAAAGACGGGAGGCCTGAGGCTGTAAGGAGACCCCTCTCCCCTCCGAAGAGCTCCTTTGCTGAAAACTATCTATGAACATTCTAGGCAAAGACTTGTGCTGCTGTTGGTATCCCGTTGCCTCCATCTGAATGGGAAGGGACCAGAGACTTCTGTGCACAGCTGCCAGCTGCCTGGACGGAAGTCAGAAGGCCGGAGGAGGCCCTGCAGCTCTGCCCAAAGACAACGGGCCTGAATTGTTGTTGTTAGATGTGTGGAATATTGTTCCAAAGATGATGTCTGTTGAAGTTGGGTTATAGTGATGTCCATGAATGCAGGTGTCACAAGGTGGGCTCACGCTGTCATAGATGTGAACTCTCTCCTTTTTGAAATAAAAAGACATAATTTCTGATCTTCTTGTTTAAACGGAGCAGGTTACACTTGCTCCCCTGTTAGCCTGCCGTGTTCACCCAGTGCCCCCCCCCCACTTTTCTGCAGGCTCCTTCCTGCCTCTTTCTAAAGGCCACTCCAAACAGAGGCTCCCCCTCCAGGGCTAGTGAGGTTTTAAAGATATTTAGTCCCTTCACCTTCTCCAACCAGCCTGGGCTTTTCCTTAGGTTCCTGTGAAGATCGTTCTTCCTTCTTAATGTCCCTAAGGTAAGGATTTACATGACCACAGCTGGGGCCGGGTTCACAGCCAGGTAGAATGAATGGGGTCAGTCCTGGCTTATTAAACAGCAGCCGGCCACCCTTGCATCTTTCCTCACCATTCCCTACAAGTCACAAAGAGTTTGATTGGCTTAGTTTATGGTTGCCAGGGAGAGAAATGCCTGGGAGCAGGAGGAAGGCCCAGCCCAGGGTGCAGCAATGGGACCCGGAAGTGATGTCATCACACAGGGAAGTCTGGGCTACACTCTAATATTTGGGCAAAATTTGGCCTCACTCTGAAATGGCCTATGCGATCGCACTGCTTCCCGGGCACAACAGGAAGCTGCAATGCCAACTGGGCCTCCCTCCTCCCTCCAGCCAGACGGCTGATCAGTGCCAAAGCGAGGTGGGGTGTGGGGTTGTCAGTCATCTCGGAGTCGCACATGACAAAAGTGGCAAGCCCAGAGGGCCTTTTGACACACTTGTCAGACTCATTTGATCAACAATATGGAAATTACACATTGATTAAAATATTTACATCCCAGCTTTCCTCATGTCTCAAGGTGGTTGACGAAACATGGTTCAGGAGTATGCAATAAGATGAAGCCCCAAATAATCTCCTCTCCTTCTAAAATATACTTGCTGTCTTCTTAGGTGCGAAGTCGTGTCCGACCCATCGCGACCCCATGGACAATGATCCTCCAGACCTTCCTGTCCTCTACCATTCCCCGGAGTCCATTTACGTTTGCACCGACTGCTTCAGTGACTCCATCCAGCCACCTCGTTCTCTGTCGTCCCCTTCTTCTTTTGCCCTCAATCGCTCCCAGCATTAGGCTCTTCTCCAGGGAGTCCTTCCTTCTCATGAGGTGGCCAAAGTATTTGAGTTTCATCTTCAGGATCTGGCCTTCTAAAGAGCAGTCAGGGCTGATCTCCTCTAGGACTGACCGGTTTGTTCGCCTTGCAGTCCAAGGGACTCGCAAGAGTTTTCTCCAGCACCAGAGTTCAAAAGCCTCAATTCTTTGATGCTCGGCCTTCCTTATGGTCCAACTTTCACAGCCATACATTGCAACTGGGAAGACCATAGCCTTGAAAAGACGCACTTTTGTTGGCAGGGTGATTTCTCTGCTTTTTAGGATGCTGCCTAGATTTGCCATAGCTTTCCTCCCCAGGAGCAAGCGTCTTTTAATTTCTTTGCTGCAGTACCCATCTGCAGTGATCTTGGAGCCCAGGAAAATAAAATCTGACATTTCTTCCCCATCTATTTGCCAGGAATTGAGAGGGCCGGATGCCATGATCTTTGTTTTCTTGATGTTGAGTTTCAAACCAACTTTTGCACTCTCCTCCTTCACCCGCATCAACAGGCTCTTTAGTTCCTCTTCACTATCTGCCATTAGAGTGGTATCATCTGCATATATGAGGCTGTTGATATTTCTCCCTGCAATCTTGATCCCAATTTGTGATCCCAATTTGTGACAGGCCATCTAGTCCAACCCCCTGCTCAACGCAGGATCAGCCCAAAGCATCCTAAAGCATCCAAGAGAAGTGTGTATCCAACCTTTGCTTGAAGACTTCCAGTGAGGGGGAGCTCACCACCTCCTTAGGCAGCCTATTCCACTGCTGAACTACTCTGACTGTGTAAATTTTTTTTCCTGATATCTAGCCTATATCGTTGTACTTGAAGTTTAAACCCATTACTGCGTGTCCTCTCCTCTGCAGCCAATGGAAACAGCATCCTGCCCTCCTCCAAGTGACAACCTTTCAAATACTTAAAGAGGGCTATCATGTCCCCTCTCAACCTCCTTTTCTCTGGGCTGAACATTCCCAAGTCCTTCAACCTATCTTCATAGGGCTTGGTCCCTTGGCCCCAGATCATCTTCGTCGCTCTCATCTGTACCCTTTCAATTTAATCTACATCCTTCTTGAAGTGAGGCCTCCAGAACTGCACACAGTACTCCAGATGTGGTCTGACTAGTGCCGTATAAAATGGAACTATGACATCTTGTGATTTTGATGTGATGCCCCTGTTGATACAGCCCAAAATGGCACTCGCCTTTTTTACCCCTGCATCACACTGCCTGCTCATGTTTAGTTTACAATCCACAAGTACCCCAAGGTCTCGTTCACACACAGTGTTACCTAGAAGCTTATCCCCCATCCAGTAGACATGCTTTTCATTATTCTGACCGAGATGCAGAACTTTACACTTATTAAATTGCATCTTGTTCTCATTTGC
Source organism: Paroedura picta (assembly GCF_049243985.1). Classification (NCBI taxonomy): domain Eukaryota; kingdom Metazoa; phylum Chordata; class Lepidosauria; order Squamata; family Gekkonidae; genus Paroedura; species Paroedura picta. The sequence continues at coordinate 73,423,963 of NC_135377.1, read as the reverse complement.
CCATTTTTCCATTGTGTTCAGATATCATTGTCTCTATCTTCTGGATTAAGCTTTACTAAAATCCAAGTAAACGACATCAACCGAATTTCCAAGATCCAGCAAACCTGTTACTTGGTCAAAAAAGGAAACCAGGTTGGTCTGACATGACCTGTTGGAGACAAATCCATGCTGACTTCCTTGGATCACCAAATTGTCCTCCAGATGTTTGCAGATCGCTCTCTTTAATATCTGCTCCATTATCTTCCCCACAACAGAGGTCTGTAGTTTCCCTTGGTCATCCTTCCTCCCTTTTTTGAAGATCGGAATAACATTTGCTCTCTTCCAGTCCTCCGGGACATCTCCAGTCCTTAAAGAGGTCCTGAAGATGATGGACAAGGGCTGTGCAAGTTCTCCGGAAAGCTCTTTGAGCACTCTCAGGTGCATTTCATCCGGCCCAGGGGATTTGAACTCATCCATTGCAGCTAAATGCCAGGACAACCTCTCTATCCATGTCAACCTGCTGCCCAGACACTATCCCTTGGCTACTGCCATCTCTAGATGAGCCTTAAACCCTTTGACCTGTGGGAAAAAGCAGATGTAAAATAGGCACTAAGAGTTTCTGCTTTCTATGCATCTTCCGTTAGAGTTTGTCCATCCGCACCCAACAGTGGGCCTATTGCCTCCTTTACTTTACGTTTCTTCCTCACATAACTGAAAAATCTTTTCTTGTTACAATGGGCTTCCCTGGCCAATCTTAGCTCACCCTCAGCTTTGGCCTTCCAGATGATTGATCTACTGTGCCTAGTAACCTGTAGGTAATCTTCTTTAGAGCTCTGTCCTTCCCTCCATTTCCTGAACATTTTCCTTTTCTTTCTTAGTTCCTCTTGAAGTTCTCTGTTCATCCAAATAGGCTTCTTAGAGCTCCTGCAGTGTTTTCGTCTTTCTGGGATAGTCATTGATTGAGCATGCAATAGCTCTTGTTTGAGTAGCGCCCACCCTTCACATGCTCCCTTCCCTTCCAGCATTCTCGTCCATGGTATGACACTCATCATGTCTCTGAGTTTATTAAAGTTTGCCCTACGAAAATCCAACATCCGTGTCTGGCTACGAGCTTCCTTGGCTCCCCATCTCAAAAGGAATTCTATGAGGACATGGTCACTTCCCCCTAGGGTCCCCACCTCCTTCACCTCATCCACCAACTCTTGCCTGTTGGTCAGTATTAAGTCCAGTATGGCTGAACCTCTTGTGGGTTCATCTACCATTTGATAAATGAAATTGTCAGCCAGGCAGGTCAGAAAGTTGCATGACTGAGGACGCTTCGCAGAGTTTGTTTCCCAGCACACATCTGGGAAATTGAAGTCACCCATGATGACAAGGTCCTGCCGCTTGGATATTTTCTCTAGCTGCTCACAAAGTGCAGCATCCACATCCTCTCGGTCAGGCGGTCGGTAGCAGACATCAACCACCACACTGTTTGTTTTCCCTTCGCTTATTTTCACCCAGATTCTTTCCACTGTAGATATGCTCTCCTTCACTAGAATTTCCTGACAGGTAAGCCCTTTCCTCACATACAGTGCCACTCCTCCACCTCTTCGATCTATTCGTTTTTTCTGAACAGTTCATATCCATCCACCATTACATTCCATTCATGAGAATCATTCCACCAAGTTTCTGTGATGCCTACTAGATCATACCTTTCCATCAGCATGAGAAGTTCCATCTCTTCCTTCTTCTTGCCCATGCTTCGGGCGTTAGAATAAAGGCATCTGAATCCTTTTACTTTTGGTTCCCTATGAGCTCGGTGCAGCCACAAAATGGCCACTGCAGGAGGCTGAAGCAGCCACAAAACGCTCGTTCACACAGTGAAGCTGTTGGTGCTGCGGGGACTGCTGCCACCAAAGCAACGCCTTTAAAAACCTCCACAGCCAATCAGAAGCCTTGCTGGAGAAAACGCCCACTGGGATCTACCCATTTTCAATAAGCACCCTCTTCAGCTCCCTCTTCTCAGAAGAAAGGCAACCTATGCTTTTTAATAAGAGATATACAAATAAAAGGTGTACACAAATTTCAAAAAATGTTTGTTCAGCTACATGTGCACACAAGTCAGTTGCACAGCTTAACTGTCACAGAAAGTGGCGGCGAGGCTTAAATTTAGGAAAAATCTTCAGAATGTGAAGGGTCTCTCACAAGCATTTAAAACCAGTGAATGCCACATGATAAAAGCCCAGGTTCTACTCCCACTTTAGGAATGTTCTTGGTTGAATCGTGCCGCTGGCACAGACTATGAACAAAACCTAGCCTGAACGGTATGCAGGTGAGATGCCTCAGCCACACTTGCGCTCAGTGGATGCTTAAAGCAAAACTCCTAACTGGGAAGGTAAGACAGTGCCCCTAAAAGGTAACTTGAACCAACAAGTAATGGTGTTCAGACGCTGCAACATTTCCCACGCGACTGTCCTGGGACCCTTGGGGCTCTGCAAGTTCAATCCAGGTTACATGCAAAGGATTTTGCTGTTTTAAAACTACACTCTTTGTCCTGAATATAACGAATGGAGACGACAATCAAGTAACCCTGAGGAAAGTTTGGAAATGCAGACAGACGATACAAAACCCATCCTCAAATTCTTGAAATGGACCCGGAGAAGACGGAGCTGATTGGCTTCCTCTTGCTCCCGACGGTGGAACCTAACCCAACTGGTACGAATTACAAGGATGGAGGTCTTGGCTAAACATCTGGAAGAACTTCTTGCTAGTAATCCACGGGGCTGCCAGTGGCACAGACCACCTCCAAAGGCTGCAAACTCCCCTGTGTTGGAGGATCTGAAGAAGCGGCGAGGTGTCAAGAGTGCAGCCCAGAAATGGCCTTTGTGGGGCTTTCCAACTCCTCATGACTTCCTCACAATCATTCATATGCTTCTCTGTTCTGATGGCTCATTTCAAGCAATGTACCATGCTTGTTAGTTTTTTGTCATGTCTACATTAGAGCATGTATGGCTTGAAAATATACGAGTGATAATTCACTGATTTTAAAAAAATATTGTGAAACTTTGTAGGAGACTTTGGAGGCATAGTAATATTAGCATACCTTTAAAAAAAACGATAGTTGCTACTTCCTAGTATTGCACAGTGGTCAAAGGCACATCAGGGAACACTTTAATTCTGCTAGGCATGAAAACTGTGTTTGGGCTTTGGGCCGCAGCACACAACCACTATCACCTTACTCGGTAAAGAAAGCTACGGCAGCTGAGGCAGCATCAGCAGTAACATTCCATAAATTCAAGCGCCACCAATCTTTTAGTGCAGCAAGTTCCACCAGTAGAGAGAATGCCAAAATATTTGATGATTCAACAATTGCTTGTAAATTTGTTAGTTGTAAAACTAAATCAGAAGTCATTGTCTGCAATGTTTTGGCTCCTCATGCCTTGGCTAAAAGAAACAAGAATCTAGAAACAGCCAGCAACCACAAATATCACAAACTCTTCACCATTGTGGTAGACTATTTTGATGTAAATACAAAGCTTTTGGAGCTGGAAGAACTTTGATAATGAATTTTCAGAGGCAGCTTTCAAATATATTACTATAGATGCTGGAAAACAATGGCAGAAGTTTAAAACTAGTATCATGTGGAGGAGACAAAACAAACACAAATTTCGGGGAGTCAGTAGATACTACACTCGATTATAGCCAAAAGGCTGAGAAGCAATAAAGTAGAAGTGACCAACACTTGGGTGTCCTACCCATGTCCTGCACAATACAGTTCAAATCACCACAGGTGAATTTATTATATTTATATATCGCCCTCCTGTTTGATAGCCAGTGTCTTCTTGCTAAGATATACACTCGTGTCTTGATCTTCTGCAAGGGACCAAAGCAGCATGGCTGGTGGTGGAGCTGAGGCTGGGTGTGGCAGGCATTGTCTGTGGCATGTTTGTTTTCTTACCTCAGGGCACCTGCAATTACACTGGCAGCAGGAGGAAGCTGGTAGTTCTACTAGAAGAGAAGATAGAGGCTAGAGGCACACGGTCCTCACGGCATTCCATAAAGGAGGGTGAAGAGTTCTTAGATAGAATTTTAAAAGGCTGCCATGTAGAGCAGTCGTCCCCAACCTTTTTTCGGCTGGGGACCAGCAGGGCATCGCGCATGCGCGGCCCGGCCCTGATTCCCTCTCCCCCCCTCCCGCAATAAGAAGCTTCCCGGGCCACAAGCTTGCGGCCTGGGAAGTTTTTTACTGCGGGGTGGGGGCCGGGGAGAGGGAACCGCGGCCCGGCGCCCTGGCCTTCGCAGCCCGGCACTGGGCCGCAGACCGCAGGTTGGGGACCACTGATGTAGCGGATGGAGCAGAGTTGTTCTCTCTTGCCCTGGAGGGACAGACCAGAATGAATGGGATGAAATTAATTCAAAAGAAATTCCATCTCGACACCCGGAAGGAGTTCCTGACAGTTAGAGCGGTTTCTCAGTGGAGCAGGCTTCCTCGGGAGGGGGTGGGTACTCCATCTTTGGAAATTTTTAAACAGAGGCTGGATAGCTATCTGAGGAAGAGGCTGATTCTGTGAAGGCTCAAGGGGGTGGCAGGTGACAGTGGATGAGCAATGGGGTTGTGAGGGTCCTGCATAGTGCAGGGGGTTGGACTAGATGACCCAGGAGGTCCCTTCCAATTTATTCTATGATTCCATGAACTCATGAAGCACTTTTGGGGGAGGAGGGAAAGACATCTTACCAAACAGAAGAGTGCCCAAAACAGGAGGGCAATCCATAGAGGAAAGTTACAAATAGGTGTAGAAAATAAGATGTTCTGGCCCTTTGGATCTCAGTAGAAGATTCCAGGATCTGCCTATAGATATTGATACAGGACCCAGGAGCAAGGACTATTCCCCCAATCCCCCCAAAGCGCAAAAGATTTTTCACGGACCCCTGCAGATGCGAGGACTAGCTCTCCAGCTGCCCAATGCAGGAAGAGGCAGGCACTGGTAATTGGGGATTCTCTACTGAGAGGGGTGGAGGCCAAAGTATATCTTCCGGACTTCTGGATTTGAGAGGTCTGCTGTCTGCCTGATGCATCCAGGATGTCACAGGAAGGCTCGTAAAGCCCACAGATCATTGTCCCTTCCTCCTCCTCCCTTCCTCCTCATTCATGTGGGAACAAACGATACTTCGTGGTCACCGTGGAGTATATTACAAGAGGCTCTGGGGCTCTGGGGGAAAGGTGAAAGACCTGGGAGTGCAGGTTGTGTTTTCCCTGTTAATGGAAGAGAAAGAAAAATAATACAAATAAATGATTGGCTACGTCATTGGTGTTATCATGAAAGGTTTGGATTTTTTGACCATGGCTTGTTCTATCGTGATGAAGGTCTTCCTTCGGGAGATGATCTGCACCTTACAAGGGTAGGAAAAAATGTGTTCACAAATAGGCTTGCCTACCTGGGCTGATTCTGCACTTACTTTGTTTATTCCATTGTGGATCCTGCTGAATTCAGATTGATTTGAACTGAAACAGAAAGTATTCTGCACTCAATTGTGGAACCTCAGGACCGGGGGGGGGGGGGGCAAGTGCCACAGGAGTCTCTTGCTTATCTTGAACGGGGGGGGGGGGGGGTGAGATTGGAGATGGCAGAGGAGTGGGGAGGGGGGGACCAAGAGGCAAATCTCTGCTGAGAGAAGTTAGGGCTTCTGGAGCACAGTCACCATAAGAGAAGCCTTGCAACTAAGAAGACTTTGAACTGATGCCCTGGCCAATCAGGGAAGACTTCCTTGCTAGGCACGAGGCAGAGTTATTTTGCTAAGAGCACAGATCTGCACATTTACTCATGGTGGTTTCTGAAATATCACATCTTTGTTGCAGAGGGAAAATTTAAAGGGCCCCAAATCAAAATGCAAATAGAATTCAGTATAGAAGGGAGGGATTCATTCGAACTGGAACTGGCCCATGCAGACTACACCCTGGTGAGGATGGCGTTAAACTAAATCCAATGGGGGAGCAAGACGTACATTCAAAACCTAGTTGGCCCATCCTTCATTAATTGCAATGGTTACCAGTTGAATTCTGGATCAGACTAAAGGTTCTGGTAATTACCTTCAAGGCCATACGCGGTCAGGGCCCAGTGTACCTGAGGGACCGCCTCCCTGCCTACGCCCCCAAAAGAGCCCTGAGCTCCACTGCTACCAACCAGCTAAAGGTCCCTGGCCGTAAAGAAGTCCACCTGGTCTCGACCAGGGCCAGAGCATTCTCTGTTCTGGCCCCCACCTGATGGAATGAGCTCCCAGAGGAGATCAGAGCCCTGACGGAGCTTAAACAGTTCCGCAGGGCCTGCAAAAAGGAGCTCCTCCACCAGGCGTTTGGGTGAGGCCAGGGCAACCAAGCCAACATCTGCAGGGCCCCTGTCCCCCCCCCCCCCAGAAGCCCGCTAAGACTCCTGGACCTGTTTGAATTACTATTGCTTATGTTATACTGTTACCCGGTTATACCAGTTAATAATATGAATGTTATAATAATTATATGTATGGTTCCATGTATAGTTTTAGTTACTGTAATATGTAAACCGCCTTGAGCCTTCGGGGAGGGCGCTATATAAATATGAACGAACAAACGAACGAACGAATGACTATAGATGGGAAAACTGCAGACGTGCTGTCCCATTCACAAATTGGCTTAAAACGCTTACTGGTTCAATTCCTGGACTTCTGTGAAGTAAACAAACTTGCTCTGAACTTTGAGAAGTCAAAAATTGTGGTTTTTGGAAAGCCTTGGAAGCCTCTTAAATGGAATGTAAGAGGTAACAACTTTGAACAAGTTAAAAGCTTCAAATACCTGGGAATATATTTTTCACCATAATGCAAATTGGGCTGCACAGAGGAAATATGCAATCACATCTGCAAAAACTAGTGCCCTGGCAATTACACGTTTCTTCTACACCAGTGGAAACCAGTACGTGCCAGCAGCCCTCAAAGTATTCAATGGGAAAGTTTCTGACCTGCCTGGCTGACAATTTCATTTATCAAATGGTAGATGAACCCACAAGAGGTTCAGCCATACTGGACTTAATACTGACCAACAGGCAAGAGTTCATGGATGAGGTGAAGGAGGTGGGGACCCTAGGGGGAAGTGACCATGTCCTCGTAGAATTCCTTTTGAGATGGGGAGCCAAGGAAGCTTGTAGCCAGACGCGGATGTTGGATTTTCGTAGGGAGGGACTTGGGAATGTTCAGCCTGGAGAAAAGGAGGTTGAGAGGGGACATGATAGCCCTCTTTAAGTATTTGAAAGGTTGTCACTTGGAGGAGGGCAGGATGCTGTTTCTGCTGGCTGCAGAGGAAAGGACACGCAGTAATGGGTTTAAACTTCAAGTACAACGATATAGGCTAGATATCAGGAAAAAGTTTTTCTCAGTCAGAGTCGTTCAGCAGTGGAATAGGCTGCCTAAGGAGGTGGTGAGCGCCCCCTCACTGGAAGTCTTCAAGCAAAGGTTGGATACACACTTTTTTTGGATGCTTTAGGATGCTTAGGGCTAATCCTGCGTTGAGCAGGGGGTTGGACTAGATGGCCTGTATGGCCCCTTCCAACTCTATGATTCTATGATTCTATGAAACTAAGTGACCTACTGCTCTATGGCATCCCTATTTGGAACAACGCTTTTAACCAAGCAGTCGAAAGTCTCCAATCTGTCTTCCTTCGTAAAATCCTTGGGACCCCGAACTGTGTCTCTTACGCAGTCCTATGTCTAGAAACCCGCCAAAGACTATTGGAAAACAGAGCATGGTTGTTAACAATCAAGTTCAGGCTTCACATTCATTTTAGATCTGACCCCAGCAGTCTAATTTCCCTCATGGTATCTGAACATGAGTCATCTAGGATAAGACACATTGAGGAAAAAATTAAATCTACAGGAATCTCTTTAGACTCCTTGTATCTGGTATCTGAAAAGACTGCATTTAATTCAATTAAACGCAGACTGTTAGACATAGAACTGCAGGAACTTAGCAGTAAAGCTAGAAATGTTTGTTCCCCATTGAGCTTGGGGATCTCACCAAGCTCTCAGCCCCTAGCTGCGTACTTCTACCATCTAATCATCCCACAACAGCGTAGAGCATTCATGTTAGCTAGAACCAATGCTCTACCTTCTGCTGTTCTTTATGGGAGATTTCAACAGATCCCGCATTCAGCTAGGTTGTGCCCCTGTGGACAATGCTGTATAGAATCAATTACACACGTTTTCTTCCCTTGTCCATTTTATTCCTCGATCCGAGCCAAATTTCTTAACTCACTGCTGTGTAAAAGAGAACTGCATTCGGATGAACGTAAGATTCGGTTTCTTTTGACATCCCAGAACCCTGATATAATTGAACCCCTTGCAAAGTTTTTGTATCTTGCCATGAGAAATCGTGAATGTATTATGTCTAAAGCATGATCTCTGCCTTTGTTCTCACTAGCAGTGGATCCTTTTGCACTTTCCCTTCTTATATTGTACTTTTATATGCTATTAAAGGCTTGTTGTTGTTGTTGTGAAAAGATTGATGAATTCTGTGACTGTTGAGTTATCTCTCCCTAAGACTTACAGACATGTGCATCCCGTTTTTCATTCTAGCTTGCTGAAGAGCCTCCGGGCGACTGGCACCCCACTCCCGCTGCCCCCACCCCTGTTTTTGTAGACAAGGACACGCACTACGATGTGAACAAGATTCTGGACTCTCGTTGGCACAGGGGGAAATTGCAGTACCTGGTGGAATTCCCCATGGGTGATCGAGAGTGGGTGGGCATGTACGGGCCCCCAAACTGCTTAAATAATTCCGCCGCGATTTCCCGCACTGCCCCCGGCCAATCGACGGGGGCTGGCAAGTGGGGGAGGGGCCCTTGGAATGTCAGGATCAGCCCCCTGCTCTCTTCCATGGTTGGTTCAGGCTGACCAGAGAGACTCCATCTTTGTGTGTGTGTGTGTGTGTGTGCGCCCTCTTTCGCTTTATGACCCTGTAGCTGCTCTTTGAACCTCTGCTCCCCTTTGATGGCCCTGAGCTTTTTCACACTGCATTCTCCCCTGCTGTGATACTCTGTTGCAAGTACCCCTGTGAACATCTTATCTACAAAGAGAGGTGCCAATTCGACCAAGGCCGCTGGAGCCAGGGACAGTCTGGCAGGAAGCCCAGGATGGCACCTGGCGCGGGGATGGGGGGGGGAGATTCCTCTCTGGGAACTGGGGACCGTTTGGGCGGGAGAATTGTATTGATAACTGCTTGCTTCAGATGTTAGAGTGATCAGAACTACTGCCAATTAAAGCTTTCTATTAAACCAGAAGCCTCTGTCTGCCCCTTTGACACATAGAAAGTGGATCTATCTTTGAGTTATGCTACAGAGCACTAAAATCATGGAATCCTAGAGTTAGAGCCTCTTGCGGCACAGAGTGGTAAGGCAGCAGACATGCTGTCTGAAGCTGTCTGCCCATGAGGTTGGGAGTTCGATCCCAGCAGCCGGCTCAGAGTCGACTCAGCCTTCCCTCCTTCCGAGGTCGGTAAAATGAGTACCCAGCTTGCTGGGGGGGTAAACGGTAATGACTGGGGAAGGCCCTGGCAAACCACCCTGTACTGAGTCTGCCATGAAAACGCTGGAGGGCGTCACCCCAAGGGTCAGACATGACTCGGTGCTTGCACAGGGGATACCTTTACCTTTAACTTTAGAGTGGGAAGGGGCTGAACAAGCCAGCTTGTCCAGCCCCTTGCTCAATGCAGGATCAGACTCAAGCATCCAGCTGCTGCTTGAAGACAGCCAGTGAGGGGGAGCTCCCCACCTCCTGAGGCAGCCCCTTCCACTGCTGAATTATACTAATAGAATCCTAAAGTGGGAGGGGGCCATGCAGGCCATCTAGTCCCACCCCCTGCTCAGTGCAGGATCAGCCTTAAGCATCCAGGATAAGGCTCTGTCCAGCCGCTGGTTGAAGACTCCCAGTGAGGGGGAGCTCCCCACCTCCTGAGGCAGCCCCTTCCACTGCTGAATTATACTAATAGAATCCTAAAGTGGGAAGGGGCCACACAAGCCATCTAGTCCCACCTCGTGCTCAATGCAGTGTCAGCCTCAGACATCCTGGATAAGTATCTGTCTAGCCGCTGCTTGAAGACAGCCAGTGAGGGGGAGCTCCCCACCTCCCGAGGCAGCCCCTTCCACGGCTGAACTAGACTCATGTGAATGTATTATGTCTTCCTTTAAAGCATGATCTTTGCCTTTGTTTTCTCTAGCAGTGGATCCTTTTGCACTTTCCCTTCTTATATTGTATTTTATACGCTATCAAAGGCTTGTTGTTATTGTTGTTATGGAATGTTACTGTTGATGTTGCTGGACAACCATCTGACGGGGAGGCTGATTCTGTGAGGGTTCAAGGGGGTGGCAGGTGACAGTGGAGGAGCGCTTGGGATGTGAGTGTCCTGCACAGTGCAGGGGGTTGGTCTAGATCAGTGGCCCCCAACCTTTTCCGGGCTGGGGACAGGTCCGCGAGATGTGGGGGAGAGGGAGGACGAGGCGCTGGTGAGCCGGCGGGGGTAAACACACCTGTGCAGAGCTGCCGCACCTGCGCATTTCCACCTCTGTCTCCCCCCCCCACACACACACAGCGCGGCACTTGCTACGCCACAGCGATGGGGAGGGGGGGAGAGGGAGGTGCAAACGCACGGATTCATTTATTCTGGGAACGAATCTGGCGGAGCATCCCAGCTCAGCCAGACCTTTATCCCTTGTGTATGAGCTGAAGAGTATATTGAGGCAAAGCGGTAGCTAGAAATCTGACCGAGGCTATCCCCACACCTCTTGGTCGTTTCAGTTCCTCCTGCACCCAACCCGTCAGTCATTTGTGTTAGCTGCTCCCACATGAAGGCCAAGTTGTGTAAGTCACCACCACAAGGTTGTAATTAAGGCTGCCATCCTTAAAAACAATTTCCTGGGAAGGAGCCCCATGGACTTGGACGAGGCTTACTTTTGAGTAGCCGTGCAAAGGATCCCACAGCCATTTGGGCAAGATACCTCCACCGAGGGCCTTTCTACGAAGGGCTACAAGACAAACAGGAGAGTAGGGCGGGGATCACGTCCTGCCTCTGACTTTCCTTGGCGTGGTTACTCGGAAGTCAGCCTTTACTCCCAGGGAAGCGCCTCTTGCTCTGCCTTGCGCAGGCTTCTCTTGGCCGTACGATTCCAGGTCAGCTTCAAACATGCCGCCTCTTTGTGGTGCTGGTTTCGCTTTCCTTCCCGCTGCGTCTGGCAGCAACGAACCGCGGCTTGTCCTCCGTTGCGCTAAACCCTGGTGAGCCGCCACCAAACCCATTTCAGAACAGAGCTGGGAGCGGCTCTCCAGCACCCTTTCTTTGACACACCGCGAACGGACCTTGGCCTCGACCCCGCCCTCCCAAGCATCTCCTTCCCGCTTTGGGATACTTGCACCCTGCCTCCCCCCCCCCCGTGTTCCTTTTTCCTTTCCTGCGCCCGCCTGCCCCGCTTGCTCCCGAGGCCACTGGTCCGTGCCGCCACGGCCACCTCCCACTCCCTGCGTTGCAGTGACGTGGGCGGCAGGGAGGCCAGGCGTAGCGAGCGCGCTGCAGGGAGGGGGAAAGGAGGTGCTAGCGTGCAGGCGCACCAGTCCCGCACCTGCGCATTTTCCGGTGCCTCCGCCTCCTTCTCCCCTCCCCCCCACGGCGCAGCGCTCGCAGCAGAAAAGCTCGGAGCAATTGGCCGATGAAGCAGCTGATTCGCTCAAGCCTGCGGGCCCAGCCTTGAGCGAATCAGCGGCTTTGTTGGCTAATTGCTCCGGCGTAGCGACCACTGCGGGGGGGGGGGAGATGGAGGTGCCTCCCCCCCCCAAGGCCCGGTACTGAGGCTTTCGCGACCCGGTACCGGTCCGCGGCCCAGGGGTTGGCGACCCCTGGCCTAGATGACCAAGGAGTATATGTTAAGAATGTCTGAGGAAGTACATGTATGTGAGCCTGGAACTTCAGTTGAGGGTCTTTGGGCAAAAATAAAGGGAGTTGGAAATGAGAGGGGTATTATAGTGGGGGGTCTGCTGTAGACCACCAGGCCAGGCAGAGGACTTGGATGGGATACTGCTAGACCACATCACAAAGTTCTTCAAGAGGTGGGACACAGTGGTCATGGGTGATTTCAATTACCCAGATATCTGCTGGAAGACCAAATCTTTTAAAAATGAAAAATCCAATACATTCTTGACTTGTCTTGCATATGGTGGGGTGGATATCTAGGGGCTCTGCAATTTTAGACTTGATTCTCAGCAATAAGAAGGAACTGGTTGATTAGGTGAAAGTAGTTGGCACACTTAGTAATTGTGACCATGAGATTTTGGAATTTACAGTCTTCACGAACAGAAAAACTGTATATACTCAGGCATATAGGCTGGACTTGACAGAATCATAGAGTTGGAAGGGACCTTCAGGGTCATCTAGTCCAGCCCCCTACACCAGTGATCCCAACCTTTTTATCACTGGGGACCACTCAACGCCTTTTACTGAGGCCTGGTGGGGGGGGGGTAGTTTACTCCTCTACTCTCAACCACTGCCCTAACGCTCTCTGATCGCTATGGTAATGTTTAAACATCCCTTCAAAATAAGATACAGACACACCACAACAATGAACAAAAGGAACATTTTATTCTCATGGAAATTTTAACTCATGACAATGACAAATCAATGGGAACCCTGAGCTTGTTTCTCTGCAACGAGAGAGTCCCATCTGGGAGGGATGGGAGACAAGGACACCCAAAGTGTGTTATAAAGTGGCAGTCCCCAACCTTCTTCTGGTCGGGGACCGCCTCCGGGGGTGGTGGAGAGCCAGCGGCCCGGCTGCCGCAGTTGCTCATAAACCCGCATGCCCAATTGCTGCGCGTGCGTGTTTTGGCCACCAGGGGGCGCAAACGCACATGTGCGGCAGTTCCACGTGTGTGCGTTTGCGTAGCTGCCGCGTCGGCTGCCGCGCCAGCTGCCGTGCCGGCCTCTTTCCCCCCCTCTCGCTGCAGGGGGGGAGGCAGGCGCGGCCGCTGACGGCCCGGTATGATGGCCTTTGCAGCTCGGTACCAGGCCGCGGACTGGGGGTTGGGGACCCCTGTTGTAAAGGGCTGGGGGGGGGAGGGTGAAGTAAAGGGCCGGGGGGGGGGAGAAGGCATCCTTCGGGGCCCACAGGTTGGGGATCGCTACCCTACACAATGCAGAAACTCACAACTACCTGCCTACCAACAGTGATCCTAACTTCATGCACAAGTGATACTCCCACCAAAAATCTCCAGAATCCAGCCCAGCCTGGAGGAAATTCACCTACCATCCCACAATGGTGATTAACAATTTGCTGGGTATGCAAAGAGGGGCAACAAGAGACAAACACTGGCACATCCCTTCCTGCCCACCCACTCACAACCTGCCTAAGTTCATAAAATCAACATTTTTATCAACATTTCTGACCTTTGATACTACCCCAAATCCCGTTTGCCTTTTTATATTTATTTATTTATTTGTTTGTTTATTTATTGTATACCGCCCTCGCCGGAGGCTCAGGTCAGTTTATATAAAACGTATAAACAGTACAAGAAACAATCCATAACATATAAATAACCATATTTATGATTATTATTAATAAATTATTATTATTATTATTGTCATCAATAATAATTATTAATTATTTGATAATTGTAACTACGGTAACAGTGCAAACAGTGCAAACAGTGCAAACAGGTCCAGGATCAGAGTGCATTGATGGAGTTCTGGGAGGGAGGGAGGGAGGGGGGCAGCAGGGGCCCTGCAGATGTTGCTGGACACCTGGTCTCAGCCAAATGCCTGGCGGAAGAGCTCCCTTTTGCAGGCCCTGCAGAACTGTTTAAGCTCCAAGAGCTCATTCCACCAGGTGGGGGCCAGGACAGAGAATGCTCTAGCCCTGGTCAAGGCCAGGCCAGGGATCACTAGCTAGATGGTAGTGGTGGAGTGGAGAGCTCTTTTGGGGGCATAGGCAGGGAGATAGTCCTTCAGGTACACTGGGCCCTGACTGCGAATGGCCTTGAAGGTATTTACCAGAACCCTTAGCCTGGCAACCATGTTGGTGGAGAATGGGCCAGATGTGGGACCTCCACGGTGTTGTTGTGTTGTTGTGAGGATCACTGCTTCCAGGCATCTGGCTAATGCTTCTGGAGGAGAGTCAGGGCGGCCATCCATCAGGAGGAAGAGCTGGGTGTTATCTGCGTATTTATGACAACCCAGCCCAAACCTCCGTACCAGTTGTGCAAGAAGGTGTGTGAAGATGTTGAATAGGATAGGAGAGAGGACTGCTTATTGTGGGACTCCACGAGTAAATTTTCCGCGCGGTTTAATGTTCTCCTATTGCAACCCTCTGTCCGTGACCCCGGAGGAAGGAGATCAGCCACTGAAAGGCTGTCCCTCGTATTCCGGCATTGATGAAGCTCCTGATCGACTGTGTCGAACGCTGCTGAGAGGTCTAGTAATATCAGCGGTGCAAACCTGCCTCGGTCCAACTGGCGCCAGAGGTCATCCATCAGGGCGACTAGCGCTGTCTCCACCCCATGGACAGGCCGGAAACCTGACTGGGATGGGTCTAGGGCCCATCCTTCTTCCAGGAATGCTGTTAATTGGTTTGCAACAGCCCTTTAAGGTTGTTTGCAGGGCAGATTTCATTGGGCCTTACCAGATGGCTGGTTGTGCCCTGGTGGGCTTGACCAAGTAGAAGACCTTATTCACTATGTCCTGTATTGCCCTCCATAGGACGAAGCTGAACACAATACTGTCTACTGTCTCTGGATCTGATGATAAAATAATATTTCTTTTGGCAGACGTTTTTCCTCCTGTCACTTTAACGGTTGCTAATTTCATTTCCTCATCCATAATTATTAGCAAAAGGTTTATTTCTAGTTTGGCTGAGGAATCCTCATTGTAATTGAGGCCTAATGCTTTCTATTCTACTTCATTTATTTAACTCTGAACTTGCAATTTTTAGCTGTGTTTAAGAACTCCTTACTAATTTTATTTTCATATTGTACTGTGGACAAAATAAGATTGCGATCCCTTAATTTAGTGTGATTTTTCTTTTTTAAAGTTTTGTCTGTATGGTTGTTGTGGTCTCGGCTTCAACAATAAACTTATTCATATTTTGGCTCCAGTTGATGATGTTATGACCCCCCCCCCCATCCTTGCCATGAAAGCGAAAAAGAGTTTTCTTTAAACACCAAAGGCATGATTGGGATTGGGAAGTTTTACAATAGTTTGCGAAGATCAATTTTTTACAGCACACCTACCTAAATCATACATCCCATCTCATATTTATAAAATTGTGTCAGTGCATAACAGTTCTCTTTTCACGGAAGCAGAGATCTATCTATGGAGGCAGTTCCAAAGGTGCCTCTGAGCATCATTCAAGAACGGGGGGGGGGGGGGTTGGGGGGGCACAACTTCCCTTGACAAGCGGGCCACGCGGGGGGGGGGGGGAATGAGGCGGGAGTTTCCAACATACTTCAGTAATACATGAAAGCCTCCTTGCCAACACTTTCTTAAATGTTTTGCTCAAATTTTTCAGATGAAAGACTCACATCCCACTGAGGTACTTTTAGTGACACTTTCACACTTTGAAGTTTCCAAAAGAAAGGGAAAAAAGAGCAAGGAAAATAATAGAGAATGAGCATATTTTTGAAAATGTTTTCAAAAATCATCTAATTTTGTGTTCCAAAGGTGGCTTATTCCCCCCCCACACCCACATATATACACTTTTTATCGTTCTACTGGAAAATAAGCCCGCTGTGGAAGAAAGACAGCAGGCCCTAGAGAGGGGGAGAACAGACTGTGGGGAAGGAAGGAAGGAAGGAGAGGGAGGGAGGGAGGGAGGGAGGGAGGGAGGGAGGGAGGGAGGAAGGAAGGAAGGAAGGAAGGAAGGAAGAGGAAGGAAGGAAGGAAGGAAGGAAGGGAGGGAGGGAGGAAGGGAGGGAGGGAGGGAGGGAGGGAGGGAGGGAAGGAGGGAGGGAGGGAGGAAGGGAGGGAGGGAGGGAGGGAGGGAGGGAGGGAGGAAGGAAGGAAGGAAGGAAGGAAGAGGAAGGAAGGAAGGAAGGAAGGAAGGGAGGGAGGGAGGGAGGGAGGAAGGAAGGAAGGGAGGGAGGGAGGGAGGGAGGGAGGGAGGGAGGAAGGAAGGAAGGAAGGAAGGAAGGAAGGAAGGAAGGAAGGAAGGAAGGAAGGAAGAGGAAGGAAGGAAGGAAGGAAGGGAGGGAGGGAGGGAGGGAGGGAGGAAGGAAGGAAGGAAGGAAGGGAGGGAGGGAGGGAGGGAGGAAGGAAGGAAGGAAGGAAGGAAGGAAGGAAGAGGAAGGAAGGGAGGGAGGGAGGGAGGGAGGGAGGGAGGGAGGGAGGGAGGAAGGAAGGAAGGAAGGAAGGAAGGGAGGGAGGGAGGAAGGAAGGAAGGAAGGAAGGAAGGAAGGAAGGAGAGGGAGGGAGGGAGGGAGGGAGGGAGGGAGGGAGGAAGGAAGGAAGGAAGAGGAAGGAAGGAAGGAAGGAAGGAAGGGAGGGAGGGAGGAAGGGAGGGAGGGAGGGAGGGAGGGAGGAAGGAAGGGAGGGAGGGAGGGAGGGAGGAAGGGAGGGAGGGAGGGAGGGAGGGAGGAAGGAAGGAAGGAAGGAAGGAGAGGGAGGGAGGGAGGGAGGGAGGGAGGGAGGGAGGGAGGGAGGAAGGAAGGAAGGAAGGAAGGGAGGGAGGGAGGGAGGGAGGGAGGAAGGAAGGAAGGAAGGAAGGAAGAGGAAGGAAGGAAGGAAGGAAGGAAGGAAGGGAGGGAGGGAGGGAGGGAGGAAGGAAGGAAGGAAGGAAGGAAGGAAGGAAGGGAGGGAGGGAGGGAGGGAGGGAGGGAGGAAGGAAGGAAGGAAGGAAGGAAGGAAGAGGAAGGAAGGAAGGGAGGGAGGGAGGGAGGGAGGGAGGGAGGGAGGGAGGGAGGAAGGAAGGAAGGGAGGGAGGGAGGGAGGGAGGGAGGAAGGAAGGAAGGGAGGAAGGAAGGAAGGAAGGAAGGAAGGAAGGAAGGAAGGAAGGAGAGGGAAGGAGGAAGGGGAGGGAGAAAGAGGGCCAGGGGTGGTAGAAGGGATGGGTAGAAGGGAGAAAGAAAGGAAGGAAAGGAGAGAGCCAGGAAGCAAGTGAGAGGAAGAGACAGAGAGACAGGAAGGAGAGGGAGAAACAGAGGAGGTCAGGAAGGAAGGAGGAAGTCAGGCAGGCAGAGAGGGAGGTGAAAAGGGAGGGGACAGGGGGGTGTGAAGGTTGGGGGGGAATCGCGGGGGGAATCGTGGGGGGGCAAATGGGGAGGGGGAGGTGGCGAGGGAAGAGGGGGTAGAGAGGAGTGTGTGCATGGATGTGTGGGGTGAGGGAAGGGGTGGCAGAGCGCGGTGGGTGGGTGGCTGTGTGTGCGCATGTCTGTGGGGGTGGGGAAGCGGCTGCGAGGCGACGGCCAGGGGGTTTTGTGTATGTGCGTGCATACTTGTGTGGCTGTGTTCAGTGGGAAGCAGCAGCGGGGCAATGGGGGGTTGGCTGGTGAGGCTGTGTGTGTGTGTGGGTGTGCGTGCGTGCGGGGAAGTGGAGGTAGGGAATGGCCATTGGGAAGAGACCCCAGGCGGGAAAGGAGCAGGGACAAGGCATCTGCAATGCTGCGTCCCTGCTCCTTTTGCGAGGGCGAGGGGAAGCCACTGGGAGGTCTCACCATCGGGGAAGGCTGCTTCTTCTCCTGTTACGGTGAGTCCCCGGGCGGGCAAGGCAAGGCTGGGCTCTGTGCGGCTCCCCATTGGCTGCTTGGCCCTGGAGTGACACTCAGGGCCATTCCGCACTCGTTCAAAATTACACAACGGTTGGAAATTGAAATCGCTACAGTTTTGCCGTTATGCACAACGTCGTTGACAATCTGCAACACTCCTGAAACCGATCCGCAAAAAGCACTTCATTGTAGCGCTTTCAGGGAAATCCCAAAAAGTGGATTCACCCTCCGGAAAGCACTACACTCTTGCAACCAATCTCCAACACTAGTGGGAAAGTTCTGTGCGTTACCATTGTTGTGGTTTCTACAAAGTCCCTCCCCCTGGCTCTCTCCTCTGATCTTCCGGCGAAGCGATCGCCATTTTTTTTTCTCGGAGCGAGTGGAGATCAACACACCGGCGAGCCTTACCCAGCGAGGCTTCCCCGGCTGCAGTCCCTCCCCAGAGCTGTTTTAAGTCACCAAGCACCAAACACCACACAGCCCCGTTTGCTGGTTTATTTTCCCTTTATTTTTCACTCTATTTTCGGCCGTGCAGAGGGGGGGGGGGGTATTTTTTTTCACTCGGGGGGAGTGTGGCAACGATGAAACGGCAGCTCAAACTGCCGCTCAAACACCACCTGCTAGCTAGAGATTCGTTGCAACGTGTGTGGGTTTTTTAAAAAAAACCTTCCTTAAAGGGAAAGGGGCTTTTCGGGAGCATGATAATGGCCGCCCATTGGCTGCTCGTTTGATTGACGGCCAGGGGCGGGACAAAACTCGGCAATATCATTTCCTGGCTAGCGATTTTTGCCAAGACCGGAAACCTGTGGGAAACAATAGAAAGGGCTGACCCATTCATAGAACCCGTGCTTCTAAGTATCCCCAATAGCAAGTTTTATAATGGGTCCTGGTGGGTTGCTGTGATGCTCTGAAACAATGGAACAAAGTTTGAGTCCAGAGACACCTTGACGACCAACAAAATGTAATTCTGCGTATGAGCGTTTATGTGCTTGCTCAATTCTTCTGAGGAAATGTGCATGCCCACAAAAGCTTATACCCAGAATTAAACATTGTCAGTTACACAATCCTTTAACAGACTCATATAAGTTACCAGCCCCACAGAGCTCACAATCTATAATAGCAGAACAGCTCGCTGGGATTTAAGGAAGCCCTTGCCCCAAGGGGCTTCTAACAATGCCGAAGTGCTGAGCTGAGAACAGAAGGCAGAGGGAGATTTCCGCATCCCCTGCCCATAGCACAAGCGCCTCTAATCAACCCCTGAAACTGCATCGACTCTACAGGAGACTGACCAGCACTTACAAGTCTGCCCTGACTTGCCTGGGAGAGGGGGGAGGGGGGAAATTTAAGACAAATGGAGCCTTTGTAGGAAAAGCTGCTCTGACCACTCTGCATGGAGGAGACTTCCACTGATTGCTTGCTGCTCCCTTCAGGTGGGAAGACAACGGGAGAGTAACAGGGTTGGAAAAGGGTGGAAAGGCTAAAGAGACTGCAAAAGGGTGGCGACAGCTAGCAGCTGGGTGTGAGCAATGTCACAGAAACATTAGGAGAAATTTATTTATGCTTTGATTTATATACCATTGCTCTCAAAGACTCACAGTAGTTTACAATAAAATGGTAAAACAAGAAACCCTTAAAAACCCCACACATGAAAACACATTGAGATGGCTATTAATTGGAGTGAAACCCATCTCCTCCCACACCCCTGTCCAGCTAGCAGTCCGGAGCTCTTTCCTTAGTGTCAGGATCAGTCCCCTGCTCTCTGCCAGGTTTGATTCCACCGGACCTGAGAGACTCCATCTTTGTGTGCTGTGCTCTTCCTGTCTTTCCCATGTAACCCAAATCTTATGGCTGTAGTATCTCTTTGATCCCCCCTCTCCTTTGATCCCCCCTCCGCTTTCACACTGCATGTTCTCCCTGCTGTGATACATTGTTGCCAGTGTCCCTGTAAACATCTTATCTGCAGCCTGGGGCACCGGCCTGACCAAGGCTGTGCTAGCTCTGGCACCTTGGCAGGAAGCCTGGGATGGCACCTGGGCGAGGAGTGACCCTTGGGGTTGGGTCTGGTTTCAGCGGGAGAATTATATTGATAACTGCTTGCCTCCCCGATATCGAACAGTCTTGACTTCTGATGTTTAGGTGTTCAGATCTACTTCCAATTAAAGCTTCCTTTCTATAGAAGTCTGATTGTGAGTTTTGTCTGCCCTTGACAAGTAGGAGCAGGGGATCTGATCTCACCAACTCTAGGGGATTCCCCAATGGTAATTCCGGGACCTCAAGCCGGCCTCAAACATGCACCTGGCGGAAGAGCTCCATCTTACAGGCCCTGCGGAAGGCTGGTATCTCCAGCAGGGCCCTTGGCTCTTCTGAGAGCTCTTTCCACCAGGCTGGGTCCAGGGCCAAAAAAAACCCTTGCCCTGGTCGAGGCCAGGTGAATGTCCTGGGGGCCCGGGACCACCAGCAAATTCATACCCGCAGATTGAAGTGCCCTGTGGGGGGGCATAGGCAGACAAGCGGTCTCACAGATATGCCAGGCTCAAGCCATGTATGGCCTTGAAGGTTAAAACTTACAATTGATCCGGAAACAGACTGGTAACCAGTGCAAGTGGCGTAGCACCAGCTGGATATGGGCCCTCCAAGATGTCCCAGTGAGGACCCTGGCAGCCGCTTTCTGTACCAGCTGTAATTCCTGGGTC
Organism: Paroedura picta; assembly: GCF_049243985.1. Taxonomy (NCBI): domain Eukaryota; kingdom Metazoa; phylum Chordata; class Lepidosauria; order Squamata; family Gekkonidae; genus Paroedura; species Paroedura picta. The sequence continues at coordinate 73,403,555 of NC_135377.1, read as the reverse complement.
AAAGCCAAGGCCAGGCCCGCACAGAGCGAGTTATAATAGTTTAACCTGGAAGTGACCATTGCATGGATCAATGTGGCCAGGTGTTCAGAGGACAGGTAGGGTGCTAGTAGCCGCGCTTGGTGCAAATTAAGAAAATGCCATTTGGGCTCCCTTTGTGACCTGAGGCTCCATGGAAAGGGAGGCATCAAAGATCACCCCCAAATTCCTGGTGGTTGGTGCGGGTGTCAATTGTACCCAATCCAGGCATGGGAGGCCTGCTTCCTGATCCTGCCTTCGTTTCCCAGCCACAGGACCTCCATTTTGGAGGGGTTAAGCTTCAGACGGCTCTGCCTGAGCCATCCAGCCACTGCTTCCAAACATCTGGCAAATGTTTCGGGAAGAGGGAGTTCTGCCAGCTGTCAATTAGAGCTGTCGCCTGCATATTAATGACCCAAATTACCACCCGAATTCTGTTTATGGAGAAGGTCACCTGGCAATATGCTACATACATCCCTGCCACTGTCTGTGGAACTCCCCTCAAAGCAAGCAAGAAAAACCCAATGGGCCAAGCATGATCGTTATGTAAGGTTGCCTCCGTCTACAATTGAACCTTGTACTGCCATTCCTCTAAGCCTGGCTTTCTTAACTGGTGTTTCATGAAGCCCTGGGATACAAAGAGATACAAAAAGCCTTTATTGGCGTAAAAAACAATACAGGTAAGGAGATACAAAATGGTACAAGTATAAGAGTCAGGCAGAGTTACTCAATTTTGTTAAAAACAGGGAGTTAATACTAAAAACCTTTGCTAAAATTTTTGCAATGCGGGCGGTCCGCTCGGGATCCTTGCTATCAAGTAGTTTATTGATCGCGGCTGTTTCGTTACTATGGAGTTGAAGGGATGATAGAATATCGGATATCCCCTGACAGTATAAAGAAAACTTAGGGCCAAACATAATAATATGCGGAAGGAGATCAGGGACCATACAGCCGTGAAAACATAGTCTCTCCGCTAAAGGAATGCTAAGGTTAAGCCTTCCTAAAAGAACATTGGAGGGGAAAGAGTTCAGCCGAGCAAATAGGAGTGCTTTCCTGTCAGAGAAAGCTTCAATGATAGTCAGGTAGGGGGGGATAATTTTGTATAGCGGGACAATATTCCATACATGGGGAGAGCAAGATGGAGATGTGAATGACAGTAAGGATTGATATTCAATGTCTTCTAGTCTCCTTACTATACACTTATATATACCTTTCTCCTCGTGATCCATCAAGGAATGTATATCTAAGCCCAATGAGAGGAGTTTGTTAGAGAGTCTATGAGACTTATTGGAGTTATGGGGATCGCTTAGCAGGGCAGCTAAAAGGTTATTTGAATGAGCCCTAAAATGAAGACTGATCCAGTACCTAAAGGTAAGAGACCAGGCTCTGGTTTCAGGTCTCTGTTGGCCCAGTTCAGCCGTTAAGATGTCATTAGCCACATTTCTAGGGACTTGGAATAATGACCTGAGGAAGGAGCCATGGAGTGTTTCTAGATCGTGAGAAGCCCTGGGGTTTTGCAGCAGCCCCAGAGGGTTGAGCTGATTAGGTGGGATTTAATTAATTATTTTAATATATTTTAATTAAAAATTTATCAGGCGATATGACCATATATAGTCATGTTGACCCATCCCCTTCCCAAAATGGTCAGTGATAAGCCTGGGAGGGGGGGAGGGGGGCTCCTTCGGCCCTGTTTCTGGCATTTGGCTGGGGCAATGGAGTGGCATTCTTCTACCCCAGCCCTGCTTCTGGTGGTGGGTGGGTTGGGGGCAATGGAGTGGCATTCTTCTACCCCAGCCCTGCTCCTGGTGGTGGGTGGGTTAGGGGCAATGGAGTGGCATTCTTCTACCCCAGCCCTGCTCCTGGTGGTGGGTGGGTTGGGGGCAATGGAGTGGCATTCTTCTACCCCAGCCCTGCCTCTGGTGGTGGGGGGGTTGGGGGCAATGGAGTGGCATTCTTCTACCCCAGCCCTGCTCCTGGTGGTGGGTGGGTTGGGGGCAATGGAGTGGCATTCTTCTACCCCAGCCCTGCTCCTGGTGGTGGGTGGGTTGGGGGCAATGGAGTGGCATTCTTCTACCAGAGCCCTGCCTCTGGTGATGGGTGGGTTAGGGGCAATGGAGTGGCATTCTTCTACCCCAGCCCTGCCTCTGGTGGTGGGTGGATTAGGGGCAATGGAGTGGCATTCTTCTACCCCAGCCCTGCTTCTGGTGGTGGGTGGGTTGGGGGCAATGGAGTGGCATTCTTCTACCCCAGCCCTGCTTCTGGTGGTGGGTGGGTTGGGGGCAATGGAGTGGCATTCTTCTACCCCAGCCCTGCTCCTGGTGGTGGGTGGGTTGGGGGCAATGGAGTGGCATTCTTCTACCCCAGCCCTGCTTCTGGTGGTGGGTGGGTTGGGGGCAATGGAGTGGCATTCTTCTACCCCAGCCCTGCTTCTGGTGGTGGGTGGGTTGGGGGCAATGGAGTGGCATTCTTCTACCCCAGCCCTGCTTCTGGTGGTGGGTGGGTTGGGGCAATGGAGTGGCATTCTTCTACCCCAGCCCTGCTTCTGGTGGTGGGTGGGTTGGGGGCAATGGAGTGGCATTCTTCTACCCCAGCCCTGCTTCTGGTGGTGGGTGGGTTGGGGGCAATGGAGTGGCATTCTTCTACCCCAGCCCTGCTTCTGGTGGTGGGTGGGTTGGGGGCAATGGAGTGGCATTCTTCTACCCCAGCCCTGCTTCTGGTGGTGGGTGGGTTGGGGGCAATGGAGTGGCATTCTTCTACCCCAGCCCTGCTTCTGGTGGTGGGTGGGTTGGGGGCAATGGAGTGGCATTCTTCTACCCCAGCCCTGCTTCTGGTGGTGGGTGGGTTGGGGGCAATGGAGTGGCATTCTTCTACCCCAGCCCTGCTTCTGGTGGTGGGTGGGTTGGGGGCAATGGAGTGGCATTCTTCTACCCCAGCCCTGCTTCTGGTGGTGGGTGGGTTGGGGGCAATGGAGTGGCATTCTTCTACCCCAGCCCTGCTTCTGGTGGTGGGTGGGTTGGGGGCAATGGAGTGGCATTCTTCTACCCCAGCCCTGCTTCTGGTGGTGGGTGGGTTGGGGCAATGGAGTGGCATTCTTCTACCCCAGCCCTGCTTCTGGTGGTGGGTGAGAGCCAATTTGGTGTAGTGGTTAGGAGTGCGGACTTCTAATCTAGCATGCCAGGTTCGATTCTGCGCTCCCCCACATGCAACCAGCTGGGTGACCTTGGGCTCGCCACGGCACTGATAAAACTGTTCTGACCAAGCAGCGATATCAGGGCTCTCTCAGCCTCACCCACCCCACAGGGTGTCTGTTGTGGGGAGAGGAATGGGAAGGCGACTGTAAGCCGCTTTGAGCCTCCTTTGGGTAGGGAAAAGCGGCATATAAGAACCAACTCTTCTTCTTCTTCTGGGTGGGTTGGGGCAATGGAGTGGCATTCTTCTACCCCAGCCCTGCTTCTGGTGGTGGGTGGGTTGGGGCAATGGAGTGGCACAGGTTGCCTCAGCCCTGTTTCTGCAGGCTCCCACTGCAGGCTCCTCATGGTGTCGAAAAACCGACTGGTAACCAGGCGAGAGTGCAGGCATGGTTCTGGTCACATTCTATGCTGTGGGAGTGGCCCGGTGATGTGAGAGTAGCTGGGTGATGTCACTTCTGGTGTCATGTGACTTCCAGGGGCGTGACAGAAAGGTGTGTCCTGCTGACATCACTCCCAGGGTTTCTCGAAGCCTGAAGAACGTTTCAGGGGGTTCTCGAGGATAGAGAAAGGTTGAGGAAGCTGCCCTCAGTGATTCTTTTCACTGTCCTTGGTGGGCAAAGAAATCCATTTGCAAAATGGTTGCTGCAGCATGCAAGTAGCCCAACACCCAAGCACCCGTGGATGGAGGGAAGGTTACAAGCTTTTGACTAAATTCTGTTCAAAGGTTTCTGAAAAGGGAGGTGGGAAAATCACAACAGAAGGTTCCTCTTTCCCTGCAAGGCCCTCAGAGGTTATGACCACACCGATGAGGACGTAGTGAAGAGGCCCCACAGTCTCCTACAAAAGCCATACAAGCCCAAAGGCCAGTGCTGCTGAATACAGAAGCCTGGCCAGTCTCACCGACTGTGGAGGACAGGCGTCCTTGCTCACTGTCACAGGAATACTCTCCTCCAGCAATGCCCAGCAGCCAGCTGCCATTAGCTCTTTTGACATCATGATGCTCAGCAGATGCTGGGAGCAAATTGCGGTGAACTTTGACATCCTCCCTGGAAGGTACTCAAAAGAGGAACAGAAACATCCCTGTGAAGTGTCCGAGGGCTCTCAGCGGACTGCCTTCTGCAGGGGCAGGAGCTGCAGGATGCCTGCTCTAAAGCCAGCTTCCTCGGTTCTCAGAGCGGGATTTGGCCCAGAAGCTACCTCTTTCTACCTTAGGGCCCAGTTTTGTCAACCCCCCTGCCCACGCCCATAAATATGCCCAATCGTATTCTTCCTTATAATTATTTTCCAGATTCGCAGGTGGAACAGAGGGGGAAGGGGAAGCGTCTGCAGGCCAAACAGACAGGGATGTTTCTTCTTGTCATTCTGGATATACATTCGGGGCAGGGGGGGGGAGGGCAGGAATCCCATTCAAGATGCTACATTAAGAAAAATCAACAGGTGCCTCTTATTTGAACTCGAGGATACTGGTCTATGTTCAGTGTGTTGGCCTAACACCACCCCATGAATAGCACCTTTGTTGAGTAAACCCAGGGAAGGCTTTTTGAAGGACAAGGTCTTTACTGGTGATGCTCACCATCTGTGCCGGTTTTTGCACGCACATACACGGACGGAGGCACGCACCCAGGAAGCGTTTGAACTATTCTGTCTCAGCTGCTTCCATTCACCGTGCTTGGATCTGAAAGTGTTCTCTGCTTTCCCTCCGTCCACAGGAAGCCATCATGCCGGGCCTCACTGAAGCCTCACTTTACAGGGGCTTTTCTCATCAGCCCGACTCCGCCTCTCCCGCTCTCCAAGTTCCTCCAACCACAATGATTATTCTTGTGTTGGGAATTGTTACGCTCAGGGGGAAGAGTGTCCCGCCCTGTTTAAAAGGAACTCTGTTGTTGAAATTGTGACTCTTTGTTACAAATGGCAAGATGCTTTTTATTTCAGCTGAAAAAACCACCTGCCAAGAAGAGCACATATTATTCTACACACTCTTTCACGTACACACATCTTATGGTGTGTGGGACTGTAACTTCCCAAGCACTAGAAGCAGCAATCCGAAAAGTGCTAACAAATGTTCATGTGTCTTGCCATTTTTCAATTCTATTCCCTTTACTGCGCTATCAGTGAATAAGGCCCTCCTGCATTCATCCACTGTTCCCCATACATTTTGTGGTTTATATAGCCATGCTTACTTGTTAGCTTCCAGGGACTTCTTTCCGTTCCATAAAGATCCCCTTTCCCATCTCACAGGAAGTAATACCAAAGTTAAGGAACTCCTTCATTGCAGTTTTCCCCAGCATTTAAAGGGCTGTGCATGTGGGGAAAGGACAGTGAGACAAAGATGTCAAGCCGGAAGAGATGACGTTACTGTCAAAGCACCAGACATGATTAATACAGTGATCTCTATCTTGAGCAGGGGCGAGAGAAACAAATGCACAAAAGATTCACAGGAATATACTGAAGGATAAATGAACACATCTAAAATGAATAAAATGCATTTTAATAGGGAAAAATGTAGAGTTCTCCATTAAGGTAGGAAAAATCATATGCATCACTATAGGAGGGGTGAGACTTTTCTTGGCAGTAGTACATATAAAAAGGATCTGGAGGTCTTAGTAGACCAGACACTGAGCATGAGTCAGCAGTGTGACTCGGTACCTAAAAAGGCAAATGGGATTTTGGGCTGTGTTAAAGTTACAGTGTCCAGATCATTTTGCTCTGATTAGACCTCACTTGGAGAACTGTGTTCAGTTCAGGTCACCACAGTTGAAGAGGGATGTAGACAAACTGGAGCGTGTCCAGAGGAGGGCTACAAAGATAGTGAGGGGCTTGAAGACCAAGTCCTATGAGGAAAGGTTGAGGGAGTCTGTTCAGTTTAGCCTGGAGAGAAGGCAACTAAGAGGTGATATGTTAGGCATCTTCAAATATTTGAGGGGCTGTCATACAGAAGATGGAGCAGAGTTATTTTCTGTTGTCCCAGAGGGTCAGAGGGGCACGCTAGGACCAGAGAGACTTGTGCTTCAGGGCCTCACATATAGTTTTTTCTCTCCCCCCCCCTTTTCTATCTTAATTTAATCTTGAAACAGAGACAAAAGGATCCATGCAAAGCCCGTAAAGCTTCCGAACCTTGCATATGATTGACACAACCAGGGTGCCCTCAGCCCTGAGGCTCACTGGGGGGGGGGGGCTGGGAGAGTGGCTCTCACTCCCCCAACTCCTCCCACATGGCTGCAGTGAAGATAAAACTCCGATTTCAATCTGTAACAAACATCCTCAGATCTTGCTATTCCAGTGGCATGACAACAGGCAAAACAGTTTTCATTTATTCCTTAATTAAAATAGGTGTAAGCCCACCTTTCTCTTGGGGCTCAAGTGAGATCCCCCGTAAAGGTCCTCTCTGCCCTCGACTCAAATGGGCCCCTTGGCATACGGGGCGCTCTGGGAGAAGAAGGGGGAGGTGAGACGACTGGAGCGAGTGTGGCGGAAGACTCCAGACAAAGCTGCAAGAACGTCTTATCGCGCGCTTAGGAGGGCGTAGGAGATGGCGGTGAAAGTGGCGAAGCGGGAGTCTTTTGCCATGGAAATCGACTCTGCAAGCTTTAGGGCAGTTAGACAGATCTCTTACTCCCTTTAGACGGGTGCCCAAATTCTAGTCAATTGGAATTTGACTGTGAGGCATTAGCGAGCTATTTTGCGGATAAAGTCTTGTCGCTCCACTGTGACCTTCCCGCCACAGTTAATACAGTAAATGAACTGGAGTCCTCTTGGCCGCCTTTGGAGGTGACATTTGATGGCTTCAGATGGCTCTCTTTATCCAAAGGGGACATGTTGCTGGGGTTGGTCAAGGCGACCACTTGCCCCCTGGATCCCTGCCCTTCTCGGCTCCTCAAAGGAGGTAGGCAGAGGACAGGAGGACATTATTAATCTCTCCCTGGGTTCGGGGAGTTCCCTGAGCAGCTGAAGGGAGCAGTGGTTCGAAAAAACATTGCTGGATCCGCGGGACCCAGGCAACTACCGCCCGGTGTCTGACCTGGCATTCCTGGACAGGGTAGCTGAAAGGGCCATGGCAGACCAGCTCCTGGCACTCTTGGAGGACACTTCAGCTCTCGATCCTTATCATTGTCCAGAACAGGACCCAGAGGGTTGCAGTGGGGGATGAGTACTCACGCTCCTATAGACTCCTTTGTGGGATTCCTCAGGGCGTGGTTCTCTCCCCCCACATTGTTTAACATCTTCATGCGCCCTCTGGCCCAGCTGATACAGAATTTTGGGTTGGGTTGCCATCAGTTCACTGATGACACCCAGCTCTATCTCCTCATCGACGGGCGCCTGGAACCATTTGCCAGATGTTTGGAAGCAATGACGGAATGGTTCAAGCAGCGTGACTTGAAACTCAGCCCTTCCAAGACGGAGGTCCTAAAATCATAGAATAATAGAGTTGGAAGGGACCTTATGGATCATCTAGTCCAACCCCCAGCACTATGCAGGACACTCACATCCCGATCGCTCATCTACTGTCACCTGCCACCCCTTTGCCTTCATAGAATCAGCCTCTCCATCAGATGGCTATCTAGCCTCTGTTATTGGTTATTTGTTTATACTCATCCTTGGTAATAAGGCCTTCCTTCCATTTCCTAAATGACTCTTTTTTATTCCTCAAAATTTTTGACAACTGCTTATGGAGCCACCTTGGCCTCCTAAGGCTCCTTCCATCTTGTCTTCTCAAGGGAATTGTTTGTGATTGAGCCTTCAGTATTTCATTTTTATGAAACTCCCAGCCCTCTTGGACTCCCATCTCTTTAAGTCTTTCTGACCTCGGGACTCTATGCAACATACCTTTAGTCTCTGAAAATCAGCTTTCCTGAAGTCCAGTCTGAACGTAGGACTACGTAAAGGTTTTCTCTTTCCCACGATTGAAAATTCCAAAAGCACATGGTCACTGCTACCAAGTGTGCCCACTACTTCCACCTCATCTACCAGCTCTTCCCTATTGATGAGAATCAAGTCTAAAATAGCAGAGCCCCTGGTTCCCCTCTCTACCTTCTGGGAAATGAAGCTGTCGGCAAGACAAGTTAAGAAATTAATGGAGTTTGTAATTTTAGCAGAGTTGGTCTTCCAACAAATATCTGGGTAATTGAAGTCACCCATGACCACTGTTTCCCCCTTTTTTGAAAATTGTGTAATTTGGTCTAGCAGTATCTCATTTAAGTCCTCTGACTGGCTTGGTGGTCTACAGCAGACCCCCACAATAATACCCCTCTCACTTCCTACTCCTTTTATATTTACCCAAATACACTCAGCTGAACTTTCATTCTCGGGTACCTGTACTTTTTCACAAGTATAAAGATTCCTAACATATATTGCTACACCTCCCCTCTTCTTTTCTTGTCTGTCCCTTCTGAACCGCTCAGTTTTAGTATTCCAATTGTGAGTATTATTCCACCAAGTTTCTGTGATTCGTATTAGGTCATAGCCCCCTTCCTCTGTTAGGACTACTAGCTTCTCCTGCTTGTTTCCCATACGCTGTGCAATACTGTAGAGACATCGTAGTCCATCCTTTGTGTGCCTCATGGTTTTGATTTCTGAACTTCCTTGTAAGCTAGTAGTTCCCTGCTTATGTAACATTCCCTGTAGATTTGAGATCTTCTATTGTTCAGATCTTCCCTGGCAGCCTGGCCCGTAGGGCGGGGCTGTTGCGCTCCCAGGTCTCCTAGCCAGTGAGTGGGGGAGTCTGGCTTACTGTGCTCTGCAGCCAGGCCCAGCAGCCGCCTGGGCAGCCCACCTCCCACGCTACCGGGCTCTCAGGCCTCCTCCTCCTCACGAGGGACCAAGAGGAGACCAGCCAACTCTGCTTTGCTGGCCCCAGGGCTCTGTGGGAGCCCCCCTGCCTGACACCGCTTTGAAAGATCATTTTTTAAATGGGCTTTAATACTACTTGTTGTAGTATGCTAATGCTGTATTATTGTCATCACATCCAAAAGCTCATTCTGATTTGGTGGAAATCAGTTCTTTGGAAAGAGCTATTAGAAAGCCCTTCCTTTTCTGCCCAACCCTACTGGCCCACTTCAGGTTTTCATCAGAGGTGGGTAACATCACGTTAACAAGATAGCCCTGGAACAAACTCGGCGGTGGACGATCTCTTGGATGGACGGCCGTCTTGCCTGCGACGGCCGATTTTAATCCTACTGGAAACAATGCTCTGAACAGATGAGGATACCTGTGCGGAGGGGTCGACTCACATGAAAATATACTGGAATAACACCTAATCCGTTTTTTCCAGGTTTACCTTGGTATATTATAGATGACTGAGAGGGGATCTGACAACCATCTTCAAGTATTTAAAAGGCTGCCATACAGAGGATGGAGCAGAGTTATTCTCTCTTGCCCCGGAGGGACGGACCAGAACAAATGGGATGAAATTAATTCAAAAGAATCCGGAAGGACAATAAAATCAGAGTCCACCTTTAAGACAAAGATTTATTCAGAGTGTGAGCTTTCAAGTGATAGCACTTCGTCAGATTATGAACTCCTTACATGACAGGGAATGTCCGGAAGGAGTTCCTGACAGTGAGAGTGGTTCCTCAGTGGAACAGGCTTTCTCGGGAGGTGGTGGGTTCTCCATCTTTGGAAATTTTTTAACAGAGGCTGGAGTCCGGTCCCAAGGCGCCAATCAGCACGCGGCTGCTGATTGGCCCCTTGCCCCAGGATGGACCAATTGTGAGGCGTAAAACGCCTCCCAACCCGCCCAACCCCCCACGTGTCCCACCTTCGCCCCACAGCAGCCATTCCTGTGTTGGCCGCCAAGAGGTGACGTAGGTACACTGTCCTGTGAAGCAGGCTGGGTGGGGGGGAGGCCTTTGCAGCTGGCCCAGGAGCTGGCCCGACATGTCCCGGATGTGCCGGCCCAGCTCCTTCTACGGCCGCGAAGCAGGCAAGCTGGCCGGGGAGAGACTGGGTGGGCTGTCTGCTTCGCAGACTTGTGATCTACTGTGTCAAATGCTGCTGAGAAGACAAGTAGTATTAGCAGCGCTGACCCACCTCAGTCCAGCTGACGGCGGAGGCCATCCATCAGGGTGACCACTGTGTCTCAACCCCATGGCCAGGCCAGAAGCCTGATTCAGCTGCCTCTAGGATCAAAGCCTCCTCCAGCTCTTTCCACCACCTTCCCTAGAAATGCTAAACGTGTGACAGGGCAGTAGTCAATGGGCTCCCACAGATCTACGGTTGATTTCTTCAGCAGAGGCCGTACCACTGGCTCCTTCAGCCCCCTCTGGGAATTCTCCAGTTGAAAGGGATGATCTTCCAGAGGGGGGTCCCTATCTTCAAGTCCAACCTTTTGATATGCCATGTAGTGCAGGGGTCTAGTGGGCAAGTGGTTGGCCTTGTTGAAGTCAGGATCTTGTCCACTTCACTCAGCGAGAGTCGTCTGAAGCCTGTATAGTGTATCCTTCAGAGGTGGCCAAGGGGACTCTAGTTCCCTTTCTGTGTCAAACGTTGACGGAAGGTCGTGGCGGACCATCGAGACTTTATCCTCAAAATAGCTCATAAATGCCTCATAGCTGATGTCCTATCTGTCTCTGTTTTGGAACCCTTCTTTGAGGGTGGTGAGTGACTAGATTTTGTTGGGCACGAGTTTGCAGATGCAATGGAAGCTGCATTTTATTGACTTCACTGCCATGTCATAGATCTTCATAAATGCCCTGTAGGATGTTCTTGATACTTCACCGTGAGTTTTCCTCCAAAGTGGCTCGAGCTGCCCCAGTTCCTGTTTTAGTTTTTGGAGCTCCTCAGTGTACCAAGGGGCCTGCTTTGGAGGGGTGCAGAAAAGGCATTGGGGTGCAATCTCATCAATGGCCGTCAGCATCCTTTCACACCAGTTGCTGACTAGCTCATTTAGAATAGCACCAGGAAGTATCAGGTCTCGCAGAGCATTTGGGAATCCATTTGGATCCATACGTCTCTTTGGGCGAACCAAAATGTGCTCAGCATGCAACTGATGTATGTGTGGGCGGAAGTATTCTTAGTCTGGCCATCAGGGCATAGTGGTCTGACCATGGAATGAGATTAGCCACTGTCAGCTCCACTTCCAGTCCCACACCGAAGATGAGATCCTGGGTGTGGCATGCCTGATGGGTGGGCCTTTGACAAACTGTGAGAGCCCTGGTGTCCCCATAGCTGACCACATCTAGCATATTTCCAGAGGACAGTAGCTCGGCATGGACATTAAAGTCCTCTAGAATCAGTAGTCTGGGGAACTGTCATGCCACCGCCTCAAGCAGGCCTGGTAGGGGCTGAAGAAGAAGAGTTGGTTCTTATATGCCGCTTTCCCCTACCTGAAGGAGGCTCAAAGCAGCTTATAGTCACCTTCCCTTTCCTCTCCCCACAACAGACACCCTGTGAGGTGGGTGAGGCTGAGAGAGCCCTGATATCACTGCTGGGTCAGAACAGTTTTATCAGTGCCGTGGCGAGCCCAAGGTCACCCAGCTGGTTGCATGTGGGGGAGTGCAGAATCGAACCCATGTCAGATTAGAAGTCCGCACTCCTAACCAAACTGGCTCTGGATCTGGCAGTGCACTGGGTGCGCAGTATACCACCCAGATGGCCAAGCTCTCAGCTGCATCCCACTTTTGTTATGGGTTCTGTAGTATTTGTCTGGTGTTTTTTTTTGGGGGGGGAGAGTCATTAGGTTGCTGAGTTAATTTGGTTTGGTTGGGTCCTCCTCAGCACCAAAACTAAACTGTATGCTAGGCATAGGGTGGAAATATAGACTGGTTAGAAAAAGAGAATATAAATAGCAGAGGAAGAAGGGGGCTTAGAGGACATTCTACCTTGGATCACTGTATGCTGGTAGACCACCTAATAAGCTAAATATTCCTATAATAAATCAGCCTTTCTTTTATTGACTTTAAATCTACTTTTGGGTCTATTCCAAGAGAACTGTTATGGGGTAAATTGGACAGGACATCCATAGATAGGTGGTTACCCTTATAAAAATCTTACATGAAAACTCTGCTATAAGAGTTAAATGTAGCCCTGAAGGACATCTTGCAGATTTAATCAAGACAGGAAAGGGAGTTAAACAGGATTGCATATTAGCCCCCCTCCTATTTAATTTCATCATCAGTGACATTGGCTGCTATTTTTAAAAGCCTATCCCCCCCAATTACTCTCTTTATGCTGATGATCTAGCCCAGGGGTACTCAAACTGTGGCCCTCCAGATGTCCATGGACTACAATTCCCACAAGCCCTTGCCAGCAAAAGCATGGGGATTGTAGTCCAAGGACATCTGGAGGGCCACAGTTTGACTACTCCTGATCTAGACTTATTCTCTAGAACCCCATAGGAATGAGAAGAGATTTGAGAGCCTTGAACTCATACTATGTGGCAAAGCACCTTGAAGTAAATCATAATAAAACCAAAGTTATGGTATATGCAAAGAGGCCAACGTCTCATGTATGGAGAGGTCACTGGTAGAACAGGTACAATACTATGAATACCTGGGAGTTGTATTTCAGGCCACACATGCTAAACTGCACATGTAAATTACATCTCATCAAATGCGCAAAAACGTTCAAGAGCAATCCAGAATTTTTTCTGGCAAAAAAACGGGAAGGTGGATTCCAGGCGCCATAAATATCATTAAGGCCCAAGTTCTTGCACAACTGGCTTATGGGGCTCCAATATGTATTACTGGAAATGTGTCTAACTTAGATTAAATCCAGTCCAAATTTCTGAGAACAATTCTCCACCTCCCAAATAACATTTCTTATGTTTCAATTAGGACAGAGACTGGTTAGCCATGTCCAGACCAGGCTTTAGGTGGCAATCTTCATGTTTTGGTTAAAATTGCTATATCAACAGAAGGGTCTTAGAAGCCTTCAACTGGCAAGGTTCATTTGTCACATCATGATTAAATGTATTGCTAGACATGTTTTGAATCTGGGTTATAACAAGGCAAAAGTATTAATGAAGACCAGGGTAACAGAAGTAGAAAGGCAGCATGATCTCCATAAGGTCTTGGACCCACTTTTTGGGAAAGGTCTCCTTAATAAAACTGTCTTGATGCCATATTTAAACAATATAACAAATTCTGAACAAGGAAGAACATCTACTCTACTCCGCTTCTGTGATTCAGTTTTGGTAGGCCTCATCAGGGAAATAAGATTTGAGACAGCACAGCCTGAGCCAGGTGGCTGATGGTTCCTAGGACTCCTAGTGCAGCCGACTGTCTGACTCACTGCCGGGGTGTCCTTCTTCCAGGCATTTATCCTCCTCCTCCTGGGCCCCAGCCGCATGAACTGCCGAGCACTGCTGGGGCCAGGCATGTGGCTATTGTCCAGTGCCAGCATTCCCAGCTGGGCTGCCCAGCCCCATGGGGAGAAAGGGTGTGGGTGTTTGGGGTGGGGAACTCATAGCCATTTCCCCTGGCAGGGAACCGATGCCTGGTCAGGTGGCAGATAGAGGGGCTGGTTCCAGGTTGGGAAATTCTGGGAGCTTCAGGGGTGGAGCCTGGGCCGGGCAGGGTCTGGGGGGGGGGGGGGGGGAGGCCTCAGTATAATAACTGAGCGCCCACCCTCCAAAGCAGCCCTCATTTCCCAGGAGAGCCTGTCTCTGCCATCTGGAGATCAGTTATAATTCTTGAATAGTTCCAGGCCCCAGCTTCAGGTTGGCAGCTCTAGTGGGTGGGAAGGGAGCAGTGAGCAAGGTACTTGGTGATGGGCACGACAGAGGGCCTCCCCCAAAAACTGAATCCAGATCTTTTATGGGTTGCTGTACTTGTAGAAGCCAGTACATTGAAATGTACTGCTAGTTTGAAATTTGTTTGTCTTATTAAGTCAAGGGCATATGGTTGTCAAATTTAATCAACAGAATGAAGTTTTGATCGCTTACTCAAGAGCAGAGGCTGTGAGGTTAACTATTGTGGCAGCCAAATTTTGATCACATTTTCGAAAATCCTCGGACTTTTGCTGCCCAGAGCTGGGTCGCTAGTTCTACGCGATTCCTTTGGAAATAGCTCTAGGAAAAGTTGCTGAAACTAATCCCATGCATGGTTTGCTCTACCTCCTAGGTACCAGTGACAGGCACCACCCACCCTGGCCAAGCCAGGGGTCACCACAGGAGGACGGCATGGCCCCGCTGCTCCTTGCACTGCCACCACCACCAGGGTGTCCTGGGTCCAGCAAGACCCCCCCCCCCCATGCTTGCCATGTGAGTGCCAGGAAAGCGGAGTGAGGCGCCAAGCCCCACTTTACAAGCAGCCTAGAGGCGGACTACGATGAGGTGCAATCCCACCGGCAGTGCTGGCTCCTCACCTCCCTGCCCTCCACCCTGGGCTCCTGCTGAGAATGCTGCTGGGGGGGGGGGGGAGGGATGCTTGCTTCTAACCTGCTCTTGAAGTGGGCTTTGCGCCCTAGTCTTGATTAAAACTTGGTTGGTCTTAAAGGTGCCACTGGACTCAAACATTGTTCTGCTGCTTCAGACCCAGTTGCCCACTTGAAGTGAATTATGCTAGAATGCAATTCATGGGTGGGAAATAAGAAGCAACTAGAAGACAGGCAGTTAGAACATAAAATACATTACGCTTTGAGCTCAACTACATACATACATAAGACTTTATTGTTTCCAGCCACAGGCCATTACAATGCGATCAATATCATATCAGTGGATATAAAAACAGTAAAAGAATTAGAACAATACATGCGGTGGTCCATAGATAATAAAAGACAATAAGAATTCAGGTTTCTAGCTCTCTGGTGGTGTAAATTTGGCTCGAATTTTCCTTGCTGCTAATGCAAATAGTGAAACATTATAACTAATTAGGGGGTTGGTATCCGATAATAAAAAGACTGTTTTATCCAAATTCGCAGGGAAGTTCTGGCCACTCAGACATCCCTCAATATATTTGGTTCTTGGCTCCAAGTACAGTGGGCACTGAGCTCAACTAGAATTGGTCATGCATTTCTTAAATGGTTTCTCGTCAACACTGTTCCGCTATATCTAGCATGTGACTGTGTGTGTGCATGCACACATAAACCCGCAGTTGAATTCTGGATCAAGGCTACCGTATCAGTCCTTATCTTTACGACCATTTGCGGTCTTGGATCCAGCATTCCCGAGGGGCCACCTCTCTGCCTATGCCCCCCAAGGAGCACTCTGGGAATACCAACTGGCTGCTGGTTTCTGGCCCCAAAAACAGGGCCAGGACGTTTTCAGTCCCGGCCCCCACTTGGTGGAAGGAGCTCTTGGATGAGACCCAGGCCTCCCAGAACTGGCTCCGTTCTGCAGGGCCTGTAAGAGGGAGCTCTTCTGCCAAGCCTCTGGTTGGGGACAACATCGTCAAATGGGTCCCCCCTGGGAAAGCACCTGAAAACTGGAAAAGACCTACTGATACAGGGAATGTGTTAGAGGCTACAGTTATAATCAATATGATGCTGTGGTTAGTTACAGATGGTAATTATAAGCAGTTGTTGGAATGTTGTACACCACCTTGAGCCAGATTGCTGGGAGGGTGGCATGTAAACAGAATGAATGAATGAATGAATGAATGAATGAATGAATGAATGAATGAATGAATGAATGAATGAATGAATGAATGATAACACAGGTAAATGCAAACAAATCCTAATTGCTGTATCTTAATCTGCCATCTCACTCCATCTATAAGTCTGAAGTTTGGTGTTTGTTTCTACAGCCAACAACTTGCTCTTATTCCCATGACTACTCCCCAGCCCCGGCCACACTTGCTACCACAAACAAGCAAAACCACTCAGATTCTGCTGCATACGGGACTCATCTCCCACCAGCTGGACACGTGAGCTGGAGTCTCAAGACAGCAGACCTGGTTTCCTATCCTCTCTTTACTCCTCTATCCCCCCTGAATTCCCCCCGAAGTCTTTGTGATGCCCCCAGCCTGAGAGCTGGCAGAAGGCAGGCAGCTCCTTGTATGCCTGCTGGCACCAACTGCCCCAAGTCACTGGAGGCCCAGAAGACAGCCTCGTGTTCCCAGTACTCTGCACCAGCTCAGGAGACCAATCACCCAGACTGGGATTGCCTTGGAGACAGAGCCCCTTGCTGGCTGGGGCTCCTGTTCACTTTGCAAAGCTCCACATGCTTTGAAAGTGCTACCTGAGTAACTGTGGAGGAGAAACATGTTTCCCAAAATAAACGTATCACATACAACATGATGCTGATCTTCCGCCACAGCCAAGGCAGGGTAAGTGGTCCCTCGCCTCCTCGAGTGTCTTGCCTGCCCAAGGAAAGTACAGCTGTGAATGAGGCCTCCAGCCCACAGGGACCACAGCAGCTGCAGGAGACCTGAAAAGTGGACCTGGGGCTTTCAAAGGCAGCAGGCAAAGGAGACTCGACATCTGAGGGTGCTGGGGGATTGATCCCAAAAACTTTTGATACTGACAGCTAGTTATAATTTTCTGCCTAAATTTTCTAGCACTTCCAAACAACTGGAGAGAGCCTGATGGTACAAAGAGTGGCGTCAAAGTCAAGACTGTGCAAGTAGAAACAACAGGCAGCCATTCTGAAGGATTCCTAGACTGACCGTTGCCCTTCTGGGTTTCTCACAGCATTCATGTTCTGGAACTCCTGTGCCCCCAATCTTATCTCCCGAGCAGCATGTTATGAGAGGACCTGAGTTACACATTCATAGCAACATGGAGGGATAACGGTGACCATGAACTTACCTGACCATAATCTGTCCTGAACACGACAACTCCCTCGGAGCAGGAAAGGACAGTGCTTGGATAATGCTGGCCATTTTCTCGCAACCAAACGCGTGCACCCTAGGAAGATAGAGAAAGCAGGCCCAATCAAAGTCAGATCCCACCCGGTGACGAGAGGCCACCTGCTCACTATTAGAGACCACCTGCAAACTGCTCACTGGGAGGTTCCCAGCTCTGGGCGGAGAAGATGTCTGGAGATTTGGGTGTGGAGGCTGCGGAGGGCACAACCTCCGTAGGCTACGATGCCACAGAGCCCGTCCTGTAAAGCAGCCATTTTCTCCAGGGAACGGATTGCTGTACAAGGCTGGAGATCAGATGCCATTCCCGATTTCCAGGCCCCACCTGGAAGTTTTGCTGTTTTAAAGGGCAGACAGCAATTAATACAGAAGTTTTTACTACTTCAAAACAAGTGTAGTTATGTTTCGTATCCAAGAAAATAATCCTTTACATACGTAAAATATCAATAAAAGCATCTTCTCTTGTATGACATTCAACTGTAGAGGAGACCTTGGCATAAATTACAGCTCCAAAACATAACTCCCTTTCCCAACGTTTCACCGTAGGCTTTTTCAAGGGAAATGCGGGGCTCTAGGAAATTCTCCACTGTTTTGAAAATACTGAATACACTTGCATATAGACCGACCCGGATATAAGCCGAGGCACCTAATTTTACCACAAAATCTGGGCAAACCTATTGACTCGCTTATAACCCCAGGGTGGGAAATGCAACAGTTACTGGTAAATTTACATGAATTGAGGCACCAGTAGATTAAATGTTTTTGAATATTTATTTCAAAGAAAAACAGCAAACTAACTCTGTCAGTGCAAAAACGGCCAGCAAACCAGAGCAGAACAACAGAACGCAAAGCAGGCAACCTCTACAACAAGGACAACCGCTACCAAACTGGGAGAATAGACTACTCTAACGACAGCCACAGTGCCCCCCCCCCAGAACAAAAATCTGAACTAAAGAACTGTAAAACTCAACACTGAAAGAAAGAACTGTAAAAACCAACTTTTAAAAGAAACACAACCCCAAGAAGAAAAGGCAAACAATGCTGCCCCTGAGAAAAAAGAAGGAAGAAACACTAGGAGAAACAGGAAATCCGAAAGCACCCCCAAACCCACCCCACCCACAGAAACCAAAAGAATAGTTTGGAAGAAGCTAAGGCAAAAGGGAAAGAAAGATCAGAGTCCCTCCCTCAAACCACTGCTGTCCTACAAGCAGCCAGAGCAAGCAATGCGGAAGCCACGGACCGACTGGCTGGCCGGGAGTGGGCGGCTGGTTCAGTTACCATATATACCCGCGTATAAGCTGAGGAGGACTATTTCAATGTGAATACGGTGCGGAAAAACTCAGCCTATACATGAGTATATACAGTATGTATACATTGTATGTAAACATTGTTGTTATTAGGTGCGAAGTCGTGTCCGACCCATCATGACCCCATGGACAATGATCCTCCAGGCCTTCCTGTCCTCTACCATTCCCCGGAGTCCATTTAAGTTTGCACCTACTGCTTCAGTGACTCCATCCAGCCACCTCATTCTCTGTCGTCCCCTTCTTCTTTTGCCCTGAGTCGCTCCCAGCATTAGGCTCTTCTTCGGGGAGTCCTTCCTTCTCATGAGGTGGCCAAAGTATTTGAGTTTCATCTTCAGCAGTGGTCCCCAACCTGTGGGCCGCAGGCCACTGCCGGACCGCGAAGGCCTTGGCGCTGGGCCGCGGCTCCCTCTCCCCGCCCCCCTCCCGCAGTAAAAAACTTCCCAGGCCGCAAGCTTGCGATTTCGGCCGCTCGTGCGCGGCATGCGCGGCCGGGAACTTGCCCTGCTAGTCCCCAGCCTCAAAAAGGTTGGGGACCACTGATCTTCAGGATCTGGCCTTCTAAGGAGCAGTCAGGGCTGATCTCCTCTAGGACTGACCGGTTTGTTCGCCTTGCAGTCCAAGGGACTCGCAAGAGTCTTCTCCAGCACCAGAGTTCAAAAGCCTCAATTCTTTGACGCTCGGCCTTCCTTATGGTCCAACTTTCGCAGCCATACATTGCAACTGGGAAGACCATAGCCTTGACTAAACGCACTTTTGTTGGCAGGGTGATGTCTCTGCTTTTTAGGATGCTGTCTAGATTTGCCATAGCTTTCCTCCCCAGGAGCAAGCGTCTTTTAATTTCTTTGCTGCAGTCCCCACCTGCAATGATCTTGGAGCCCAGGAAAATAAAATCTGTCACTATCTCCATTTCTTCCCCATCTATTTGCCAGGAATTGAGAGGACTGGATGCCATGATCTTAGTTTTCTTGATGTTGAGTTTCAAGCCAACTTTTGCACTCTCCTCCTTCACCCGCATCAACAGGTTCTTTAGTTCCTCTTCACTTTGTGCCATTAGAGTGGTATCATCTGCATATCTGAGGTTGTTGATATTTCTCCAATCTTGATCCCAATTTGTGACTCATCTAACCCCGCCTTTCTCATGATGTGCTCCGCATACAAGTTAAATAGGCAAGGCGACAGTATACAGCCTTACCGAACTCCTTTCTCAATTTTGAACGAATCAGTGATTCCATGCCCGGTTCTCACTGTTGCTTCTTGACCAGCATATAGGTTTCTCAAAAGACAAATAAGATGCTCTGGTATTCCCATCTCTTTAAGGATTTGCCACAATTTGTTGTGCTCCACACAATCAAAGGCTTTAGCATAGTCAATGAAGCAGAAGTAGATGTTCTTCTGGAACTCCCTAGCTTTCTCCATGATCCAGCATATGTTGGCAATTTGATCTCTAGTTCCTCTGCCTCTTCGAAATCCTGCCTGTACTTCTGGAAGTTTTCGGTCCACATATTGCTGCAGCCTAGCTTGTAGGATTTTGAGGATAACTTTGCTAGCATGAGAAATGAGTGCAATGGTGTGTTAGTTGGATCATTCTTTGGCATTGCCCTTCTTTGGGATTGGAAGGTAAACTGACCTTTTCCAATCCTGTGGCCATTGTTGAGTTTTCCACATTTGCTGGCATATTGAGTGTAGCACTTTTACTGCATCGTCTTTTAAGATTTTGAATAGGTCAACTGGAATGCTGTCACCACCACTAGCTTTATTGTTGCTCACACTTCCTAAGGCCCATTTGACTTCACATTCCAGGATGTCTGGCTCCAGGTCAGTAACTAACCCATCGGGGTTATCAGGGATGTTAAGCTCGCTCTTGTATAGTTCCTCTGTATAATTTTGCTTTTTAAAATCTCTTCTGCTTCTGTGAGGTCCCTACGTTCTCTTCCTATCTCCAATTTTCTTGAAAATATCTTTGGTCCTCCCCATTCAATTGTTTTCTTCTATTTTAAATGTAAGCATTGTATTTATTTATTTATTTATTTATTTATTTATTTTATGCCATCCCTCCCTTACGGCTAAAGGCGGTTTATGAATAGCTTTCTGGGGTCAAACATGGACCAACCTAAGCAGAGAACATATCCAGAAATAACATCTGTAACCACTCGGTGAGTGGTATCATATTTGGTTAAGGGTCTGGGGAGGCGGGGAGTGGGCGGAGACAGGCCGGGTCAGGACAGGACAGAGTTCTAGCCAGTCGGAAAGCACAAAGCACTTCCCGCCCCGACCCCCACCCGCGGAGCCTAAGGGCTAAGTGGGTGGTTGGCCCAATCATTGGGCCAAAGTTCTGACAGGGCCTGCCCACCCGGCTCAGCGGGTTTTCTATTTTATATACTGTGATCTGCCACGAGCCAGCTTGCCTGGGAGTAGCGGGATAAAAGTCAAATAAAGAATGCCAATGTCCATCCCGCACAGCTCCTGCACTCCCATCACCACACACACGACTGCCTACCCATGCCAGCTCCTCGGTGACCCTCTGTCCCTCCACCCAACGACCACTGCTGCCCGCAGCAGCAGTGATGGACAAACTCCAGAAAGTTCTTTGAGCACTCTTGGGGGCACACCCTCCGGCCCAGGGGATCTGAACTCATCCACTGCAGCCATGTGCCTCTTGACAAGCCCTCTGTTCAGGACAGCCTGCCACCCAGACACTCCCCCTTGCCTACTAACATCCCCAGATGTGTCCATATTCTTCTGAGGAAACACAGGGGCAAAACAGCTGCTGAGCCTTTCTGCCTTCTCTCTGTCCTCTGTCAGAGTTTCTCTATCTAACAGCGGGCCCCTTGCCTCATTTATCTTACTTTCGCTCCCCACATATCTGAAGAAGCTTTTCTTGTTCTAGTGGGCTTCCCTGGCCAGACTCTGTTCACTCCCAGCTTTGGCCTCTCTGCAGGCTGACCTACAATGCCTCGTGACCTGCAGATATTCTGTCCATCCAAATAGGCTTCTTGGATCCCTTACCATATTTCTGTTTTGCTGGAACTGTCATGGCTTGAGCATGCTCCTTTCTCTTCCAGCATTCTAGTCCATGGAATGACTCTCATCATGTCTCTGAGTTTATTCAAGCCTGCCCTATGAAAGTCTAACAGACACGTTTGACTATGAACTTCCTTGGCCACCCATCTTATGAGAAATTCTTGGAGGACATGGTCACTCCCCCCCAGGGTCCCTACCTCCTTCATCCCATCCACCAGCTCTTTCCTGTTGGTCAGTATTAAGTTGAGTATGGCCAAGCCTCTTGTAGATTCTTCCACTATTTGATACTTGAAATTGTCAGCCAGTCTGGTCAGAAAGTTGCCTGAAACAGAATACTTGGCAGAGTTTGTTTTCCAGCATGTATCGAGGAAATAGAAGTCAGCCATAATTACAAGTTCCTGTTGCCTGGATGGGCTATCAAGCTGCTCAAGGGGGGCAGGGCCCACATCTCTGCCATGGTGAGGTGAGCTGTAGCAGATGCCAACCACTAAACTCTTTCTTTTTCCTTCCTTTATTTTCACCCGGATACTTTCCAGTGAAGTGTCCCCCTCCTCCTTTAGTATCTTTTGACAGGCAGGCCCTCTTCCCACACCCAGCCCCCCTCTGTCACCTGGCCCATTGTCAGCTCCCTGCAGCTCTCTCTTGCCCAGCACTAGTTTCAGCTCCCGTCAGGGGAAGCCACAAAACTATTTCACAGTTGGGGAGGGAGGAGGGCTCTCAAAATGCATCTCCCAAATGTTCAAATAGGGGAGAAAGACAAAACTCAATATTTAGCTACCCGTTTCGCATTCTGGTAGTTGTTTTTCCACAGCTTCCTTCAAAAATTTGTCACCCCTCTAATTTTTATTTGTCTGCTTAGGAAGATTTAGATGCACCTCTACAATCACAAACCATGCAACTTTGCAGCCTGATAGCTGATTTTAAATGGCATCGAGAACACAAACAGTGAAAGAACTCCCTAGAAAGCCTCATGCTACCCTACATGCCCAAATGCCAAAAAATAAAATCAAATGCAGTGTAGGAGACTGGGGGGGGGGAGTACCCCAGGTTAAGAATCTGAAGTAATTCCCAATCCCTGTTCATTTCAATACTACTTGACAGACGGGGCAGCCGGGTTGGATGAATGCCAAACAGCTTTCGATGAAATCCTCTTTGCATGCCAACACGATCATTTAGCCTCCTTTAAAATGTAGAATCTTATTTTTAATCTTTTTACATTGCAGTTGATGACAAACGAGGGAAGTCTCAGGGGAGGGAAGAGGCTCTCCTGTTACAATCAAAGAAAGGAATACAGTCCAGCCAAGTGAGCACGGCTGCCGGCTCAACCGCCTTCGTTAGGTGCGAAGTCGTGTCCGACCCATCGCGACCCCATGGACAATGATCCTCCAGGCCTTCAGCCGCACGGATACATAGTTTTAACCAACATGCGATGGAGGATTTTGACACAGCTCTCCCCAAACTCTGAATGCTGTGGGAGACAAAAAGGGTATCTGAGAGTCGAAACGGTGCTGTCAGTTTTAGGTAGAGTGCCACTCCCTCTCTAACTGGTTGTGAGGATCCATGTAAAAGGTAAAAGGTGACCCTGACTTCTGTGAAAAGCCGAGTTGACTTTGGGGATGAAAGATGGGCCAGTGTAAAGCGTCACAGAACCCCGCTGGAAGCAACACCGTTCTGCGATATAACCACGTGAGTGCCAAGGCACATGATCAGGAGGCATTCTGATCTGATTGTTTTGCTATGTCCACTAGAAAAGTGGTCACCAACCTTTTTATTACTGGGGACCGGTCAACGCTTCACAATTTTACTGAGGCCTGGGGGCCTCAGTATTTTGCCGAGGGATGTCGTCGCCGCCCGAGCCCCTGCTCCACTTGCTTTCCCGCCGGTGCCCCTGACTTCCCGCCACCATCTGGGGGGAGCTGCCAGCAGCTGCTGCGTAGTGCCAAGCTGAGAGGGAGCCCCAGCCATGGCGGCCGCTGGAGAGCACCAAAGGTGAGCCGGCGGCAGAGTGGCAGGGCAGCCCCCGAGGCAGCAGCCAGGGAGGAAGACGAGGAGGAGCTGTGGCCTGGTACCGACTGCTCCAAGAACCAGTACCGGTCTCTGGAGCGGGGGCTGGGGACCGCTGCACTAGAATACCAACATTTACAAAATAAAAACAAATGACCTATCATTAAAGCAGTATATTGATATTGATTTAGTGCTATTTTAAAATAAGAATGCAGCCATGATAGAGATCCATAAGCATGTGCAAAAAATGAAAGGGAATGCTACGACTCCACCAATGGCAACAGCACCTGCCCTTGAAACCCTGTTTGCTTCAAGCAGGTGTGGAAGAAAGCACCCCCACAGCTGGGAAAATGGTGGGGGCAGTGGTGCAGAAGAACAGTCCCAGACTGATCCCAATGGTTGTGAATCAACAGCCAAGAATACCAGGAGCCAGTCCAGTGGGCATAATGCTCAAGCACATTCCATGGGCTTCAGCTGAACATCACAAGAAGCTATAATTGCATGCAGTTTGGCAGACGCACAGCTTGTTGCCACGTTCTCACACTCCCCATTCCTCCTCTAACTCCCCCCCCCTCCTTCAAGCGTAAACTTCCTGATTTGATCAAGCTCACGATTTTCAGGGTACTTGAATACAAGTTCCTTGGAAAAATGGAGATAGTTTACTTCCACAAGGCAGGATTTTAAACTGGGGGTTTAAGACTCCAAACTTGTAGGAGATCAACAAGAAATGTGCATTCACAAGTCATAATGAATTAGGAGCTTGATCACTCTCCATGTACAATCGGAGGTGGGAGGACTCAGATGGAGCAACAATTTATGTTCATGGCCAGATACAGGTGCTGTAATCTCAGCTTGCCATGGACTTCAAAAGCAGCCAATGTTATTCCAGCTCACCACAATTCTGGTAGATTGCAGTCCATGGCTGCCAATTCAGACATCATAACAAATCTTTAAGGACAATGTTCAGCCTGAATCACTGAGGGCAACCTGAGACCTGAGCATGCATCATAGGTAGAAGACAAATGCACAACACATGTTCATGTGGCACGAATAGTGTCTGATCTTGGCATAATATGCTTAGTTCCAGCAACTTCTTCCTACCATCTTTAACACGGACATTATTTTAGAATAGATTCAAATGAGTAGCCACGTTGGTCTGAAGTAGCACAATAAAATCAGAGTCCAGGAGCACCTTGAAGACCAACAAAGCTCAAGGCGTGAGCTTTTGAGTGACGAAGGGTGCTTGCACTCGAAAGCTCATGCCTTGACTAAATCTTTGTTCGTCTTAAAGGTGCTACTGGACTCTGATATTATTTTAGAATGGCCTTTTAAGATGCCACTAATAAACTAAGAGTGGGTATAACTCTAAGAGAGATTTATTTAAGAAAATCCTACAACCACTTGGACTCTGCATATAATGTACAAATCAAACTTCCCAAGGCAGAAGGGGCTATCATCTTGGCAGCTTCTTTATTTTCAAGAAGGAATTCACTACTGCCAGTGAAAGAAAACACCGTATTTAGATGCTAGTTCAGCAGACACTGATATATCAAATTCAACCCCCAAAGAAAGAAAGAAAGAAACCAGAACATGCCCAGTTAGGGGGGTACTGAACTTTCTGCCAACTCTTCCCTTTTCATAGGCTGAGTGATGGGGCTGGAGTTTCCCAAGGTGTAAAAGCTTCCAGAGGTCAAAGCTCCCTCTTGCAGCCAATGTATCACATTGCTTTGTGCTTTGAGCAGGACACATTAAGTGTTTTTAACACCTCTTAGTGCCATGATGGAATCCAAGGCCATGTTTTATAGAGCCATCATCTCCTTTTCTGCCTCCATGGATTTTGAGTAACAGGAGATATTCGTTTTTGTTTCCTTTTTTTATTACGTTAAAAGTTTATTTTCAACACACACTTTAAATTATTTGCTGAGGATCTCTTTTCAAAACATGACTGCTCATGGAGAACCTTTCCCTTCAGAAGCCCATTTCAGAAATCAGGTTCCAGGAGAGGCACAAGATCAATTCCCTCCTTAAACATTCAACAACACTGGGATGAAACAGGCTTCCTGGCGATCCCAGGGCTCAGCCGCCACCTCCATGAGTACTTCAAGAACCTCTCAAGGAAAAATGGTTGTTTCCAAAGAAAATCCCCACACGTCCTTGAGGAAGCTGTCTGCTGATGCAAGGGAATACCAGGATTCTCTTCAGCGACTACTGAAATACCCAAGGAGAACTCAGGGGCAGGGAACAGAACGGCATCCAAAAGTTCCAAGCCCCTCTGGATAAAAAGGCTGAGGAAGAGAGAGGGTTGCCACGTCTGCTGGTCTGGAACAGGGTTCCTGCTTTCTGGACACACCTTGGACCCCACAATTTTTTAAAAAAATCCATACTTCTCCGTTGCAATGCCTAGGCATGGAATCAGAGATGCATAGTGCTTTTTGAATACCACCCCTTACGGGATCACGAGTCCTTTGACAAATTAAAATCATTCCTGGGTTTTTTTTTGGGGGGGGGGACTTTCGAGAGTCACACTTTGTGTTACAGCACTGAGAAAAATTCTTTTATTTCTGGCATCGCCTAGAAGAAAAAGAAGAAGAAGAGTTGGTTCTTATATGCCGCTTTTCCCTACCCGAAGGAGGCTCAAAGCGGCTTACAGTCGCCTTCCCATTCCTCTCCCTACACGCCTACACGCGTGTCTGTCTGTCTATTCCTTCGTCCGGGCACCTCGCCATTTTTTCAAATAAATTCCCGTCCCTGGGAACAAGTGGGTAGGAGGGCGGGACGAAGCAGGGGACTTCAGTGCGTTTGAGCCTCCAGAGCTGCCTCCTGCGGGTGGCCTCTTCAAAAGCTGGCATTTTTTAGGTTGGTGAGTCCACTATGCGACTCCCAAAGAAGTGTTTTAAAATGGCGGAGGCTGCGAGCTGCCCTTTGGGGGTGGCCAGTGTCCTGGGCGGGGGCCGGGATATTCAGCTTGCAACGGACTGGCACGATGCTACATTAACCTTCCCATCCACATTTGGGGTTTATGGGGGACCCTTCCAGTCTGAACATTTAAAACTCAGCATCGCATGGTTAAATCCTGCTCACCCTCCTCCCCCGGGCTCTGACTGGAAAGCAGGAGGAAGGAAACAGATTCCGAGGGGCAGGCTGGCCTCAGAGGTCACCGCAAGTCTTAGTAGTAAAGTGCTGTTCAGCCTTTAAGAGGTGTCAGGGTCAAAACTCTTTCATCATGGGGGGCTCTGGGGTAACAGTGAGCTCGGAAACACATGAAAGGGACTGCTGTCAGCAGAACATTTAATCTCCTGATGGCCCTCTACAAAATCCTGATTAACTCAATGAAAAATGCTGGCAAGGCTTTTCTGACTTTAAAAAACAAGACTGCTAATGCTGATCAGAATGAAGATAAAGACTCAAGACACAGAGATTTTTAACAGAGGTAAACAGAACAAGAGGACACGTTTTCCACCGCTGCCTTCATCACCACGGAATTAAGACGGTGGAATGACAAAAAGTTTGGGGAGTTTAGTGATGAATCTAAAACCTGCTTTAATTGAGAACAACTGTTTTATTTTGTTTGTTTACCTCAGAGCCGCCCCCCCCCCCCCGCTTCATGCTGACTGTTCTATTACTTTACCAAATATTACCTAATTAGGAATTCTAAGGCAAGAGTCTTGGTGGTAGCAAAAGCAAGCAGAGGTAGGATAGCACCCATCACCCCAGAATGCAACAGAAAGGTGCCTTTGCAGGTAATTATCTCCGGGGCTCCCAGAAAAGAGCAAAATGCTACTTTCAGCATATAAAATCATAGAAGAATCACAGAATTGGAAGGGGCCACACAGGCCATCTAGTCCAACCCCCTGCTCAACGCAGGATCAGCCCTAAGCATCCTAAAGCATCCAAGAAAAGTGTGTATCCAACCTTTGCTTGAAGACTGCCAGTGAGGGGGAGTTCACCACCTCCTTAGGCAGCCTATTCCACTGCTGAACTACTCTGACTGTGAAAAACTTTTTCCTGATATCTAGCCTATATCGTTGTACTGGAAGTTTAAACCCATTACTGCATGTCATCTCCTCTGCAGCCAACGGAAACAGCATCCTGCCCTCCTCCAAGTGACAACCTTTCAACTACTTAAAGAGGGCTATCATGTCCCCTCTCAACCTCCTTTTCTCCAGGCTGAACATTCCCAAGTCCCTCAACCTATCTTCATAGGGCTTGGTCCCTTGGCCCCAGATCATCTTCGTCGCTCTCCTCTGTACCCTTTCAATTTTATCTACGTCCATCTTGAAGTGAGGCCTCCAGAACTGCACACAGTACTCCAAGTGTGGTCTGACCAGTGCCGTATACAATATACAGTTTTTGCATAAATAAGAACAGAAAAACAATGTAGGATCAGGCCAGTGGTCCATCCATTCTGTGTGACACAGTGGTGAAAACCCAAGGGCCATCGGGAGGTCCACCATGGGGACCAGAGCTCCAGAAGCCCTCCTAGTGTTGCTTCTCAAGCAATAAAAGTACATAGCATCACTGCTCCAAAACATAGTAGAAGCCATGGTGGATCAGGTCAGTGGTCCACCTAGACCAACATTCTGTATCACACAGTGGCCAAAACTCAGGTACCCTCTGGAGGTCCACCTGTAGGCCAGAACTCCAGATGCCTCCCCCTCACTAAATAAACAGCTCAACAGAAACCACTTGGACCAAGCCAAAAGGAGCTGGTCACCTGTGTTGGGTTTAAAGGTGAGTGCCTTTCCTTTGACCCAGTCAGAGGTCTGAAAGGCAATGACATGAACATGCTTTAGGATGCTTTGGGCAGATTTTGCGTTGAGCAGGGGGTTGGACTAGATGGCCTGTATGGCCCCTTCCAACTCTATGATTCTGTGATTCTATGAACTTTATCCCACGTGGCCAACACAGTGTAATCAAGCTTTCTCATGGTGGTGAACCCACCTAACTTCAAAGTAGATCTAGATGGGTTATAAATACAGCTGCCACTCTGGTATCAATGCTGGACGGCCTTGCAATGGCTGATCTCCTTTCTCCAGAACTGGACACAGAGGGTTACTGTGGTGGAAGAGCTTTCTGCCCCTCTTGTGCTCCGTTGTGGGGTTGATTTTATATGCACCGTCTGGCAAAGCTGGTTCAGGGTTTTTCACTGGGCTGTCATCAGCACACAGAGCCAGTTTGGTGTAGTGATTAGGAGTGTGGACTTCTAATCTGGCATGCTGAGTTCAATTCTGTGCTCCCCCACAGGCAGCCAGCTGGGTGTCCTTGGGCTCGCCACGGCACTGATAAAATTGTTCTAACTGAGTAGTGATTTTAGGGCTTTCTCAGCCTCACCCACCTTACAGGGTGTCCGTTGTGGGGAGAGGAAAGGGAAGGTGACTGTAAGCCGCTTTGAGCCTCCTTCAGGTAGAGAAAAGCGGCATATAAGAACCAACTCTTCTTCTTCCTAATATGCTGCTTTTCTCTACCCAAATGTCATGGCCCCGTCTCCAGAGGGTGCCTCTGCACCACTGCCTGAGATCATTCTGCCAGCTCCCTCGGAGGAAGAAGTGGAGGAGCTGGAGCAAAGCAGCAGGGTGCTGCTTAGAGAGGCAAGTCCCGGCTAGGGAGCCACAACCAGGTCCCAGCCAGACAAGCACCATGCCCTCTGCACCAGCATTACCTCAGCCTGCAGCAACACCCCTGAACAGCCCAGATTCCTCTCCAGAGCGCAGGAGGGAATGCAGGAGGACCACGTTGGCAACACGCAGGCAAAGTGCTCGGCTTAGACCAGTGGTCCCCAACCTGCGGTCTGTGGCCCGCGAAGGCCAGGGTGCCGGGCCGTGGTTCCCTCTCCCTCCCCCCCCCCCCGCAGTAAAAAACTTCCCAGGCCACAAGCTTGCGGCTCGGGAAGGTTCTTACTGCGGGAGGGGGAGAGAGGGAATCAGGGCCGCGCATGTGCACATGCGCGCTGCGCGGCCGAAATTGCTCATGCACGGCACTTTTGCGCATGCACGCATTCGTGAAAGTGCCGCGCATGCGCTATTTCAGCCGTGCAGCGCGCATGTGCGCATGCATGGCCCGGGCACACTTGTGCAATGTGCAGGCGCAGTTGCCCTGCCGGTCCCCAGCCGAAGAAAGGTTGGGGACCACTGGCTTAGACTACAGCAACAGGCTCAGGTGGGGCTCATTCATGGAGGAAGGCTGAGTGCCAGGTGCAGCCACTTGGTGTGACAGCTCAGCTTGTTCTTAAGCACAGCAGAAATGCTTCCCAGTGTGGCAGCAACCTTGTGCACATGTCCACCCATTGCTTTGACTGGTTTCCTGCTCCCCGACGCTTCGGTGAAGCTCTGCTTGACTGATTCCCGGCTTGACCCTGCTGCACCCGACTAGACTACACTTTGATTGAAGGCTTGACCTTGGTAAAGATAAACGACAACTCTTTCGGTTCTCCTTTGGACTTCATCCACTAGCAATTCCTGATAAGACCCGGACTGGACTTTTGACTACTCTCTGGTACGCGCTTTGAACTTGCTTGACTGTAACCGTGCTTGCCCTTGCACTAACCCTGCGTGTGCCTGGCTAGGGCAGCACACCAAAGGAGTCTCAAAGCGACTTACAGTCTCCTTCCCTTCCTCTCCCCACAACAGACACCCTGTGAGATGAGTGAGGCTGAGAGAACCCTGATATTACTCAAGAAGAAGAAGAGTTGGTTCTTATATGCCCCTTTTCTCTACCCGAACCAACTCTTCTTCTTCTTCTTCTCTCTCTCCTGATGGATGGCCAGCTGGACTCCCTCACCCCACCCCAGAAACATTTGCCAGTTGATGGAAGCAGTGTCTGGAGGACTCAGGAAGAGTCACCTGAAACTCAACCCCCTCCAAGACGGAGGTCCTTTGGCTGGGTAGAAGAGGGCAGGACCAGGAAGCATGTCTCCCCTGCCTGGATGAGGTGTAGCTTGTGGCTGTACCTGCAGCCAGGAACTTGGGGGTGATCTTTGATGTCTCCATATCTATGGAGGCTCAGATCCCGAAAGTAGCCCAAGTGGCAGTTTTCCGTTTATGCCAAGCTCAGCTTCTAGAACCCTACCTGTCCAGTAACACCTGGCCACGGTGATCCATGCAACAATCACTTCCAGATTAACTTCTGTAACTCGCTCTACATGGGCCTTCCCTTGTCTCTGAGCCGAAAATTCAGCCTGGAGAAAAGGAGGTTGGGGGGGGGGGACATGATAGCCCTCTTTAAGTATTTGAAAGGTTGTCACTTGGAGGAGGGCAGGATGCTGTTCCCATTGGCTGCAGAGGAAAGGACGCGCAGTAATGGGTTTAAACTACAAGTACAACGATATAGGCTAGATATCAGGAAAAAATTTTCACAGTCAGAGTACTTCAGCAGTGGAATAGGCTGCCTAAGGAGGTGTTGAGCTCCCCCTCACTGGCAGTCTTCAAGCAAAGGTTGGATACACACTTTTCTTGGATGCTTTAGGATGCTTAGGGCTGCTCCTGCGTAGAGCAGGGGGTTGGACTAGATGGCCTGTATGGCCCCTTCCAACTCTATGATTCTATGATTCTATGACACGCAGTAATGGGTTTAAAGTACAACGATATAGGCTAGATATCAGGAAATAAATGTTCACAGTCAGAGTAGTTCAGCAGTGGAATAGGCTGCCTAAGGAGGTGGTGATCTCCCCCTCACTGGAAGTCTTCAAGCAAAGGTTGGATACACACTTTTCTTGGATGCTTTAGGATGCTTAGGGCTGATCCTGCGTTGAGCAGGGGGGTGGACTAGATGGCCTGTGTGGCCCCTTCCAACTCTATGATTCTATGAAATTACAGCTGGTGCAAAATGCAGCTACTAGAGTCCTTACAAGGTCATCTTGGAGGGCCGTTGTCTGACCTATACTGAGGCAGCTTCATTGGTTGCTGTTGAGCTTCCAGATCAGTTTCAAGGTCTTGGTACTTACCTTTAAAGCCATCTGCGTCCTGGGCCCCACTAATCTGAGGGACCACTTATCTGCTTATGCCCCCGCAAGACTCTTCGCTCTGTGGGTAGGAATTTGCTGGTTGTCCCCGGCCCCTGGGACGTGCACCTGGCCTCAAACAGTTCCATGGCCTTTTTGGTCCTGGCCCCAGACTGGTGGAAAGAGCTCCTGGAAGACCTAAGGGCCCTGTCTGAGCTTTCCACATTCCACAGGGCCTGTTAAGAGGAGCTCTTTCACCAGGCGTTTGGTTGTGGACAAGTTAGGAAGACCTGCTCCTTCCCTGTGCGGGCCCATAAAACCGCCAAGACGTATCAATAGCTGCAACCTGGGGGATTTGCGACTGTTAGATATAGGAACTGGGGGTAGATACAGTCCAGTGGTCTACCCCTGTTGTTGTGTTTTTACTACCATCTTGGGTTTTATTGGGATCTTATTGTTTTATGGGATTTAAGATTTATGTAAACTGCCACAAGCCAGTACTTCGGGAGTGGCCATCTAAAAATTTGAAAATAAACAAAATAAAAAATAAAAATAAAAGTAGTACAAATGCTACTTTTGACAGTATAGCTTTCTAATAATGTTATCATCTAACCTGCTCACAGTTATGTAGAATCAGAGTACAAAGTACAAAGAGAAAACCACAAGCAACAAAGCAGGTCACTAGATAAGAGCACAGACACTGGGATCCCTGCAACAGAATATGACAGATCCTCAGAAACAACCCCCAGCCCTAACCCGAGCCCTTATCTGTCTGGCAGCCACAGCAAGCAGTATGGCCCTATGAGATCAATCAATCAACATTTATTTATGGTCATTCAGGCCAAAATTATAATACAAGCAATTAAAAACAAAGACAATTTAAAAAGAGAAGGAACAGTAATAGTACTATAAAAATTTTAAAAGATCTGACAACATAAAAACTTTAAGATGTTACATTCAATATTTAAAACATAGTTTAAGTTGCCCGTGACAATTGGCTCTTTGTACTTTTGAAATTGGATCAGAGAGAAAGTTTCTGATCCACATACACAGTACACAACTTCATGGCAGCATGATCTATCTCTGGATCTCGCCTCTGGAAGAAATTAGAGAACTCCTCTATTGATCGACAGCTTCCTGCCCTTATTAAATTATTACACCAGGACACAGCAATAAGGGTCAGATGCAGTAACCAAGGTCATCTTACCAATCTCATTAATGTCACCAAAGGAGTTAGACAAGGCTGCATCTTAGCTCCTACTTTGTTTAACATTTACATAAACAGTATAATTAAATCACTACAGGACAAGGAATTTCATCCACCTAGTTTAGCCCATCGTCCTGTTCCTATTCTCCTTTACGCCGATAACGTAGTATTACTTTCCAGAACTGCAATAGGACTCAAAAGAATGGTAAGGAGGCATTCTTTGCTAAGAGGGGAAAATATGACGGCTAAAGCTCACTTGCTTTGGACACATCATGCCATCAAACTCACTAGAAAAATCATTAATGCTCGGCATGGTCAGCGGCAAAAGGAAGCGTGATCACCAAAGGATCCACTGGCTCGACACAATCAAAGCCGACACAGGGATGGCCATGAACCAACTATAAGAAGCGGTCAGAGACAGGGACGCATGGAGAAGACTTTAATATAGAATCTCTGAGGGTCGGACACGACTGAACGGATGACATCATCATCATCAGAGCATCCAGCTGAAATATTTATTCATATTTAGACTTATATACCGCCACTCTCAAAGACACGCGGCGGTTTATAATAAAACATTAAAAACAATGCAACAATATAACCCCTAAAAAGATCCCATGACACATTAAAAGATGGCTGTACATTAGCGTTAACTCCCCACCCCGTGTCCATATTAGGGTCAGGAGCTCTTCCATAAGGAGAGAGGGTCCTGATCTCACTGACTCTAGGATCCCCTGATGGTAACTCCGGGACTTTAACTTGGCCTCAACCATGCACCTGGCGGAAGAGCTCCATCTTGCCGGCCCTGCAGAAAGCTGATAACTCCAGCACGGCCCTCAGCTCTTCCGAGAGCTCGTTCCACCAGGTTGGGGCCAGGGCTGAAAATGCCTCGGCCCTGGTAGAGGCCAGGAGAATGTCCCGGAGGCCTGGGATAACCAGCAGATACCTGCAGAGCAGAGTGCCCTGTCATAGGCGGCCCCAACTGGGTGGTGGGAAGTCAGGGATGCCGGTGGGAAAGCAAGTGGAGCAGGGGCTCAGGCTGCATCGAAATCCCTCAGCAAAAGAATATCTCCCCCCCGGGCCTCAGTAAAACTGTCAGCCATTGACCGGTCCCCAGCAATAAAAAGGTTGGGGACCGCTGCTCTAGACATTTCCTATCCCGAGGAGAGACAGGAAGCTCAGTCGGCTGGGGGAGTCCGCTTCACTAAGGACATTTTTCAGCCAGGATTTCAAGGCAGCTGCAGGGAGGGGATGCCAGTTATGTAGAAAGAAGATTGTTCCATAATCTGTTGAATCAATGCTATCCATGTGGGTATTGCTCACTAGAATGGACTTTTTAAAAGCTTACGTTAAAAAAAACAGAGACATTGGTACGTGAAGGTGATCACTCTTCTTTCTGGGGAGACACAAGGATGTTTACATTCTTTCTTGAAGAACTTAATACCAGACATCCTTCACTTAACATTCCTTGTCCTTTTTTGCTTGCCAAATTCATAACAAAATGAAAATGTTGTAAACAAATATAGACTTGAAAAACATCATAATAAAATCCGGACTGATTTCTAGGCACCTTCCCTTTTCTTGCAGACCAAAATGCCAACCATTTTTACTTTCAGCTTCAGACTTTGGGCAAATAGGCATGTCTGTTCTTCACTCAGTGAAAACAAGATGAATTGGCTTTTCCTGGCCTCTGCGGTCCTTGTAACCACCTGGCAGCTCCTGACTCCTAGAATGTTTTCTGCTGCTGTTTAAAGGGCCGGCTTCCCCAGTAGACCAAATAAAGATAGCTGGCACTGCACAGATGCAGGCAAGGGCAAAAATCTCCCCCGAAGAGATTCCACAGGGGGCCCTCCCGTATCTCGCTCCCAAGCATCCCCACGGATTAGAAGCAGTTATGTCAATCTATTTTTTTTTGGGGGGGGGGGGGAGGGGGAACAGCAGTAAGTTGTGAAATAGTGACTGGGGACCATACTCAGGTGTCCACGGGATCCTCCGATGCATTTTGGAGCCCACAGCCCATTTATACAAGAAGGTATTTTGTTATCCTCATTAGTATATTTGCTAAATGGAAAAATCTTTTTTAAAATACCTTAGCCTATGTTGGACTTGTGTTTTACGGTATGGAGATGGGTCTGTCTGAAATGAAATAAAAATTCCACCACAGAACACAAGAGCAGTCTGAAAATGGCCAATGTTCACTAACAAAAAACCCTTCTGCTATGGCGGAGAGGGGTGGGAAGCACCCAGGAGATCTGTCTCCCAGCACATGGGGGGGGGGAGGCCTGGCAGCTGCAGCCCCCGCACCTACGTCCCCTGACACCATCTTTACCAATCAGAAGTGGGGAGCCCATTTTTGAAAAGTTCTCCCAGGGAGCATATTCTGCAGATTCCATTGCCCTTACAATAGGAGGACTGATATCACGTTTGCATCACATTCCTAATGGCTGAAGGATCGGGGCCAGGCTGACTCACACCCTGATCTCTGGGTGCCCCGTCTTCAAATTGGCAAACAGACACCAGAACTGCAGGCAGTGAATGGTGGCCAACCATGGGCTCTCGTGACTAGAGACTTTCCTCAGTGGCCAGTGTGGATTCCAGCAGGCCTCAGCTCCATGGCAGGAAAGCTGCTAGAGCTCTTGAACCAGTTCCCAAATCCTATGGAAAGCAATAATCTGCAGGAGACATCCACTTTCCCATTTCCCCCTCTGTGCAGATGCCTTAGAATCATCATATAGAATAATAGAGTAGGAAGGGGGTTCCTGGGTCATCTAGTCCAACCCCCTGCACTATGCAGGACACTCACAACCCTCTCGCTCACCCACTGTCACCTGCCACCCCTTTGAGCCTTCCCAGAATCAGCCTCTCCGTCAGATGGCTCTCCAGCCTCTGCTTTAAAATCTCCAAAGATGGAGAACCCACCACCTCCTGAGTAAGCCTGTTCCACTGAGGAACTGCTCTGACTGTCAGGAACTTCTTCCGGGTGTCGAGATGGAATTTCTTTTCAATTAACTTCATCTGGGATCATAATGAGCGTTAGCTTTTCTAACACTCCCCCGACAATCATTGGTTATTTGTTTATTCTCATCCTTGGTAGTAAGGCCTCCCTTCCATTTCCTGAATGACTCTTGTTTATTCCTCAAATCTTTTGACAGCTGCTTCTGGAGCCACCTTGGCTTCCTTGGGCTCCTTCCACCTTTCCTTCTCAAGGGAATTGTTTGTGATTGAGCCTTCAGTATTTCACTTTTAAGAGTAAATACATTGGAAGGGAGACGGTATTAACCTACCACACCCTCAGCAGATGGCCTTCTCTTTCTGCAGCCAGGTCACTGCAAATGAAATTGCCACAGGAAAGCCCCTGGCCAGTTTTGCCCGGATGACCTTTCCCCCTACTGACACAGAAAAAGGTGTTACACAGACAATCCCTTCGTCTCAGCAGCCTCAAGCTGGTTCTAGCGGTTGTCCCAGATGGCTGCATCACAGCTAGAGGACAGACTGTGAGCCCCCCCCCCCCCCCGCAGCCTGCCTCCAGCCAAGGAGCCCCCCCCTCCCTCCCTCCCTCCCTCCCTCCCAGATGCATCTCCTACAGTGGCCATTCCATCTGGTCAGACAAATTTCATTAATTACCTCAGGGATTATACTGGGGTTGTCTGGTTTTCCTTTCTCATCCTATTCCATTTTTGTGTTCAGTGTGCACTGCATCGTACTATGGGCAGTCTGTTTTTCACAGTGCAAAGACCGTTTATTAATTTACCACATAGCTAAATCACACAGCTAGCAGCTCAAGAAGCAGAATTGTGGCCCCAGAACTGTGTGCTCCCTTCCAAGTGCAACTTATCCTGGCACCCCGATTAGTCATGGCGAAATGTGGAGAATCTATCTTAACGAGCATAAATTAGGGGAAGAAATCACAGTCAGAATGAAACAGTGGTCCTCACCTGAGGGCTTCTTCTCTTCAGTGGGGTGAAGTCATCCAGCAGGTTAGGTCACACCTCTGCTCACTCAGATAGGGCAGATTGCAATGCAAATTTGACTCCTAAGCCCACTGAGTGACCTCTCCAGTTGTGTTCAAGCCCTGCTGCTTATTCTGGTGATGTTTAGCAGTCTCGTGTCCTGTCCATGCGCATATCTCGTGCTCGAGATGTCAGTTGACTGCTCAGGTGGGAAGTGGAGGACTTAGCCCCACTGAAGAGAAGAAACCCTCAGGTGAGGACCACTGCTTCATTCTCCTTCAATGGGGCCAATGTCACTCAGAAAGGTAGTTGTACCAAAACTCACTCCGGGGTGGGAAGAGCCTGTCCTAGTCCATTCCATGGGTTGCCGCACTCTGCAGCCAAAGGAAGCTTCGACGGAGGTGATTTTGTCGATGCTGTGATGTTTGACAAAGGTGGAAAACAAAGACCATGTTGCTGCTCTACAGATTTCTTCCACAGGCACTCTATGGGAGAATGTCGCTGACGTGGCATGTGCGGTGATTTTCCCAGAAGGGATCTTGCCCTGGGTTTTATAGGCCTTGTGATACACTGTCGCAGGCTTCCTGCCAATGTCCTGACATCCGTGGGAGATGAACAGTGCGTCAGAGTACCTGAATGGCACAGTCCTGCGAAGGTATACGCTGGTGCCGTGTCCGCTCCTCTAGGTGGTGCGGTCTGGGAGAGTAAAATGGCCCAGTCACCGGTTGTTCCATGTGGAAGTGAAAACTGACCTTGGGTATGAAGCTGGGGCCTGTTTGCAGGATGACCGCATTCTTTGTGAAGGAGCAGAGCTCCTTTCTGGTTGACAGGGCTGCTAGGTCCAAGGGTTGCCTGGCCAAAGTTCTAGCCACGAGAAAGGCTCAGCCTGTCTGACGGGTTTGGTTTGAAGGGGGGCTTCGTGATTGCCCTAAGAACTATAGGCAAGCTCCAAGTGGGATACCGGTGCTGTACTGGTGGGTCCAACGGCTTGGCGCCTTTCAAGGAAAGCCTGATGTACTGATCCTGTGAAAAAGAGTGAGTTCCTTCCAGACCCAACACAGCACTGATGGCTGCCAGCTGGGATTTAACAGTGGGTGCCCGAAGTCCGAGTTTTCTGCCCTCAAAAAGGCAGGTTATGACATTGTTAGCACTGGGTCAAAGAAGATCAATGCGCACCTTGGTAGCCCCAGAAAGGAAGGCTTTCTAGGTGTGGTTATAAATGCGCCTGGTGGCTGGTCTTCTAGCCTGAAACATGATGTCTGACGATCGCTGTGTGTGCAGCAGAGACACTAGAAGTGAATCTTGCACTGTTTTTCTACTGGGAGAAAGACCCGGGCCAGATGGGTAGAAATTCAGGCTCCGAGGAGAACATGTCCGGCATGGGTTCCAGTTGGCTTTTGTGTCTGTTTAGTAGGAATCTGTGTTCCTGGGGAAATGAGACTGTATGCTGGGTGGGCCAACACGCCATCCATCCTTGCCCTGGAAAAGCAGGTCTAAATACGGGTAGACACGAATTCCAGAAAGTCCGAGCCGTGCCACTAGGGCCACCATAATCTTGGTGAAAACCCGCGGGGCTGAGGAGAGGCCGAAAGGTAGGGCCGTATTGGAAGTGGCGTCCCTTACAGCAGTGGTCCCCAACCACCGGGCCGCGGATCCCTCTCCCCGCACCCCCACCCAGTAAGAAATTTCCCAGGCTGCAAGCACATCGGCCTCAAAAGCAGCCGATCAGCATGCGGCCCGGCAAGCTTCTTTTTTTGGGGGGGGGAGGGAAGCAGGGCCGCGCATGGCACAAACGGCCGTTCACCTTCCCGGATGCTGCCGGTCCGCAGCCTCAAGAAGGTTGCGGACCACTGCCTTATAGAGAAACTGGAAGAAATGTCTGGATTCCTTCTGTATAGGTACATGCAGGCATGTCTTCTTGAGATCTAGTGAGGTGAATAGGTCTACTTTCTGTAAAATTTGTAGTATGTGATGCAGGGACTCCATCCAAAAGCATCGCTTCCTCACATGGCGGCTGAGGGCTTTCAGGGTTAAAACTGCTCTCCAGTCTCCAACTTTCTTGGGTATGATGAAGAGTACTGAGTACAGCCCTGTACTCAGAGTACCTGAGTACGATGCAGTAAAAGTGCTACACTCAGTAGGCCAGCAAATTTGGAAAACTCAACAATGGCCACAGGATTGGAAAAGGTCCGTTTACATTCCAATCCCAAAGAAGGGAATGCCAAAGAATGTTCCAACTACCGCACCATTGCACTAATTTCTCAGGCTAGCAAAGTTATGCTCAAAATCCTACAAGCTAGGCTCCAGCAATATGTGGACCGAGAACTTCCAGAAGTACAGGCAGGATTTCGAAGAGGCAGAGGAACTAGAGATCAAATTGCCAACATACGCTGGATCATGGAGAAAGCTAGGGAGTTCCAGAAGAACATCTACTTCTGCTTCATTGACTATGCAAAAGCCTTTGATTGTGTGGAGCACAACAAATTGTGGGAAGTTCTTAGAGAGATGGGAATACCAGAGCATCTTATTTGTCTCTTGAGAAACCTATATGCAGGTCAAGAAGCAACAGTGAAAACTGAACATGGAATCACTGATTGGTTCAAAATTGAGAAAGGATACTGTATACTGTCGCCTTGCCTATTTAACTTGTATGCAGAACACATCATGAGAAAGGCGGGATTAGAGGAGTCACAAATTGGGATCAAGATTGAAGGGAGAAACATCAACAACCTCAGATATGCAGATGATACCACTCTAATGGCAGAAAGTGAAGAGGAACTAAAGAGCCTGTTGATGTGGGTGAAGGAGGAGAGTGCAAAAGTTGGCTTGAAACTCAACATCAAGAAAACAAAGATCATGGCATCTGGCCCTCTCAATTCCTGGCAAATAGATGGGGAAGAAATGGAGATAGTGACAGATTTTATTTTCCTGGGCTCCAAATCACTGCAGATGGGGACTGCAGGAAAGAAATTAAAAGACGCTTGCTCCTGGGGAGGAAAGCTATGGCAAATCTAGACAGCATCCTCAAAAGCAGAGACATCACCCTGTCAACAAAATTGCATTTAGTCAAGGCTATGGTCTTCCCAGTTTCAATGTATGACTGTGAAAGTTGGACCATAAGGAAGGTCGAGCGTCAAAGAATTGAGGCTTTTGAACTCTGGTGCTGGAGAATGCGAGTCCTTTGGACCAGTGGTCCCCAACCTGCGGGCCGTGGCCCGGTGCCGGGCCGCGAAGGCCATGGCGCCGGGCCGCAGTTCGCTCTCCCCGCCCCACCTGCAGTAAAAAACTTCCCAGGCTGCAAGCTTGCAGCCTGGGAAGCTTCTTACTGCGGGAGGGGGGGAGAGGGAATCAGGGCCGCACATGCGCACATGCGCGGCCAAAATCATGCATGCACGGCACTTTCGCACATGTGCAAAAGTGCAATGCATGCACGATTTCGGCTGTGCATGGTGCATGGGCGCATGCATGATGCATGGGCGCACATGCGTGATGTGCGGGCAGGGCAGTTGCCCTGCCGGTCCCCAGCCTAAAAAAGGTTGGGAACCACTGCCTTGGACTGCAAGGCGAACAAACCGGCCAGTCCTAGAGGAGATCAGCCCTGACTGCTCCTTAGAAGGCCAGATCCTGAAGATGAAACTCAAATACTTTGGCCAACTCATGAGAAGGAAGGACTCCCTGGAGAAGAGCCTAATGCTGGGAGCGATCGAGGGCAAAAGAAGAAGGGGACCACAGAGAACGAGGAGGCTGGATGGAGTCACTGATGCAGTCAGTGCAAACTTAAGTAGACTCTGGGGAATGGTAGAGGACAGGAAGGCCTGGAGGATCATTGTCCATGGGGTCGCGATGGGTCGGACACGACTTCGCACCAAACAACAACAACAACAACTGAGTGCACCCCAGGGAAGTATTGGTCTAGGGGCACCTCCTCTTTCGCCCCAATGTGCCACAGGTGTTGAATGGCATGGCCTGAGGGCTCACACCCTAACCGGACAAGTGGCAGATCTGAATGCCATCTTACGCATTGACCATTGCAACTCGCTGATGTCAAAAGCACATGTCAGATGTTTTCTCAAAGGGGTCAAGTAGCCAGATCTGCCGATCCAGCGTAGGTTCCCTACACGGCAGCTACTTATAGTTCATCTCGCTGTAACCCAGCCTGCTTTTGGAGCCATCCGTCAGTCCAAACTCAAGTACTTGTTGTGGAAGGTGGCCTTTCTCGTGGTCAACACATCTGACAGGCCGACCTCCGAAATGGCCACCTTATCATCCAGGAAAGAACTCTACTCCTCCAGAAAGGATGCAGTCAGGGTGCGGACGACTCGTAGCTGTATTCCAAAGGCCTCTTCACTCTTTCACCGCAAAAGGCTGGTGGCCCTCCCTGCTTTTCGCCCCATACTACGGACACAAACCGCGCCATGTTTTGGAGTCACGTAGGCAGAGCCATCTTGTCTGTGCCAGCCCAGCTGGGCCCTGCTCCACAGTGTTCCCTGGCTCCCAGAGCTCCGGCACCATCCAGCCAGGCTCCCTGGAGTGGGCAGTGGGAGGGGGGAATGCTGCAGTCACTGGTGGGCAAAGTGGGGACACTGGGGGGGGGCGGGGGGGTGCAGCAGCCCCTCAAGACTCGTGTGGCAATCCAGCACCGTCTGCTCCCGGGCGTGCTCGTGCTGCGGGTCCCTGGTGCCCGATCCTGCCTGTGGCTGGCCCTCCACGACTTCGGAGAGTCCTGTGCCGCTCACGGCTGGGCTCGTGTCCACGGCCCAATTTCTCTTTGCCGGCTGCTGCAGGGCTGCATCCCCAGAGGAGCTGCCACTTGGTGGCACGGCTGGACTCTTCTTTCATGGTTCGGCTTTCCTCTCTGCCTCCCTTGTCTCCTGGTGCGCCTTGGAAAGCGGGCTGGAATGCCTCTCTGGATCAAGTTCCATGGGAATTTGAGGTGCCAGAGCTCCGGTCCTCTCCTCCTGAGAATCCTCCCCGGGTTTTCGGTCACACAGTGGCTGGAGCCAGCTGGCCTTCACTGCCTGGGTCTTCGCTGAGTCCTCTTTCATGGGCTGGCAGCCTGGAGGGGCAGGGAGAGGGAGCCGCCGGCGCAAACGCGCATGCGTGGACTGCCACACATGCGCGTTTGCGTCCAGCAGGGCGCAAATGCACATGCGTGGCAGTTTTGTGCATGAGGAAGGTTGCGGACCGCTGCTTTAAGGTGCATGTTAAACAATTTATTAATTGTGAATCCAGTAACATTGTAAATTTTGTTATGTGGGAATGTCCACTAGACCTCTTAAACTTTGAATATCAGAACACAGGAGCCAACTGAGAAACAAGATCAGAGATGCTCCCTTCGTCCCACATTGGTTGGAACATAATCATAGCTTAGAAGAATTTACATTCTTAGGACTGGAACAACCAGTTTTTAGGTGCCACGGATGAAAAGAATGAAAGTGCCACAGTGCATTCCTGTCCGTGTCCTTGTGGAATGAAGAAGACACAGCTGATCTTTAACAACAAGCACCATTAGGTCCAAAATGGAACTTGAGTGGTACTGGTTTACATGCTGAATTGAACAGTGGGGTGTATAGTATTCATCCAATTTACAAACTGGTCTATGACCTCCGCGTTGGTAAAGATAATAAGGATATCATCCAGGAACCATGCATAAAAATGGGCATGTTGATAATATGGATTACAGTCCTGATTACAAATTAAAGTCTCCTCCAGTCTTAACATGAACATATTGGCAACCACGGGGGCAATGGGGGAACCCATGGCTAGACCCCTGACCTGTAAGTACAATTCATCTTCAAAAAGAAAAAAATTGGTTTCCAAAATAATATCTAAAAGGTTCAGTAAGAAATGAGTGGGTGGTAGAGGTGAATCCCTCTCACTCAAGACTGTCTGGCCTCTTCATGGGGGGAATGTTTGTATATAATGCATTGACATCCATAGTAATCAAGTGGGAGCCAACCGGAATAATAATATTCTTAATGCTGTTTACGAAATGCGTGGTATCTTTCAAAACCAATTTATGATTATGAGGTAATCATTTCTGTAGATGATAATCTAAAAATTTAGCGATTGGTGGAGTCATTCTTGACCACCCCCTCCTCCTTCTACTTACTTCTGAGGCTGCAGATCCCTGCTGCATGAGATCTGCCCCTGGATGATCCTGCATTAAGCAGAGGGTCAGATTAGATGGCCTGTATGGCCCCTTCACACTCTTGGACTCTCTGAGTCTAGTTCAGCAGAGGAATGGGCTGCCTAAGGAGGTGGGGAGCTCCCCCTCACTGGCCGTCTTCAAGCAGCGGCTGGACAGATCCTTCTCCTGGATGCTTCAGGCTGATCCTGCACTGAGCAGGGGGTGGGACTAGATGGCCTGCATGGCCCCTTCCCACTCTGGGATTCTAGGAGTCTAGTTCAGCAGTGGAAGGGACTGCCTAAGGAGGTGGGGAGCTCCCCCTCACTGGCCGACTCCAAGCAGCGGCTGGACAGATCCTTCTCCTGGATGCTGGAGGCTGATCCTGCCCTGAGCAGGGGGTGGGACTAGATGGCCTGCATGGCCCCTTCCCACTCTGGGATTCTAGGGGTCTAGTTCAGCCATGGAAGGGGTTGCTCCAGGAGGTGGGGAGCTCCCCCTCACTGGCCGTCTTCAAGCAGCGGCTGGACAGATCCTTCTCCTGGATGCCTGAGGCTGATCCTGCACTGAGCAGGGGGTGGGACTAGATGGCCTGCATAGCCCCTTCCTACTCTAGGATTCTAGGGGTCTAGTTCAGCCATGGAAGGGGTTGCTCCAGGAGGTGGGGAGCTCCCCCTCACTGGCCGTCTTCAAGCAGCGGCTGGACAGATCCTTCTCCTGGATGCTGGAGGCTGATCCTGCACTGAGCAGGGGGTGGGACTAGATGGCCTGCATAGCCCCTTCCCACTCTAGGATTCTAGGGGTCTAGTTCAGCCATGGAAGGGGTTGCTCCAGGAGGTGGGGAGCTCCCCCTCACTGGCCGTCTTCAAGCAGCGGCTGGACAGATCCTTCTCCTGGATGCTGGAGGCTGATCCTGCACTGAGCAGGGGGTGGGACTAGATGGCCTGGATGGCCCCTTCCCACTCTGGGATTCTAGGAGTCTAGTTCAGCCATGGAAGGGGCTGCCTAAGGAGGTGGGGAGCTCCCCTTCACTGGCCGTCTTCAAGCAGCGGCTGGACAGATCCTTCTCCTGGATGCTTGAG
Source organism: Paroedura picta (assembly GCF_049243985.1). NCBI lineage: Eukaryota > Metazoa > Chordata > Lepidosauria > Squamata > Gekkonidae > Paroedura > Paroedura picta. Next base: position 73,359,976 of record NC_135377.1, on the reverse strand, counting down.
GCTGATCCTGCATTGAGCAGGGGGTGGGACTAGATGGCCTGTGTGGCCCCTTCCCACTCTTGGACTCTCTGAGTCTAGTTCAGCAGGGGAAGGGGCTGCCTCAGGAGGGGAGGAGCTCCCCCTCACTGGCTGTCTCAAAACAGCAGCTGGACAGATACTTATCAAGCCCGCTTGAGGCTGGGACTGGGTAGCCTGGATGAACCCTTCCCACTAGGATTCTATGAGGTGCTGGGAATTGACTGGATGGCCTGTAGGACCCTTCTATAATTCTAACTTTTTAAAAATGTGACTGTGTTCCCCATCCACTGATATCCCAAACCTCCCCTGTTTTGTTCACACATGAATGGGAGACGGGATGAATTACACAGCAAAGCACTATGATTGCAACTGGATTGCATCGCTTCCAAATGAACATGGAGGACAGTATTTTGGAACTTCTAAGAAACAGAAAACCCGAATAAGGAAGCAGCAGGAACAGGCAGTACCTTTCCATGGGTCTGGATATGCCCCCTTCTGAGGAAAGGTTCTTTAAAAACTGGATTCCTTGCCAACCAAATGCAGTTTGGGTATGTGAGCCCCACCAAGGTATATGTCTGTCCTGCCGCAGGCCGTGTGCTACAGGTCCCATCACCTTGACCAGCCTGATTACACTGTCCAGTCTGGTGCATGGAATCACTGCCGCATGCCACCCTGAGGTGCGGAGTTGCAATCAGGAGTGTTGCAGTCTGGTCAACCCCTGTGCGCCTCCCAAATCGCTGCCTCATTCTCCTTCACGTGTGGACCAAGCCTTCCCACTGCTTCAGAAACACCGCCAGACCGCTGCCTCCAGCAAAACATGAGAGAATTCAAACTTGGCACCAAGTGAGGTGGCCACAGCACAGCCAAAGCACATCTTCTGCCCAAGGGCTTGCGGCCAGATAAAAGCCAGTTGGATTTTCTTTCTCTCGCACACAATGAACCAGCCAAGTAAACAGTGGCTAAAGGAACTACCTAGGTGACAGATTCAGAGAATTGAGTTGTACCAAAGGACGAGGAACCTGCTGCTTCTTATGAAATTGTTCTTCTGTAACTCAACTGGTAGAACAGCCACAAGAAATTTCAGAAAACTGAAGTGCCATTCAATATTAACTACAATATTAACTACACGTCCATCACTCAGGAGTGTGAAGCTCGTGGCACTGGAGAGCCAGTGGGGAAGAAGCTCTGGCAGTAAATATGCCTGCTGAGAAAACAATATGCTTTTCTTCTGCTACTTCTCTTCCAAGAAAAGGTCAAGGGGTGGAGAGAAAATAAAGCACAAGATGACAACATCTGGTCAAAGCAATTGTCATCTGCTCGATGCTAGAATTCTGTCTGCCTAACCCCCTATAACAGAGTTCCCCAAACTGGTGCCCATAGATGTGGGAAATTGCCAAATGATTGTCATGCGTATCCCAAATAAAGCTTTTAAAAGAAAATTATCCCAGTCTACCCCTTAACTGCATGTCTGGTTTTGCTGCTTTTCCCCACCCATCCTTGCCATAAGGTCTCCTGATGAATTTCTTTGAATGTTCTAAGTTGAGCACTATGGAGCCAAATCAGTACAGCCCTTCAGTGCTGTAGCAGCACCCTTGAGATCCCTTGACTCCATGGAACTCCACTGACCCCAGACATCTCAAAGGAGAACTACAGTGCCCAACTTAGGATGTTCAAAAATTTAAAAACCCACCAAATCCAAGGAAGATCACATGACCCCAGTATACCAATAGCTTGTCTCAAAACAAGCCAGATTCATCTGCTATTCTTGTTTGTATGTTGATGGGAGGAAGGAGAGGAAGAGATCAGACAGACAAGGCCCAATATTGTTGCCTGTCTGATTTCAGATATCTGAAAGGAGCTGATATTATAGGAATATGCCTACCATGTGACAGGTGCCAGAAGACTCTCACAGAAGGAGGCACAGCCAATTTAACAGGGTTATTCAGCATCAAGCCTGGAAGGCAAGTTGCCACACAAATATTTCCTGGCACCCTCCATGTTCCAGCTCAGAGAAGCCCCAAAGGGAAGAGTTTTGTGAGGGAGTCACTCTCCTGCCAGCATGTTTCTTCTTGATGAATGGTGACAGCTCCGTCTATCTTCTGAGTCATGGAGATTCAAGATAAGCCAGCCCTCCCTTCAGGAGATGAACACATGGGCGTGGAAGACTCCGGCAGCAGTGTCTTCAAAGCAGCCTCCAGCACTAACGTATCTCTGGCTTACTCATCTGTTGCCCTGGACCAGCGGGTAGTGAGTATGGCACGTGCTACCAAGGCTTTCCTATCACACAAGGACAACTCAGCTTGGCTTCTCCCTCATCACTACTTAAGCAAAGCTAAAATCTAGCAAATGCACTCCTCCTCCTCCTCCTCCTCCTAGCAAGGGCACCACGCACAGCTCTCATGCCTTTCTCCACGTTTACAGTTGCATCCTCACAGTAGAAGATCTACCAAATAAAAATGCTGAGGATCTCAGGGCCTCCATGTAAACCACGTTAAAATTTCATTGGCTCAGTTCCTTGCGACAAAGCTCAACGACGATGGGAGTCCTAAAATTTGAGTGAGGAAGGCAATCACAACTTCCCGGGTACATGAGGGGGCCACCAAAGGGCATTTCCACATCAACCTGATCAAGGTCTGAAAAGGGCTGGAGAAGAATAAGAAGAAAGCTGCCTTATGCCATGAGCACCAAAAACCCACTGGTGCGGGGCTTCATAGCGCACTACTTTATGCCAGGGAAAGGGCACCAGGCCAAGCACCGGAAACGGGAGAGAGGGGAAACCTCCTCCAGGAAAGGATTATCCAAATTCATTTAGTGTTTGTTTACAGCCATTGATCAGCAATAAAAGCAGAGATGTAGTAAGAAAAAATAGAACAGTATCAGTAATAACAGGGGGGCAGCCTTGAATGCACGTCACATTCCCCATGAAGCCAGCCAGGCATCTCCACACTCCCATGGCTGCATAAAAGACCTTCATGGCGGCATAAGACGTGGCACAAGTAAAAAGTTTACCAAAAGGCCATCAGAATGTCCACGAAGCATGGTCAACTAAGGCAAACTCAAGCAGCGTCTAACATCACGATAAAAATTGCCGTGTACTAAAACATAAGTAATCATTTCAGTGTTTATCCATGCACAATAAAGTCTCACTTAGTTGCCCAAAGAAACAGACCATCAATAACCCTTTTGGGGGCTTGCCTGTTTCTCCCCATGAGCCCCTGCACAATAACGGCACTTCTTGCCCCATTCAAAGCAAGGAGGATCCTGGGAACAGGTCTGCGCGGGGGGGGGGGGGGGCGACCTCCGCCAGCTGCTTCCCAGAGGGGAAGGCTAGGATGTGACCTTCGCTGCCAGCAGCTGATCCCGACACGTTCGGATCTTTCCTTGCACCTTCACGGCTGCCCTTCCCATCTCCTTCTGCTTTCTTGGCTGCTCTCTGGCTTGGAGCCAAGGAACAGAAAATCTGGAAGAACTTCATTTTCTTTGTTGTCCACTTGAACTCTGGCCCCTTGTGGCTTCCATCCCTTTTACGTAAAATGCCGTCCAGCAGCTGTCTTGGGGACACTTGAAGAGTTTTAATTCCCATCCACATAAGCGTAGCAGCACAACATGGACAAAATACTCAGAGGTTCCTGTGACGGCGGAGACAGCTGCTGCATCTCTTCCAAAGCCCCTGCAGCTCTGCCTGACCTCCTCCCCACCAACCTCGGCTGGAATTGGGTCACTTTGCCACATCCCTCTGCATCTGTGCTTGTTCCCAGTGTGGAGAGCCCGGAGAACAATCTTTAAAAAGACGGTCCACTGCATCTCTGTGGAAATCACTGTTCTTCAAACGGTTAATCGAATATGCCGAGAACACTGAATCACAAACGGCAGGCTTCACACGATTCCTACGCCGTTGCACACTAAAAGCACACCTTTGTGGGATTCCTCTGGGCTTCTTAAATGGACAAAAAATTACGCACACTTTGTGAATCTCCCATGGAATTAAAGTTCCAGGAAGATGCTCAAGTCCCTCAAAAGCATCTTCTGAGGTCCTGCTTCAGAGGCGCCTGGATTCTGTGATCAGGGGGGAGACAACCCAGGAGAGGCCTTCTCTATCACAGCACCAAAGCTCCACAGCGTGGCGATCTTGCCTATCGGCCCTTTCAGTTTTGTCATTGGCATGTACATGCATTTAGACTTGGTTTTAATGGTTTTAACGATAGGTGTTCATTTAGTCTTTAAAGCTTTGGTGTGTGTTTTATTATGCAATTTTAAATTTATTAGATGCTGTCAAGGCTGCCCCAACTTGTTCTAAGAGAACTGCCCCTCTGTCTCAGACCCAAGGCCCTGGAACAAGACCCTCCTTTGATAATGTAAGCAAGATTACCCGGAGTGAGGAACACTTCCTGTTCAGCAACCAAACACCATAAAGCAAAATAATCCTTATTGCAAAAACAGATGAAGGAGAGGGTTTTAAAACAATATAGATGCAGTGAGGGCTCAGAGCACATTAAAAACAATAATGTTATTTCGTAGACCACTTTTGTTGGTGTCAGGTGCGAAGTCATGTCCGACCCATCGCGACCCCATGGACAAAGACCCTCCAGGCCTTCCTGTCCTCTACCATTCCCCGGAGTCTATTTAAGTTTGCACCTACTGCTTCAGTGACTCCATCCAGCCACCTCATTCTCTGCCGTCCCCTTCTTCTTTTGCCCTCAATCGCTCCGAGCATTAGGCTCTTCTCCAGGGAGTCCTTCCTTCTCATGAGGTGGCCAAAGTATTTGAGTTTCATCTTCAGGATCTGGCCTTCTAAAGCAGTGGTCCCCAACCTGCGGGCCGCGGCCCGGAGCCGGGCCGCGAAGGCCATGGCGCCGGGCTGCGGCTCCCTCTCCCCGCCCCCCCCCGCAGTAAAAAACTTCCCAGGGAGCAAGCTTGCGGCCCGGGAAGCTTCTTACTGCAGGAGGGCGGGGAGAGGGAATCAGGGCCGGGCGCGCCCCACGAGTGCGGCCCGATGCGTGGGCGTGGCCCGATGTGTGGGCGCGGCCCACGGGCATGGCCGATGCGTGGGCGTGGCCCACGCGGGCCGTGGGCCGTGCCCTGATGCCCTGCCGGTCCCCAACCTCAGAAAGGTTGGGGACCACTGTTCTAAAGAGCAGTCAGGGTTGATCTCCTCTAGGACTGACCGGTTTGTTCGCCTTGCAGTCCAAGGGACTCACAAGAGTCTTCTCCAGCACCAGAGTTCAAAAGCCTCAATTCTTTGACGCTCGGCCTTCCTTATGGTCCAACTTTCGCAGCCATACATTGCAACTGGGAAGACCATAACCTTGACTAAACGCACTTTTGTTGGCAGGGTGATGTCTCTGCTTTTTAGGATGCTGTCTAGATTTGCCATAGCTTTCCTCCCCAGGAGCAAGCGTCTTTTAAAATCTTTCCTGCAGACCTCATCTGAAGTGATCTTGGAGCCCAGGATAATAAAATCTGTCATTACCTCCATTTCTTCCACATCTATTTGCCAGGAATTGAGAGGGCCGGATGCCATGATCTTCCTTTTTCTTGATGTTGAGTTTCAAGCCAACTTTTGCACTCTCCTCCTTCACCCGCATCAACAGGCTCTTTAGTTCCTCTTCACTTTCTGCCATTAGAGTGGTATCATCTGCATATCTTAGGCTGTTGATATTTCTCCCTGCAATCTTGATCCCAATTTGTGACTCCTCTAATCCCGCCTTTCTCATGAAGTGCTCCGCATACAAGTTAAATAGGCAAGGCGACAGTATACAGCCTTGCCGAACTCCTTTCTCAATTTTGAACCAATCAGTGATTCCATGCCCGGTTCTCACTGTTGCTTCTTGACCTGCATATATAGGTTTCTCAAGAGAAAAATAAGATGCTCTGGTATTTCCATCTCTTTAAGAACTTGCCACAATTTGTTGTGCTCCACACAATCAAAGTCTTTAGCATAGTCAATGAAGCAGAAGTAGATGTTCTTCTGGAACTCCCTAGCTTTCTCCATGATCCAGCGTATGTTGGCAATTTGGTCTCTAGTTCCTCTGCCTCTTCGAAATCCTGCCTGTACCTCTGAAAGTTCTCGGTCCACATATTGCTGGAGCCTCGCTTGTAGGATTTTAAGCATAACTTTGCTAGCATGAGAAATAAGTGCAATGGTGCGGTAGTTGGAACATTCTTTGGCATTCCCTTCCTTGGGATTGGAATGTAAACTGACTTTTTCCAGTCCTGTGGCCATTGTTGAGTTTTCTGGCATATCGATATGCTGGAATATCAATATGATACGATAACATTTATTGTGTTTAGCCAAAGGCCATTACAAAACATAATTAAAAACAATATGATACAAATACGGATAAAACAATATTTCTTGCTGGCATATCGAGTGTAGCACTTTTACTGAATCGTCTTTTAAGATTTTGAATAGTTCACCTGGAATGCTGTCACCACCACTAGCTTTATTGTTGCTTAGACTTCCTAAGGCCCAATTTACTTCTCATTCCAAAATGTCTGGCTCCAGGTCACTAACTGCCCCATCGTGGTTATTAGGGATGTTAATCTCGCTCTTGTATAGTTCTTCTGTATAATTTTGCCACCTTTTTAAAATCTCTTCTGCTTCTGTGAGGTCCCTAGCATTTTGGTCCTTTATCATACCCATCTTTGCATGAAACATTCTCTTCATATCTCCAATTTTCTTGAAAACATCTCTGGTCCTTCCCATTCTATTGTTTTCTTCTATTTGTTTCCACTGTTCATTTAAGAAAGCATTCTTATATCTTCTAGCTTTTCTCTGGAATTCTGCATTCAATTGGGTGTATCTTTCTCTTTCTCCCTTGCCTCTCACTTCCCTTCTCTCCTTAGCTATTTGTAAAGCCCTGCTTCATTTTGCACTCCAAGGCCAGACTTGCCTGTTATCCCGGTTATCTTTTGGCTTCCTACTTTAGCATTCCAATCCCCCATGATTATAAGCACATCATTTTTGGCGTTGCTTCTAGAAGGTGTTGTAGGGCTTCATAGAACTGGTCAACTTCATCCTCTTCAACAGCAGTGGTTGGGGCATAGACCTGGATTACTGTGATGTTGAATGGTTTGCCTTGGATTCGAACTGAGATCATTTGGGGGATTGTATCCCAAGACTGCTTTTCCTACTCTCTTACTGATTATGCCTACTCCATTTCTTCTGCGAGATTCTTGTCCACAGTAGTATATCTGATGGTCATCTGAATTAAATTCACCCATTCCTGTCCATTTTAGTTCACTCATTCCTAAAATGTCGATGTTCAGTCTTGTCATCTCTTGTTTAACCACGTCCAGATTGCCTTGATTCTTGGATCTGACGTTCCAGGTTCCTATGGAATAAAAATCTTTACAGCATCGGACTGTCTTTTCGCCACCAGTTACTTCCACAACTGAGCGTCCTTTCGGCTTTGGCCCAGTTGCTTCATTCATTCTGGCGCTACTCGTACTAGCCGTCTGCTCATCCCCAGTAGCATATTGGACACCTTCGGACCTGAGGGGCTCATCTTCCGGCATCATATCGTTTTGCCTTTTGGAACTGTCCATTGGGTTTTCATGGCAAAGATACTGGAGTGGTTTGCCATTTCCTTCTCCAGTGGATCACCTTTTGTCAGAGCTCTCAGCTATGACCTGTCCGTCTTGGATGGCCCTGCACGGCATAGCTCATAGCTTCACTGAGCTACGCAAGTCCCCTTGCCATGACAAGGCAGCGATCCTTGAAGGGGGTAGAGCACTTACTGAAGATTATCACAGCACAGACATTAAACTCAGTTTGAAATTAAGCAGCATAGCCCAAGGCAGATGTAACCGGTTGCTGGTTAGCTTCCAGATCAGGTTTAAGGTTTTGGTTGGTACCTTTAAGACCATCCGGGGCCTGAACCCCACTTACCTGAGGGACCATTTGTCTCCTTATGGCCCCCTCAGGGCCCTTCGCTCTGTGGGTTTCAATCCGTTGGTTATCCCTAGTCCCCGGGAGGCACGCCTGGCCTTTTAGGTCTTGGCCCAGATCTGGTGGAATGAGCTCCTGGAAGAGCTAAGGGCTCTGACAGAGCTATCATAGTTCCTGCAAAACCGAGCTCTTCCATAGAATCATAGAATAATAGAGTTGGAAGAGACCTCATGGGTCATCTAGTCCAACCCCCCGCACTATGCAGGACACTCACATTCCTATCGCTCATCTACTATAACCTGCCACCCCTTTGCCTTCACAGAATCAGCCTCTCCATCAGATGGGTATCTAGTTTCTGTTTAAAACTTTCAAAGATGGAGAACCCACCACCTCCGGAGGAATCCTGTTCCACTGAGAAACCGCTCGAACTGTCAGGAACTTCTTCTGGATGTTTAGATGGAATTTCTTTTGAATTATCTTCATGCCATTCATTTTGGTCTGTCCCTCTGGGGCAAGAGAGAACAACTCTGCTCCATCCTCCATATGGCACCATTTCAAATACTTGAAGATGGTTATCAAATCCCCTCTCAGTTGTCTCCTCTCCAGGCTAAACAGACCTTTCTTCATACATCTTCGTCTCCAAACCCCTCACCATATTTGTTGCCCCCCTCTGGACACGTTCCAGTTTGTCTGCATCCCTCTTCAACTGGGGTGCCCAAAACTGAACACAGGACTCCAAGTGAGGCCAAACCAGAGCAGAGTAAAGCGGTACCATCACCTTCCGTGATCTGGACAGGAGGCTCCGTTTGATACAGCCCAAAATCCCATTTGCCTTTTTAGCCACTGAGTCACACTGCTGACTCATGTTCAATGTATGGTCTACTAAAACTCCTAGATCCTTCTTGCACATGCTACTGCCAAGACAAGTCTCCCCCATCTTATATTGGTGGATTTGGCTTTTCCGACCTAAATGCAGAACTTTACATTTGTCCCTGTTAAACTTCATTTTATTCAGTTTAGCCCACTTCTCGAGCCTATCAAGATCATCCTGTATTCTGTTGCTGTTTTAAGTTGTTTTTGCTACCCCTCCCAGTTTAGTATCGTCTGCAAATTTAATTATTCCCTCTAAACCCTCATCCAAATCATTTATAAATACGTTGAACAACACAGGCCCCAGGACAGAACCTTGGGATGCTCCACTTGTTACTCTTTTCCAAGAAGATGCTGAACCATTAACAAGTACTCTCTGGGTACGATCTGTCAACCTGACAGAATTTGGATCCATACCACATTTTACCAACTTGTGAACAAGAATATCATGTGGAACCTTATCAAAAGCTTTACTGAAATCCAGATAAACTATGTCCACGGAATTCCCCTGATCAAGCAAGGTAGCACTTTCTCGAAAAAAGAGATAAGGTTGGTCTGACATGACTTGTTCTTGTAAAATCTATGCTGAGTCTTCGAAATCACAGCTCTCAGTTCCAGCTGCTCAAGGACCGAGTGATTATTTGTTCCAAAGTTTTGCCAGCTACAGATGTCAAGCTGATGGGTCGATAATTATCCGGATCCTCCTTTTTCCCTTTCTTGAAGATGGGGACAACATTTGCCTGCCTCCAATCGTCTGGCACCTCACCTGTTCTCCAAGAAGTGCCAAAAATAATGGACAGAGGTTCAGAGATGACATCTGCAAGTTCTTTTAGTTCTCTTGGATGCAGTTAATCTGGGCCAGAAGACTTTGTTTCATTTAAAGAAACTAGGTGTTTGTTGACTGTTCCAAGAGTGATCCTAGGCCCCCATTCCCATTCCCCATGTTGTGTTACTTTTTTGCCATATTGATCACTACTTCCCTCACAAGAGAAGACCGAGGAGAAATAGGAGTTAAGCAGTTCAGCCCTCTCTTCATCATCTGTCATAATTTCACTTTCTTGTCCTCGCAGTGGTCCTATGGTGTCCCTATTCTTTTTCCTGCTTGAAATACAACTAAATAAGCCTTTTTTGTCATGTTTAGCATTTCTTGCTAGCCTACGCTCATATTGAGCTTTAGCTTTTCTGACATTCCCCTACAATTATAAGGCCTTCCTTCCAAGAGTCTAAATGACTCTTTTTTATTCTTCAAATCTTTTGACAACTGCTTCTGGAGCCAACTTGTCTTCCTTAGGCTCCTTCCATCTTGTCTTCTCAAGGGAATTGTTTGTTGTTGAGCCTTCAGTATTTCACTTTTAAGAAACTTCCAGCCCATCTGCGCCAGACATCCGGCCAGGGCCGCCTGCGCCCCCGCCCCCGACAACGCCTTCTCCTATGCCCTCCCGCACACGCGTGCTGGAAGGGGGGGCCGAGCGTCCTTCCGTGGGCCCCTGATCTCGCCCATTTTGTGGGGAGAGGAATGGGAAGGTGACTGTAAGCTGCTTTGAGCCTCCTTTGGGTAGGGAAAAGCGGCATATAAGAACCAACTCTTCTTCTTCTTCTTCTTTTTTCCCCCCCTAGTCTTTAACCGCTCCTGCGGACCGGAATAAATAAAACAGTAAGCCCTAAGGGAGAGGAGAAAGGGATACAAAGTCTGGGATACAAAGTCGGAGGGCCCAATCAGGAACCTCGAGGTCTCTCCTGATTGGGCCTTCCAAGTGTCACTTAAGGGCCAAGCAGCCAATAGGGAGCCGCACAATGTGTGGCTCCCCATTGGCTGCTTGGCCCAGCCTCGCCTCGTTCACCCGGGGACTCGCTGCAAGCAAGGAGAAGTAGCCTTCCCCGGCGGTGAGTGCTCCCTCTGGCTTTCTGTCGCGGCGTCCTTACTCCTTTCCCGCCCGGGGTCCCTTCCTGATGCCCGCCGCGCCGCCGCTGCTTCCCCGCACCCAGGCACACACACACACATCCATCTTCCACAGCCGAACCCCCCTGTCCCCCCCCGGCCAATTGTGCCGCTGCCACCACCGCTTCCCCACACCAAGGCACACACACACTCACTCTGCCACCCACCCACCACTTCCCCCACCCCAAACACCCACGCACACACCCCTCTCTACCCCAGGCTCTTCCCTCACCACCTCCCCCTCCGTATTCGCCCCCTCGCAACTGCCCCCCTTCACACACACCCCTGTCCCATTCCATTCCACCTACCTCACTGCCTGCCTTCCTTTCTTCCTTCTGACTTCCTGACTTCCTGACTGTTCCTCCATCTCCTTCCTGTCTCTCTGTCTCTCCCTTTCACTTTCTTCCTGTCTCTCTCCTTTACTTCCTTCCTGCCTTCCTTGCTTTCTCATTTCTATCCATCTCTTCTACCACCCCTTGCCCTCCTTTCTCCCTCCCATACCTCCTTTCCTCTTCTTCCTTTCTTTCCTATAGTCTGCCTCCCCATCCGCTAGGGCCCGCTGTATTTCTTCTACAGCGGGCTTGATTTCTAGTAAATAAATAAAACGGCAAAGAATCCACAGTGGAGGCAAGTAAAAACAAAAGTGAAGTGAAGGCAAAAAGGACCATCATTTCGCTGTTCTGACGTTCAACCAATCAGAACCTGTCCTAAGAGAGCTTTCTAGATCATGAGCAAAACAACCTTGGCTCCCAACTATTAAAACTGAAATCAGTACATTAATTAACAGGGCGGCAGGATCCCTAAAAGCGGACTTGAGCTGGCAACAGTCAGTGCTGGGGAGGCTTGGCTCTCGGGAGGCACAGGTGGGATTTCACTTGGAAGCAGCTCATTCATCAGGTGGCCCTGTTGAGGGCAGAATTTTGGAAATAGGTGTTGAGAACCTATTAATGAACACTTTAGATTGGTTCAAAATTGAGAAAGGAGTTCGGCAAGGCTGTATACTGTCGCCTTGCCTATCTAACTTGTATGCAGAGCACTTCATGAGAAAGGCGGGGTTAGAGGAGTCACAAATTGGGATCAAGATTGCAGAGAAAAAAGTTAATTTCCTGGACTCCCTGGAGAAGAGCCTAATGCTGGGAGCGATTGAGGGCAAAAGAAGAAGGGGATGACAGAGAATGAGGTGGCTGGATGGAGTCACTGAAGCAGTTGGTGCAAACTTAAATGGACTCCAAGGAAAGAGAGAGGACAGGAAGGCCTGGAGGATCATTGTCTATGGGGTCGTGATGGGTCGGACACGACTTCACACCTAACAACAACAACAATCATATAAAAACTGTTTTAGAGACACAACATGCCAGACGTTACAATGCAAATTAAGAACGCTAAGAACTAAGAGAGGCCATGTTGTATCAGGCCAGTGGCCCATGCAGTCCAACACTTTGTGCTACATGATAGCCCAAATCCAGGTGCCATCAAGAGGTCCACCAGCAGGGCTAGAACTTCACTGTGGCCCCCAAGCACCAAGAAGACTGAGCATCACAGCCTCAGAAATAGTGTTCTATACATACCTTATGTGAAGTCAATGTGAAGTCAAATGGGCCTTAGGAAGTCTGAGCAACAATAAAGCTAGTGGTGGTGACAGCATTCCAGTTGAACTATTCAAAAGCTTAAAGGACGATGCAGTAAAAGTGCTACACTCAATATGCCAGCAAATTTGGAAAACTCAACAATGGCCACAGGATTGGAAAAGGTCAGTTTACATTCCAATCCCAAAGAAGGGCAATGCCAAAGAATGTTCAAACTACCGCACCATTGCACTAATTTCTCATGCTAGCAAAGTTATGCTCAAAATCCTACAAGCTAGGCTCCAGCAATATGTGGACCAAGAACTTCCAGAAGTACAGGCAGGATTTCGAAGAGGCAGAGGAACTAGAGATCAAATTGCCAACATACGCTGGATCATGGAGAAAGCTAGGGAGTACCAGAAGAACGTCTACTTCTGCTTTATTGACTATGCTAAAGCCTTTGATTGTGTGGAGCACAATAAATTGTGGCAAGTTCTTAAAGAGATGGGAATACCAGAGCATCTTATTTGTCTCTTGAGAAATTTATATGCAGGTCAAGAAGCAACAGTGAGAACTGAACATGGAATCACTAACTGGTTCAAAATTGAGAAAGGAGTTCGGCAAGGCTGTATACTGTCGCCTTGCCTATTTAAGTTATATGCAGAGCACATCATGAGAAATGCGGGATTAGAGGAGTCACAAATTGGGATCAAGATTGCAGGGAGAAATATCAAAAACCTCAGATATGCAGACGATACCACTCTAATGGCAGAAAGTGAAGAGGAACTAAAGAGCCTGTTGATGCGGGTGAAGGAGGAGAGTGCAAAAGTTGGCTTGAAACTCAACATCAGGAAAACAAAGATCATGGCATCCGGCCCTCTCAATTCATGGCAAATAGATGGAGAAGAAATGGAGATAGTGACAGATTTTATTTTCCTGGGCTCCAAGATCAATGCAGATGGGGACTTCAGCAAAGAATTAAAAGACGCTTGCTCCTGGGGAGGAAAGCTATGGCAAATCTAGACAGCATCCTAAAAAGCAGAGACATCACCCTGCCAACAAAAGTGCGTTTAGTCAAGGCTATGGTCTTCCCAGTTGCAATGTATGGCTGCGAAAGTTGGACCATAAGGAAGGCCGAGCGTCAAAGAATTGAGGCTTTTGAACTCTGGTGCTGGAGAAGACTCTTGCGAGTCCCTTGGACTGCAAGGCGAACAAACCGGTCAGTCCTAGAGGAGATCAGCCCTGACTGCTCTTTAGAAGGCCAGATCCTGAAAATGAAACTCAAATACTTTGGCCACCTCATGAGAAGGAAGGACTCCCTGGAGAAGAGCCTAATGCTGGGAGCGATTGAGGGCAAAAGAAGAAGGGGACGACAGAGAATGAGGTGGTTGGATGGAGTCACTGAAGCAGTCGGTGCAAACTTAAATGGACTCCGGGGAATGGTAGAGGACAGGAAGGCCTGGAGGATCATTGTCCATGGGGCCGCGATGGGTCGGACACGACTTCGCACATAACAACAACAACAACATACCTTATGGCTCATAGTCAGTGATGGGCCTCTGCCCCATTTGGTCATCCAATCCCCTCTTGAAGCTGTCTATGCTTGTAGGCTTGTAGCCAGAATCTGCTACAAGGTTGGAGTAGGATCCAGGAGAACCAAATTGAAATCCTCACTCTAATTAAAGCAATGGTGAAGGAGAATAAAAAGTATATTTTAATTCCCAGCACTAAAAATTCCCTCCATATTTTGCCATTTTTCAAGAGAATCTGTTAGTCCATCTATGCACCTTCAACAAGAGTGCAAGATGAGAAAGACTGAGCTTCCTCCTGAAGAAGCCAGGTGATTAAACGTGTAGGGAATTTTTTTGAAAATAAAATATACTTTTTACTTCACTTCCACCATCAGCCCCGGCCTTAGTTCTGTGTGTGACCTTTGTGTGTGTTTTGTGTGCAGCCCTTTCATTTCCTCCTCAAATCCTTCTCTCCCAGGGCAGGACGCTTGGGAAGCACACTGGGGCCAGCCTTTTCCTCCTTACCGCCTCCAAGGGGTTCTCAGCAGGTGACACTGGAGTGGGAAGCCCTGGCAGGTGCCCACGAGGAGAAAAGCAGGGGATAAGTTCATAGGTAAAGCTCAGCAGATATGCAGCTTCCACAAGAAAAATCCCCTCCAGTTACTCCTTAGCAGCTGTCCGGTCGAGATGCCCCACAAACCCTGCAGGAAAAGCAGTTCCTTTGGGGCACTCCTCCCTCTACGTCATCTAAAAAGGGCAACATTTCTGTTATGATGCCAGTATATATTTATACAGCTGCTTTGGTATCCTGAGAATAAATATATAAACAGCATAACTGCCCTCTTCAAAAGACACCGGCTATTCTACCAATGTGCCAAAAGGGCATCTTCCAAATGGAATGAAAATCCCCCCCCCCCGAATTTGGGGACGTGCTTCCCCACTGACTGCAGCGCAAAGGGAAAATCCAACCGAGGCTTCCTCCTCAACTCCACCCAGTACCTCCAATGAGTCACTCATCTATCTTTAGTCTCCAAATGACTATTTCTTCAAGGAGGCACCTGCCATTTCAATCTTGGCTAAGGGCACTTTTTTCCTATTAACTTGCTGGCTTCCATTGAAGATTATTGCCAAGTGAACAGAAAGAACTAGGAACAGGCCTCCAGCAACTGCTGGGTTTTCTATTCTTCAAAGGAGGGATCTACTGCTTGTTTCTCTGCTCTACCATGTCACTGCTCAGCCTGAGATCTCTTGAACAAGGCCAACTTGTAGGCTAATAAGCTTGAGAGAACATTTATCGTCCTCTAAAATGGAAGGCAACTATTTCAACCATTCAACCTTCATAGCTCAGAAATATCTTTTAATGGCACTACGGCTTCACGGTTTCATGGCCTCCACCAAGAGTGGTTCTTCTTAGAATGATAGAATCATAGAGTTGGAAGGGGCCACACAGGCCATCTAGTCCCACCCCCTGCTCAATGCAGGATCAGCCCTAAGCATCCTAAAGCATCCAAGAAAAGTGTGTATCCACCCTTTGCTTGAAGACTTCCAGTGAGGGGGAGCTCACCACCTCCTTAGGCAGCCTATTCCACTGCTGAACTACTCTGACTGTGAAAAACTTTTTCCTGATATCTAGCCTATATCGTTGTACTTGAAGTTTAAACCCATTACTGCGTGTCCTCTCCTCTGCAGCCAGCAGAAACAGCATCCTGCCCTCCTCCAAGTGACAACCTTTCAAATACTTAAAGAGGGCTATCATGTCCCCTCTCAACCTCCTTTTCTCCAGGCTGAACATTCCCAAGTCCCTCAACCTATCTTCATAGGGCTTGGTCCCTTGGCCCCAGATCATCCTCGTCGCTCTCCTCTGTACCCTTTCAATTTTATCTATGTCCTTCTTGAAGTGAGGCCTCCAGAACTGCACACAGTACTCCAGGTGTGGTCAGACCAGTGCCGTATACAATGGGACTATGACATCTTGTGATTTTGATGTGATGCCCCTGTTGATACAGCCCAAAATGGCATTTGCCTTTTTTACCGCTGCATCACACTGCCTGCTCATGTTTAGTTTACAATCCACAAGTACCCCAAGGTCTCGTTCACACACAGTGTTACCTAGAAGCATTTCCCCCATCCAGTAGGCATGCTTTTCATTTTTCTAGCCCAGATGCAGAACTTTACACTTATCTTTATTAAATTGCATCTTGTTCTCATTTGCCCATTTTTCCATTGTGTTCAGATCTCGTTGAACTCTTCCAATGGACATTCGGTCTGTTATAAAGCTCTTCCTTTAACTTAAGTGACTCTTTCACAGCAGAAGGGCCACAAGTTGGAGGAAAGTTCATTGAACCTGCCAGTATCTAACTTGAAGAAGCGTTATGTGCAAGCTGAAAACCTATACAAATGCCACCATTCCTACTCCTGCAGAGAGCTGCTTATACGGCATTAACCTGAGCAGGGAATTGACTATCCCATCCCAATGGGCATGGTGAGGATTCCACAAGAGACTCTCTGGATCTCAATGCAAAGGAGGAGGAGGAAGACCTAGAAGCAGCTGGTGTCTTGCATCCTGACACTAAAGACATGAATGCCAGAAGTGCTACAGTGTCCCAACTGGAGATAAAATGTTACTGCCTTCCATTACTTAGAATCATAGTTGGAAAGGACTTCCTGGGTCATCTAGTCCAACCCCCTGCACTATGCAGGACACTCACAACCCTCTCGCTCATCCACTGCCACCTGCCACCCCCTTCAGCCTTCACAGAATCAGCCTCTCCGTCAGATGGCTATCCAGCCTCTGTTTAAAAATTTCCAAGGATGGAGAACCCACCACCTCCCGAGGAAGCCTGTTCCACTGAGAAAACGCTCTTAACTGTCAGGAACTTTTTCCGGACGTTTAGACGGAATTTCTTTTGAATAAATTTCATCCCATTGGTTCTGGTCCGTCCCTCTGGGGCAAGACAGAACAACTCTGCTCCATCCTCCACATGTCAGCCTTTTAAAGAGTTGAAGATGGTTATCAGATCCCCTCCCAGTCGTCTCCTCTCCAGGCTAAACAGACCAAGCCCCCCCAACCTTTCTTCATACGTCTTGGTCTCCAAACCCCTCACTTGAAGAGATGGAACTTTTTGTTACCCGAAGAGGACACAGCTTACAATTACTTAAAACTTTTTTTCTACAGATTTGTCAGAAAGATCTGTTGGTGGATGTTTGGGTGGATTCAAGCAACAGGGTTTCCAAACAAATCTCATGCGACTTTCATCCTACATTAGTAATTTATAGGGCTTTCTTGCTGGAATAGTCATGGCTTGAGCATGCAATAGCTCTTGTTTAATGAGAGCCCACCCATCACTTGCTCCTCTTTCTTCCAGCATTCTTGTCCTTGGGATGATTCTCATAATGTCCTTATTAAAGTCCGCCCTATCAAAGTCTAACATACATGTCTGCTATGAACTTCCTTGGTTCCCCATCTCGAAAATAATTCTAGGAGGACATGCCCCCCAGGGTCCCCACCTCCTTCACCTCATCCACCAGCACTTACCTGTTGCTCTTTATTAAGTTGTGTATGGCCAAGATCTCATCGATTCTTCCATCATTTGATAAATGAAATGGTCAGGCAGGCAGGTCAAAAACTTGCACAACTCTGGACACTCAGCAGAGTTTGTTTCCCAGCATACATCAGGGAAATTGGAGTTACCCATAAATACGAGGTCCTGTTGCCAGGATATTCTATCAAGTTGCTCAAGGAGGGCAGCATCCATGTCCTTACTCTGGTCAGGCAAACTGTAGCAGATGCCTATCATTATACTCTTGTTTTTCCCTCCTTTATCTTCACCCACACACTGTACACCCCCTTCAAGGATCGCTGCCTTGCCGTGGCAAGGGGGCTTGCGTAGGTCAGTGAAGCTATGAGCTATACCGTGCAGGGCCATCCAAGACGGACAGGTCATAGCTGAGAGCTCTGACAAAAGGTGATCCACTGGAGAAGGAAATGGCAAACCACTCCAGTATCTTTGCCATGGAAGCCCAATGGGCAAGTGCAAAAGGCAAACCGATATGACGCCGGAAGATGAGCCCCTCAGGTCGGAAGTTGTCCAATATGCTACTGGGGATGAGCAGACGGCTAGTACGAGTAGCGCCAGAATGAACGAAGCGACTGGGCCAAAGCCGAAAGGACGCTCAGTTGTGGAAGTAACTGGTGGCGAAAAGTCAGTCCGATGCTGTAAAGATTTTTATTCCATAGGAACCTGGAACATCGGATCCATGAATCAAGGCAAGCTGGACGTGGTCAAACAAGAGAGCCCAAGACTGAGCATCGGCATTTTAGGAATGAGTGAACTCAAATGGACAGGAATAGGTGAATTTAATTCAGAGGACCATCACTACTGTGGACAGGAATCTCGCAGAAGAAATGGAGTAGTCATAATCAGTAAGAGAGTAGGAAAAGCAGTCTTGGGATACAATCCCCCAAATGATCTCAGTTCGAATCCAAGGCAAACCATTCAACATCACAGTAATCCAGGTCTATGCCCCAACCACTGCTGCAGAAGAGGATGAAGTTGACCAGTTCTATGAAGCCCTACAACACCTTCTAGAAGCAACGCCAAAAAATGATGTGCTTATCATCATGGGGGATTGGAATGCTAAAGTAGGAAGCCAAAAGATAACCGGGATAACAGGCAAGTCTGGCCTTGGAGTACAAAATGAAGCAGGGCACAGGCTGGTAGAATGTTCTCAAGAGAATACAATGGTCATAGCAAACACTCTTTTCCAACAACCCAAGAGACGACTCTACACATGGACATCACCAGACGGTCAGCACAGAAATCAGATTGACTATGTGCTCTGCAGCCAAAGATGGAGACGTTCTATACAGTCAGTAAAAACAAGACCAGGAGCTGATTGTGGTTCAGATCATCAGCTTCTTGTTGCAAAATTTAGGCTTACATTAAAGAAAGTAGGGAAAAGCACTAGGCCACTCAGGTATGAACTAAATCATATCCCCAACGAATATACAGTAGAGGTGACAAATAGATTTAAGGAATTAGATCCGGTAGACAGAGTGCCTGAAGAACTAAGGGCGGAGGTTCGCAATGTTGTACAAGAGGTAGCAACTAAAACCATCCCAAAGAAAAAGAAATGCAAGAAATCAAAATGGCTGTCTGAGGAAGCTTTACAAATAGCTAAGGAGAGAAGGGAAGTGAGAGGCAAGGGAGAAAGAGAAAGATACACCCAATTGAATGCAGAATTCCATAGAAAAGCTAGAAGACATGAGAATGCTTTCTTAAATGAACAGTGCAAACAAATAGAAGAAAACAATAGAATGGGGAGAACCAGAGGTCTTTTCAAGAAAATTGGAGATATGAAGAGAACGTTTCATGCAAAGATGGGTATGATAAAGGACCAAAATGGTAGGGACCTCACAGAAGCAGAAGAGATTTTAAAAAGGTGGCAAAATTATACAGAAGAACTATACAAGAGCGAGATTGACATCCCTAATAACCACAATGGGGCAGTTAGTGACCTGGAGCCAGACATCTTGGAATGAGAAGTAAATTGGGCCTTAGGAAGTCTAAGCAACAATAAAGCTAGTGGTGGTGACAGCATTCCAGGTGAACTATTCAAAATCTTAAAAGACGATGCAGTAAAAGTGCTACACTCGATATGCCAGCAAATTTGGAAAACTCAAGCTAGGATCCAGCAATATGTGGATTGAGAACTTCCAGAAGTACAGGCAGGATTTCAAAGACGCAGAAGAACTAGAGATCAAATTGCCAACATACGCTGGATCATGGAGAAAGCTAGGGAGTTCCAGAAGAACATCTACTTCTGCTTAATTGACTATGCTAAAGACTTTGATTGTGTGGAGCACAACAAATTGTGGCAAGTTCTTAAAGAGATGGGAATACCAGAGCATCTTATTTCTCTCTTGAGAAATTTATATGCAGGTCAAGAAGCAATAGTGAGAACTGAACATGGAATCACTGATTGGTTCAAAATTGAGAACTGTATACTGTCGCCTTGCCTATTTAACTAGTATGCGGAACACATCATGAGAAAGGCGGGATTAGAGGAGTCACAAATTGGGATAAAGATTGCAGGGAGAAATATCAACAGCCTAAGATATGCAGATGATACCACTCTAATGGCAGAAAGTGAAGAGGAACTAAAGAGCCTGTTGATGCGGGTGAAGGAGGAGAGTGCAAAAGTTGGCTTGAAACTCAACATCAAGAAAAAGGAAGATCATGGCATCCGGCCCTCTCAATTCCTGGCAAATAGATGGGGAAGAAATGGAGATAGTGACAGATTTTATTGTCCTGGGCTCCAAGATCACTGCAGATGGGGACTGCAGCAAAGAAATTAAAAGACGCTTGCTCCTGGGGAGGAAAGCTATGGCAAATCTAGACAGCATCCTAAAAAGCAGAGACATCACCCTGCCAACAAAAGTGCGTTTAGTCAAGGCTATGGTATTCCCAGTTGCAATGTATGGCTGCGAAAGTTGGACCATAAGGAAGGCCGAGCGTCAAAGAATTGAGGCTTTTGAACTCTGGTGCTGGAGAAGACTCTTGCGAGTCCCTTGGACTGCAAGGCGAACAAACCGGTCAGTCCTAGAGGAGATCAGCCCTGACTGCTCCTTCGAAGGCCAGATCCTGAAGATGAAACTCAAATACTTTGGCCACCTCATGAGAAGGAAGGACTCCCTGGAGAAGAGCCTAATGCTGGGAGCGAATGAGGGCAAAAGAAGAAGGGGACGACAGAGAATGAGGTGGCTGGATGGAGTCACTGAAGCAGTCGGTGCAAACTTAAATGGACTCCGGGGAATGGTAGAGGACAGGAAGGCCTGGAGGATCATTGTTCATGGGGTCGCGATGGGTCAGACACGACTTTGCACCTAACAACAACAACAACAACACACACTGTACGACGTTGTGACACTCTACTCCTCTTGTATTTCTTGACAGGCACTCCACCTCCTCAAAGCAACCCAGTGTACAATTCTGACTCTTGGCATATTAGAATCATAGAATCATAGAGTTGGAAGGGGCCACACAGGCCATCTAGTCCAACCCCCTGCTCAACGCAGGATCAGCCCAAAGCATCCTAAAGCATCCAAGAAAAGTGTGTATCCAACCTTTGCTTGACGACTGTCAGTGAGGGGGAGTTCACCACCTCCTTAGGCAGCCTATTCCACTGCTGAACTACTCTGACTGTGAAATTTTTTCCCCTGATATATATCGTTGTACTTGTAGTTTAAACACATTACTGTGTGTCCTTTCCTCTGCAGCCAATGGGAATAGCATCCTGCCCTCCTCCAAGTGACAACCTTTCAAATACTTAAAGAGGGCTATCATGTCCCCTCTCAACCTCCTTTTCTCCAGGCTGAACATTCCCAAGTCCCTCAACCTATCTTCATAGGGCTTGGTCCCTTGGCCTCAGATCATCTTCGTCGCTCTCCTCTGTACCCTTTCAATTTTATCTACGTCCTTCTTGAAATGAGGCCTCCAGAACTGCAAACAGTACTCCAGGTGTGGTCTGACCAGTGCCGTATACAATGGGACTATGACATCTTGTGATTTTGATGTGATGCCCCTGTTGATACAGCCCAAAATGGCATTTGCCTTTTTTACCGCTGCATCACACTGCCTGCTCATGTTTAGTTTACAGTCCACAAGTACCCCAAGGTCTCGTTCACACACAGTGCTACCTAGAAGCGTATCCCCCATCCAGTAGGCATGCTTTTCATTTTTCTGACCCAGATGCAGAACTTTACACTTATCTTTATTAAATTGCATCTTGTTCTCATTGGCCCATTTTTCCATTGTGTTCAGATCTCGTTGAACTCTGTCTCTATCTTCCGGAGTATTTGCCAGTCCTCCCAATTTGGTGTCATCTGCAAACCTAATGAGTAGTCCCTCCACCCTCTCATCTATTCATGAAATGTAACTGCTCATCCCTGGAAAACAGCTCATGAGAGAGCAGCGGAAGGAGAAAGACCCCTTAGAAAGTCAGCACTCATGTGGGGAGGCGGGGCTATCCTGCCTCTATAGTGTGACGTGACAGGAAACAGCTGTCTTCTAAGGGGTTTTATTCCACACAAGGTGGAGGCTCTCACCCTGCTTACTTTAGCTCAGCCAATCATTCTCAAACTCTCTGTTCTAAGTTGGCCAAAAGCCTCTGTAGCCGCAGGCACATAATCCTGCACGGCTCCTAAGCAAACTGGAGTCAAACTGCCTGCCAGCAATTAAAACACAAGTCCTAGCTAGTAAAAGTGCAGCAACAACTAGGTACAAAGCATACTTTAAGGGTCCTCAATGCAAAGATGTGGTGGAAAGCACCATCAAATCAAAGCTGCCTCATGCTGACCCCAGGGAGTGTTGAAGTCAAGGGAGGTTTGCCGTGGCCTGCGCCTGGGTCTCGGCGCTGGGCTTTCTTGGCAGTCAAAGACTAACCAGGGCTGACTCTGCTAAGCTTCTGAAATCTGACCAGCTCAGGCTAGCCTAGGCCCTGCAGGTCAGGGCTGCGTGAATCCATGGTTGCTACTCACCAAGCCAAAGGGGACATTCCGCAGCACGATGCATGCGTATTGTTTTAACTGGAAACCAGGTCAGAAAAATGATAATGTCCTGAAAAAGGCACTGGATTTATGAAAGTGTTCTATGAACTGCAGCACGGTCTAAGTGTTCTGTGAGCCCCTTTAAAAATCCATCCACTAAGTCAGGTTGTTTAAAGAAAAGCATAGATAAAGGTAAGACAAAAATATGTGGTGGATCAACACATAAGTTTCCGTGAATGGTTTCCAAATATCTCAAAATAGGTCCAGATGCAACTGCCATCTATACGCTACGTGTTCAAATGTTTAAGGTCTTCAATCTACAGATTTACCAAGATGAACTTTTATCTTTCCAATGCTACAATACAAGTCTTTTAGCTGCAGTAAGAGCACAGAAGGTCCATTTTCATTGACTATCAGTTAGCCTCCAAGAGACAGGAAGACAGTTTAAAAGTATGTGAGAAACCTCAAAAAAACAATGAACTTTCTCATTCAAAACTCACTTCCCTCCCCCCCCCAAAAAAAACCCCTGACTGACTGGACACAATGCATATGTTTAAGGAATATATCTTGTAAATTACAGGACCAATAATTAGATATGTTGCTTAGGATCATGCTTAGGGCTGATCCTGCGTTGAGCAGGGGGTTGGACTAGATGGCCTCTATGGCCCCTTCCAACTCTATGATTCTGTGATTCTATGATTAGTTCTTTGGCTAATGATTTGCTGCTGGTATCAATTCAATTAGGATTTCCAAAAACAAAGGGGACTCTGAGACAATGTTGCAGGGCTATATTCAGATACCAACCAATATTGCCGCTGTAAGAATTGCTGTTCTAGATTTTAGCTGAGAAAATGACAATAACTCATCCTAATACTCTATCAACAATACCAGTGTAAAAAAGCCCCATATCAGTCCAAGCCTTCCATTAAAAAAGATGTCTTGCTAATTTTCAGATCTGGATTAACCAAATAATGTTAATTCATAACATGAAAATTGATCAAATTGGTATTGTCATGCCATTATGATCCATTGTTCTTTAACAGAAGACGTTACACACGAAAAATGGGATCCACTTTATGATTGTTTTTATTTCCTAGAGGCAAAGCCCCGTGGCGGCCAAGAATACAACGGGCACTACCACATACAGCTGCATTGTGACCCTCCTGGATTCCCTCCCCCCGCTTGATCTTGAGATCCAGTGTCGTGAAGTGGATAAAGAGTAGCAGACTCTAATCCCAAGACCTGGGTTTGATTCCTGACTCCTCCTCTATGAGCATCTTAAATACTTGAAGATGGTTCTCAGATCCCCTCTCAGTCGTCTCCTCTCCAGGCTAAACAGACCAAGCTCCCCCAGCCTTTCTTCAAATGTCTTGGTCTCCAAACCCCTCACCATCCTTGTTGCCCTCCTCTGGACACGCTCCAGTTTGTCTACATCCCCCTCCAATTGGGGTGCCCAAAACTGAACACAGGACTCCAAATGAGGACGAACCAGAGCAGAGTAAAGCGGTACCATCCCCTCCCGTGATCTGGACACGATACTCCATTTGATACAGCCCCAAATCCCATTTGGCTTTTTAGCCACCGAGTCACACTGATGATTCATGTTCAATGTATGGTCTACTAAGACTCCTAGATCCTTCTCACACGTGCTACTGCCAAGACAAGTCCTCCCCATCCTATATTGGTGTAGATGTTTCTTTCTACCTAAATGCAGAACTTTACATTTGTCCCTATTGAATTTCATTTTATTCTGTTTAGACCAGTTCTCGAGACAGAACTTTTGGGACTGGTCACATGGGCGGTCCCATCTATTCAGGGGTCACACCCAGCAAACAGGGTGTCATCACAAGCCAACTCAGCTTTGGCTACATGATGTCACCCAGGGGGGAAAGGTAATAGAGACGGAAGGAAAAGTAAAAGGAGCACCTGGCAAAGGCTACCAAAGAGTGGCTGCATCATTAACAGTACAGACTATGTCTGCCAAAAACTGAGTCCTGACTCCTCCCTAACTGCACCGCTCAGCTGTGACCAAGTCCTGAGCGTCCCCATCATTTTTCTTAAACAAGCCAAAATAAAAACCAAACTAGCCTTTTGCAGTAAGTGTGTTTTCTTAAAAAGCAACTAGCAGCCCCAATTTTAAAGCACTAAAAGCATCCCCTTTTCCCTTTGGCTCTCTTGCTGGCTTGACTGGCATCTGCCCTGACTTTTTGTTATTTGAAGCATTAATATTAGAAACAAAAAAACTGTGGGAGGTGGGGGAGGACACAGCTGCCAGAGTTATGCTGTCCAGCACCCACAAAAAGAAACCCGTGACTTGTTTATTCTTAAGGGAGGGCCTCACATGGCACAATGTGATTCCAATATTGTTTTAAAAAGGAAGAGTTCTCTCAAATGACATTATTTCTGGCACATACTTGGGAGAACAAGTAGGAAGTGCCAGCTTTTGGGAGTCAGCTGTTAAAGCCGCAAAGATTGTTTCTCTTACGCTCTGAACATATACTTGCATAGTGAACAAACCTATTTTCTTTGCCCTCTGAAATCCAAGGACATGTTTGAGTAAACTGAGAAGGAAGCTCGAATGCAGCTGGAAAGAAGCAGACAGAGACCAAAACAAGGGGTAGGTCAAGATCTGCTCCTGCTCATCCTCAAAGGGGCAGAAGACCCAAGAGGGAGGGGTCCTCCCCCAGGGCCACTCTTCAACAGATGGTGGAGAAGGGCTGTGGCCCAGTGGGGGAGCCCCTGCTTGGCAGGCAGAAGGTCCCACGTTCAATCCCAGTAGGGAGACGACTGTAAGGGATGTGAAAGACCTCACCCGAAGATCCCAGAGAACTGGTGCCTGAGTAGATGACACTGGCGGTGGGAGACTGTCCAATTTAGTCTAAGGCCGCCTCCAGCTGCCTTCCTTGGGAGTTTCTGACCCTCCAGCCCTGCTCTAACTTGGTCCCCTTCCTACTCCTGAGCTACTTCCTACTTGGATGCTATTTCAGGCTGGGGGAATGGGAGGAGAAACAACGTTCCATGAACAAGGTGAAACAAAATTAAACCCTTAACACAGTGGTCCCCAACCCGCAGGCCGCGGCCCAGTGCCGGGCGGCGAAGGCCTTGGCGCCGGGCCGCAGCTCCCTCTCCCCGCCCCCCCCTGCAGTAAAAATCTTCCCAGGCCGCAAGCTTGCAGCCCGGGAAGCTTCTTACTACGGGGGGGGGGGGGGAGGGAATCAGGGCCGCACCCGCGCATTGCGCATGCGCGGCCCGCATGGGCGGGCAGTTGCCCTGCCGGTCCCCAGCCTCAAAAAGGTTGGGGACCACTGCCTTAACATATCAAGGAAGTAAAGTTTCTTTGACCGTTTACACACTGGAGGTTTCATGCTGGGCTGCAGGCTGGAGTGTTAGTCGTGGCAGGTTGCCCCGCCTCTTCCTGCACCCGCACGGGGGGAGCATTTGGCCCCGTGTGCCTCATCCGCCCCCAATTTGTGCTCCTGCATGGGAACTGGGGCAGTGAAGTTCCCTGTGCACAAACGGTCTTGGTATGGTGGGCAAGAAACTTCTACCCATCAGGTGGTGGTATCAGGAGTCCAGCAAGGATGTGCTCACTTGATTCTGCTAACTGTCGGAACGGTCTCACATCCAGAAGTCGGGCATGAGAGCAGCAGGCCCTTCTCACCGCCTTCTCACTGGCAAACTCAGGGAGGGCAGTTGCACTTGCCTGCATTCTTGAGCAGAAAACCAGCAAGCTGAATTACACGTGACCAAGACCTATTAAAAAAGGATGTCGGCCTGGAATTCCCCACAAAGCCACAATGCTGGGCAACAAACCAGGCACAACTCCTGCACCTTGTCCTGACCCGAACTCCGCCATCTTGCAACTTCGATAGCTTCCTACACTGCTTAAAGATTTTTCTGTGAATGCCCAGACTGAAAACAGTGACAAACCGAACAGTTTTAAACCAGAAATACAAAAACTAACAATGGGATTCATTCCATGGTCAAAAATATTTTTAATTGCATTTTAAAACAGTTTATTTGCTTAATGTAGCAGTGCACAGAGGGCAAAAAGGCTTCTACCAGATGGGTCAATAGAAGCCAATAATCTGGAGGAACTGTTTAGTTATTTTCAAACATTTTAGTTGGCTGCTGAAGCCTCTGCAAATGCATCAGCTTCATGACACAAAGATCAATGCAGGCTAATTATTCAAAGTTTGAAAACAGTTCTACGTAAGAGAGCTAAACATAACAAAACATGTAACTGGTAGGTGGAGACATTCGTAATGTCAGTGGCAAGCCTGCTATGCACACACGACATCCTGAGGAGATGTGCAAATCTTCTTCCTTGAACTCGTGGAATCCCACGTCTTCCTGTTTGGAGCTAAGGGGCCACGCACAGAGCTGACTGGCTTGCTCTTCCGTCAATCATGTCCACCCTTCCTGGAGCAGTATTTTTTTTCATCTTCCCAAAAAAGAAGTACAGAGCAAAGAGGTTTTCCCAGAACCCGCCTGAAGACTCAAGAGGAAGCCAAGCCTCCTGAGGAAGGAGGGGAGGGGAGGGGAGGGGAGGGGAGATGCTGTGTTTGGGAAGGACGCTGCAATGAAGCCAGCCTCGCTTTGCAGAGAAGAGTGCAGAGTGAAGCCTCCTCACAACCAGAGCCAAGGAGCTCCTAAGCTGCCTTTTCCAAATATGTTGCAAGCAAATTTTACAGGGTCTACATTGAGGGTTTTGTTCTTTGTTACTGCCAAACCCGTATTAAAGTATCCGATTCCCCTCTGTTTGAAATACTTCCGCATGTTTTGTCTAACACCTGAGCAAGTAATACAGACGGGTTTGGATATCATTTCTCCACACCTCGGCAGTGTATTAGCCTCCTCTACACGTGACAAGCTGTTAACCTCGCAAGCTACTGACCGCGGAGTCACTCCCCTTTCAAAGCTTTTCTGAGCTCCGTGAGAGAAGTTTGTCCATTCCAGCAGACGGATCCTGCCTGAGGCCCTCCCTGCCAGCCAAGCAGCTTCCTGCGGTCTCAAGGGCTGCTGCACATTAAGATGGTCTTTGTGCATTGACACGGTTTCCGTACGAGAGATGCAATGGGCACCGTGTGAAGGACACACGAGGGACAAGCCCACAGCTGCTTGCAGGTGTCCACTGTTCCAGCATGCAACAAAATGTGTATGTATTAAATTGGACACACATATTTTGCAGGCACTCACAATAAATGGAGATTATCAGCAGAAAATATTGTTCCTGGAACAATCTGAAGGCAGGCAAAGAGCTGCAAAAATAGGCTCTAGTCCACAAAACTTTCTATTGGAATCAAATCCCGACTTGTCTTGGAAGCCCCGCGAAAGGCTTTGCTTGGCTTTTGATGAAACACACACCGCAGTTTTATCGCACATTCTTTGTACTTCCTAGGTGACAGTTCCCTGATCTGCTAATCTCAAAGTTCTAGCTCAGAATGTGATTTATATTTGTTTATTATAATTATTATATTTCTGTAGCCATCTAGGGGCAGTTTACAACTTATGATATCCTTAATCCATTGTTCCTCTTTACATTGGTGAAACAGCCCTAGGGGTGGAGAGTGTCTGAGATGGAATAGGGCCAATCATGGTGCAGCCAGATTTCCAGCTCCCATCCTCCCTCTTTGCCTGCTCACCGGGGGGGGGGGGGGGATTCCCTTCCCTTTGGCCCACAAAGCGCACTCCCCAACTGGAATTCCCTTCCCTTTGGCCCACAAAGCGCACTCCCCAACTGGAATTCCCTTCCCTTTGGCCCACAAAGCGCACTCCCCAACTGGAATTCCCTTCCCTTTGGCCCACAAAGCGCACTCCCCAACTGGAATTCCCTTCCCTTTGGGCCGCAAAGCGCACTCCCCAACTGGAATTCCCTTCCCTTTGGCCCACAAAGCGCACTCCCCAACTGGAATTCCCTTCCCTTTGGCCCACAAAGCGCACTCCCCAACTGGAATTCCCTTCCCTTTGGCCCACAAAGCGCACTCCCCAACTGGAATTCCCTTCCCTTTGGCCCACAAAGCGCACTCCCCAACTGGAATTCCCTTCCCTTTGGCCCACAAAGCGCACTCCCCAACTGGAATTCCCTTCCCTTTGGCCCACAAAGCGCACTCCCCAACTGGAATTCCCTTCCCTTTGGGCCGCAAAGCGCACTCCCCAACTGGAATTCCCTTCCCTTTGGCCCACAAAGCGCACTCCCCAACTGGAATTCCCTTCCCTTTGGCCCACAAAGCGCACTCCCCAACTGGAATTCCCTTCCCTTTGGGCCGCAAAGCGCGGTGGCGAGAGGGGTTTGCAGCCCAAAGGGAAGAAGCAGCCACGGTGAGGAGGGGGGGATTCCCTTCCCTTTGGCCCGCAGCCTGTGCCAAGCAGATTACCACAGCGGGGGCAGGCAGCCGCCACCCCTTTCAAAGCCCATTTTTTAAAATGGGCTTTGATACTAGTCTTTAAACCGCTTGGGGAGCAGTATAAATAATTGGTTAAGGGTTTAGTGGGCGGAGAGTGGGCGGGCCCTGCTGGGTGAGGGCCCAATCGGAAGGTGCAGAGAGACTTCTGATTGGGCCCTCACCAGGACAGACAAGAGTTCTAGCCAGTTGGAGGAGGGCCAGAGTTCCACCCAGGCCCAACAGCATGAGTACAGAGGGAGGCCTTCCCCCCCGGGCCCAGAAGGACACCAGGGGCCTCAAAGGCTGCACCGCGGCTGAGGGGGAGGAGGCCTTCCCACCGGGCCCAGAAGCCTAAGGTGGGAGAGAATATACTTTACATTTCTTTGGATATACCTGAAATGCTTAAAGCTCCTGAAATAAATGCCTCTTGCTTCATTGACCCATATTGCCCTGCAACTGCTGGTCATGCAGTACTGATGGGCACAGGCTGCACACAGTGGCGTCAGATTGGCTGCCTCCCGACCGCGAATGTCCAGAAATTCCCACCCATCTAGACGTAAAACTGCTTTTATATATTTGCATAAAATCTGCATTTGATGTCACAGAGAGCATAATTGTCCTAATGGTGTGAAGATTTGGATTTGGCCCCTGCATGACACTGACTATCGGACTGGTTGGGCTATTGGCCTGATGCAACATGGCTTCTCTTGAATGTTACCTTAAATCAACATACGGGTTACAGATATGTTCATTAATTTAAAAACACTTTGTGCCTAAACTGTTTTTAGGCAGTCTTCTTACATTCAGGGTCACCTTTCTTCCAGGTAAACAGGGCAGCACAGAAGCTGCCCTGAGGACACTTCCAGTTCTGGAAAAAGGAATCAGTTGGCTGTCTCGAGCCAAGATTTACTTCACCTCTCAAAAATTACCCCCTGTACACACACACACACACACACGGAGTCATTGAATCACTAAGGTAAAAGAGCCATTTCTGTCTTCTGAGTTCAGAGGGAAACAAAATGCACCTCCCACCTTATCTCATGCTGAGCCCTCTGCAGAGTCCCAGGCTGCCAATTGGGCCTTTTTTAAGTGACTCTGCTGTTTCTGCTTTGCAGAGAAAGGGCATGATATGCTGTCCTGTGTGATGAGTGCAGCCCATGGTTCTATCTCAATAAGCAGAACGTGATAGGCATGACCATCTTCCGGGACAGAAGAATATCTCTGCAGGAAAACCACGATGCGGGAAGCAGCTCTGAGAAGCTGGCTTCAGCACGTCTTTCGAGGCAAGGCTGTTTTGGAAACCGACCTGACCCTAGGAAGAGCATCGTCCAGGTCATCCGTTAGGCAGCATTTTCTTCTTCACAGCACCCTGGTTGATAAAGGATCAAGATACCTGGAGAGGCAAGGGGTGCCTTAGGGAAGCTGCTCCCCGGCCACCCATCTGGTTAGTCTTGAAGGTGCTCTAACATGACCACCCATCTTGCTCTGCGTCCTGAGAGTTACTGCTGCCTGGGAGCAATCCTGAGCAGGTCAACTTGCAGAGGAGTGCCATGTGACTCCAAAGGAAGTGGCCGAAGGGCTGCAGCCCCAGGGTCTTAGACTCACAGAGGTGAGAGGGAGGCCTGGAGCAGCGGCTGGTGGAAGGCTGAGAGGCCTGAGCACTTCAACACCGTCCGGCAGCAGCCAGCCCTTCCTGCGATGTAAACCTGGCTGGCTGCTGTAGAAAAAGGAATGCTGGACTAGAGGAGCCCCAGCGTCACCATTCCCACCGTGGGCTGGACCAGAAGGGGGCACCCCACCTAGGAAACAACATCTTGTGGGTCACTGTACTGAAAAAAGAACTGAGTTCCTAACAAACCAGTAGCTTGAGGCCCCGTGGTCAAATCAGCAGTTTCCTTGGAGAAAAAAGCGCCACCTCCTCCACCCACTCCGGTGACTGCCTGCTGAGTTGTGACTACTCACCTCACAAAGACAACATGCAGTTCAACAACACAAAAGCTTCGGGAGGGAGCAAAACAGCTGCAAGACACCACACGAACAGTTGTGCAAGTTTATTTTCACACACCTTTTGAGTAAATCTCTTTCCGAGAAGCTCCTTCCAAAGGCTGTGCTTCGTGTGCAATAGCACAGCTGGGCAAACCCGCATGGGAGTAGGCCAAGTGTAGCAGAGGCCTACTGCACACAGCTCCAGGTTGGGGAGCACAGACCTCCGGGAGGGACGAGGCCATGGCCAGTTCCTCACCTACTTACTGACGCCATCTTCAACAGCATGACTGTTTGCAAGTAAGAGGATCACAGTTTTACTCCAGCTTCCTCAGGAATAATGAAGTGTTACCGTGTCCCCTACACAACCCCAGTGGCTCCCTTCCACTCCCGTGGAGACACATGAGCACATCTGGGCGTGCACAGAAGCCGATGTCACGGGCCCGTCACAGCTCCAGACGGCACTGGGGAAAAATGCAGGCTCTTGTTACGATAGCCAACTTAGCACAGTAACACTTTCTTCTGCGACTTCTCTTAATCCACATACCGTTTTAAATAAGCAAAACTTTCAGAGAGAGAGAGAGAGAGAGAACAAGACATGACCCCTTCTGGGCTAGCCGTTTCTAACAGTGATATAAGGGGGGAAAGATGTAAAGGCTGCTGTAAACTCTCACATAAACTCAGAGCTATAGCAATTACTGGAGAAAACGGAGGAAGGCTGTACGAGCTACAGAATAGCAATGCGATTGTGAACGCAATGCCCTCAGGTATGCATTTCCCCACCAAGAAAGCAGGATTCGTGGAATGTCTGGGGTGCTCCGGCTGAAGCCCGGGAGGGCAGACTGGGTCACGGTGGCCAATGGCTAGCTTTGCAAGGCTGAACTGGAGTTGGGACCAGCCACCAAGGGGACCCTGCGGGGCTGCTCTTTCTGGACCAGGGAATGTCCCAGGGAGGGCAAGTGGGCTTGTGGAGGATGCCTGGGCGGACTGCAGGCCCCCAGAGGGATGGCTGGCCAGCGTACCTAACAACGGTCTCATGGCTTCTGCAGCCACTGGAGTCCGTCCAGCCATGACCTGGAGGCAGGAGCTACTGAGGCTCACATCCACCCTTCCCTCCAAAACAGCTTCAGCTCACAGGCCCGCTCTACTGCTCCAATTCGTACGACTCTGTGTAGTAAATTGAGTGTATGGGAGACTTCCTGGGAGCCAGGATGCAGCAGTCCCTTGGCCTATCAAAAGGAGGTTAACTCGCATGAACAGGACTCACACTGAGATGCCAGCCTCCAGGTGGGGCCTGGGGATCCCCTGGAATTACTGCTCCTCTCCAGACTACAGAGGTCAGTTGTTATCCCAGAGAAAATAACTGCTTTTGAAGGTAGACTCTGTGGCCTTGCATCCCGCCGAGATCTCGGTCCTCTCCTCCCCTAGTCTCCAGGATTTCCCTAACCTGGATCTGGCAACCAGAGGCCAGGGCAGAACTGGCAACCCCAGACTTGCACCTAGGCCTGGTTATTTCAGGCATGACCTGGGCACAACTTCATCTGAAAGACGACTAAAGGGAGTTGGGCCAGCACAGAAGTGGAAAGGCATGACTGCCAGGATTCCAGCATGGCCCTGGGACAGGATCCTGCATCCGGAATCGAAGAAGGCCCCCAAATAGCATCCATTCTTATCTTGATATTTTAATCTGCATTGTGGAACCTGAGGCAGCACCAGAAAACTTCCCTGTCCAGGCCCTGACCATCTGGTCTGCCTCAGGAAGGTCAGTGTCCTGATGAGTACCCAAGATTGTGTCCCTGCGACAGGCAGGAATGACACCGTCAGGGCCCTCAAACCAAACCCACACTGCTGTAGATCTCCCCAAGGGATGCTAACCTGTGGCTGACGGACTGTAGGTGGGGCCCCCGGGCACAGTCCCAGACGCTCCGGAAAGGCAGGCGGCAATACGAGCCCCCTGCCACGCAAACCCAAAGAAAGGACAGCGCAGAGCAGGGCGACCAAGAAGATTTGAGGATGGAGGAGAGGCTGAGGAGACGGAGATTTGTCAGTTTAGAAAAGAGGGGAGACATAAGATGTGCAAAGGTACGCATGGGGAAGACAGAGTTGACAAAGTGCTGGTTTTTAGAACTCACTTGTCACTACCCAAAAAAGACGGAAGGAGACGGACAATTGCTTTCCCTTCCTCTCCTCACAACAGACCTCCTATGAGGCAGGTGGGGCTGAGAGAGCTCTGACAGGACTGTGACTAACCCAGATTTGAGGCCACCACACTTAACTACCATGCCACAGTGGCTCTATTTTTTTCCCTTCTCTCAAAATACCGGAGCTTCCAATTAAGTTGATGGGCACTAGGTTCAGGATGGACAAAAGCGAATACTACTTTACACAGGCAGGAATTAACTGTGGAACTCACTGCCAAAGGATGTAATGAGAGAGCTCTAAGAGAACTGTGACTGACCCAAGGCCGCCCAGCTGGCTGCATGTGGAGGGGGAGTAGGGAATCGAACCTAGATTAGAGCCTGCTGCTCTTGAAGCCCTACTCCACACTGGCGCTTTACTGAGTCTGAAAGGGAGCTGATTTGCCAGCCTAGTGAACTGGCATTCATAGCTGTTCATCAACGGACCATTGTTAAATCCGACATATAAATTCTGCAATAAATTCATGATGCTGCTAGTCCATATAAAATATGTACATTACTGACTGACAGCTTTTCAGGACCAGGGAGAAATGCAGGAAGAAAGGACTTAAGTTTTGCCCCAGGGTACTTCTCTGCAGATGTGGAATGAAGCTTTTATAGTCAGCAGGGGGAATTCTGGATACAGATGAAAGCCACACTGCAAAATATGGGCACAGATCTGCTGAAGCAACAGCAATAAGTTGGAAGACCTTAAATAACTTCTGGCATAAAAGGCATACCCTGCCAATTAACATTTACCGTGAAAAACAACCATATCATTCCAAAAACTTTTATTTCTCTCCTGTCTCAGGTAAGTAATCATAGAATCATAGAATCATAGAGTTGGAAGGGGCCATACAGGCCATCTAGTCCAACCCCCTGCTCAATGCAGGATCAGCCCTAAGCATCCTAAAGCATCCAAGAAAAGTGTGTATCCAACCTTTGCTTGAAGACTGCCAGTGAGGGGGAGCTCAACACCTCCTTAGGCAGCCTATTCCACTGCTGAACTACTCTGACTGTGAAAAACTTTTTCCTGATATCTAGCCTATATCGTTGTACTTGAAGTTTAAACCCATTACTGTGTCCTTTCCTCTGCAGCCAGCAGAAACAGCATCCTGCCCTCCTCCAAGTGACAACCTTTCAAATACTTAAAGAGGGCTATCATGTCCCCTCTCAACCTCCTTTTCTCCAGGCTGAACATTCCCAAGTCCCTCAACCTCTCTTCATAGGGCCTGGTCCCTTGGTAATCTTCATTGTTGAATGAACAAAGACCATGGAGCACAACTATACACAAACCATCCCTACCAGTATGGAGTCACCAGAGAGCCTCCTTCACCACGGGGGGGGGGGGGGGGGGCTCCATCAGGTGTAGCTTTCTCTTTGCCCTGGTGTCAATGTCAGAAGACGCCACATCAGCAGGAATTCCATGCTGGGAGTTAGGGGGATCCCCTCCGCTTGAACCTTCTGAGCAAATTTTAGAAAAAAAATTAGCCACTACAGATGTGACCCAAACCAAGTTTGATGTGGGCCATGCTTAGTGCTCTACAGTCCTTGACTTCCACGCAGGAGCGGAGTGCTTGCACCTCTTTCCCTGAGAAGCGTGGGGGTCTTAAGAAGCAGAGACAGGCAAACGTGATCTGCAGTGGAGAATCCCCAAGTAGACTCTCATCCCACCCTCAAATTCCCCGTGGCCTGAGCCAAGCCTTCCCTTCCAACAGGAGGTCTTCTGAGGCAAGATGCAGAGCACACGTGTCCCTAGAGAACAATTTATCCCTGGGGAGGGGAGACACATTCAGAACTTTCAGGAGCAAATGGGGGCTTGCCTGGGGGGTTTTATATAGACCCTTCTTGCCTCGGGCAGTCCCAGCAGCCAGCAAAGGACTCAGGTTAGACTTTGCTCACCATGTCCAGAGGGAAGAATCCCAGGCGTGCTCAGCCAGCCCCTCTGCCACGAAGCCCCAGCCAACAGGATACCAGCAGGGCTGCCACTTCCCCGCAGGGCAAAGAAAGACACATCTTCACAAGCCTCTAGTGTTCAAGAAAGAAAACCACCAACATAATGGCAACAAAACCAAGGGAGAAAAGGGTTTTCCAAAAAGGACCTAGAGGTTATGAGGCACCTTTTTTGAGAACCGGCTTCTCCCTTGTCTGTCTCTATTCTAAATGTTCCTTGAGAAACATGGTCTTGTCAGGACAATTGTTTTTTGGTCCAAATTCTTTCATGTGTTGCTCAGGGGCCCCTCAGTCATGTACTTGGGGGATTAAAAACAAAGCAACATGGCCTTCGCCTTTGCATTTGGGGGGGGGGGGGGGGCTTTGTTTGCTTTGCTGGATCCACTTCTTAGTTTGTTTGGGGTTTCTAATGCCTGTCAAAAAAAAAGCTCTGACTGGTTCTGCAGAGGACGTTATTTTAATTTCCTAATTGCGGTTCTGGGGCACAGCGCAGCTGTTTTCCTTCAGGGAGTGGCACGCCAAACATGAAGGGTTTCCTTCAGGAGGGAAAAGGTCAGAGCTGTGACTAAACGGCTAGAATTGAGGCTGTGATCCAGCAATGCCTTTCCAACATGAGAAAGGGCACACGTTCGCATAGAACAAAGTTTGAGACCAGGGGCAGCTTGCAGACCACCAAGTTTTATTCAGGTTACAAGTCTCCGTCTGCACACGTGCGCTCACACAGGACTGAAGAAGTGAGCAGCGATCTATGAAAATGCCTCCCCAGCCTCAAACGGTGCCAGCCTTTAAGGTGCTCTTGGGACTCATGTCCTGTAAAGTTCTGGAAAACATTTTCCGTCCCAACCGGTATTGACCTAGCCACCTAAGAAACACACATGCTCAACTCACTATGCATTTCAGAATTCACATTTAAAACAATAAAGATGTACTTCACTTCACCATTGTACCTCTGCCCACTTTGCAGTTGCCAAATTCCCTGCATGGAGAAGGAATGGAATTCTCCCAGAAGGAAACGGATGGAATAACTGGGGGACTCACTCCAGTGAACGGGAGGCAGGACCAGCAACAGATGCAAGACTGGCGACCCTGATGATGTCCTCCAGCCACAGTTTGACTTGTCTCCTTCGCAACTGCCCCAGGGAGTCCTGCAATTATTCAACAATGTGTTACTTGCTCCAAAGCAACCCAAAGGCTGAGAGGAAAGGCTCTGGAAGTAGCTGCTACCTAAGCAGTTCCCACATGAAGAATCAACCATGTCCAAATGAGCAAACACAACAGAGCCTTCCTGGACAGGTGATGAGGCTGCAGGTGGGATACCGAACAGTTTCCTGAACATTTCAAGATCCACTCCATCAGCCTGAATCCACAACTTCTTCACCCATGTTCAGGTTACAATCAGTCTCTCTTCTTTTTAAAGACAGACTTCAATACTATCAGCTTACTCCCCCCCTCCCCCCCACACACACACTCACAGGATCACTTGCTGGGGAGGAGGGAACCTTCCTCCCTACATCCCTGCAAACTGAGGGTTTTCCGGCCAAAGTCACGCAGAAGGTCATCAGACAAATCTGAATGTTCTCCCGTGGTCAATTTGTTTCCCTTCTCACGTTCACCCACCCCTGGGATCAAATGCCAGCCTGCAAGGAGTCTTTCAGCATCCTCAATCAACCATCCAAAGCCACACGACTGGAGAAAGAATGGCAACGATGGAACAATCCATCACAGCTTGCTGAAAATTTAACTACCCTCAGAGCTTTTGCTCAAGAATATCAATGTCGGCTAGGCCAAGTTGGGCAATAAAAAAGGAGAAGGCTTCATTCAGAGCTACCAGCCCTTGCTTTCTCCATGCGAACAGCCAGAGGAGTCTCTGTAGCAGAGCATCTGTGTTGCATGGCCAGGACCCTCAAGGGAGCAACGGGAGGGCACTTCTTCCAATCCGGGCCTTCATAGGCCAGTGGCAGCTGGACATTACCCCTCCTCACTGTAACAATGCTTGAGGCCAGGGGCACCTTGAAGACCAAGCAAGTTTGACCCAAGGTATTCAAGCTTGTGTGTGCGAGCCCACTCCCAGGTGCCACTGAATGAAAATGTCACTCTTCGGTTTCAGACCAGCAGGGCTGTCTGCTGGAAACATTCTGCCCTGCAGAATCCATCTCACAGACACAATGGCCCAGGGCACAGGTGTGCTCGACCACGCTGTTTCGGAAGAGACGTCTGGTGCTCGGTGCTCGAGTCCGCTCAACATCAGACGTCTGCCGAAGCGGAGGAGGAGGGGGAGAGAAACTTGCCCCACACAACCAGCAAAATTAACAACCGACTTGAGAAATAGATCAATGTCAAAGTTTGAGGACATGGAGTCTTTATTATGCAAGCAGGAGACAAACTCAGAATGAAAAACACTTTCAAAACTATATTAAGGTGACCAGATTTTAACATTGGTAGTATTGAGTCTGCCAGGAAAACGCTGGAGGGCGTCACCGCAAGGGCCGGCCACGACTCGCGGCTTGCCGGGGGGGGGGGGGCGGGGCGGGGGGTCTTGATTCAACCTTTGGCCTGTAGGGAGCAGCAACAAGTCTCGGAGAATGCTACAACGCAGGAAGAGTATCGCAATATATGTTTTTAACATTTTCAACCTAAGTACAATTTGCCAGAGATCCCCAGAAGTCCCTCCGAAGGTGGGACAATCCGGTCACCTTAAGCTCCATCTAAATGCATTGCAAAACAGACTACCAGAGGCCTGGGGGGGGGGGGGAGTCCGGGGAAAGCCCCTGAACCTTCCTGGGGAGCCGCGTCCAGGTGCTAAAAGCCCCCGCGAGCATCTGGGGCGGCTGGAAGGGGAACGGGGAACGCGCAGCGCCTCACGGACGGCGGCCCATCGCCGCACCAAGCGCCGCGGGGGGGAGGGCGGGGAGGGCGCGGAGCCGCCCCCCCCACGGGGCTCGCCCGGCGCAAGGGGAAACGGCACTCTGCGCAGCGGCAGGCGGGCGGGCGGGCGGGCAGTCCGGGCCCCACGCGAGGGACGCCCCCTCCCCCCCCCCGTCTCACCTGGGCCAGGAAGGGCTCCATGGGGGGGGGCGGCGGCGGCGGCACTGCGGCTCGCGGGCGCCTCCTGCTCCAGCTGCTGCTGCCGCCCGGCGCGCGCCTTTGTCCCCCGGCCGCGGCCGCACGTGGCGCCTCCAGCCGGCCTCTGCGGCTCCCCACGGGACGCCCCGCCCCCCGCCCCAGCAGCCAATCCGCGGCGGCGGGGGCGGGGAGGCGCGCCCGACAGGGAAGGGCTGCCCGCCCGCCACGTGCGACCCGCCGGAGGGCCCGCGACCCCCACCGCCGAGAGCCGCCGCGGGGCTTCGTATCCCCCAACGGGGGGATACCCCCTCCCCCTCCCCCCTCTGGAAATCTGCCCGGAACAGGGGCCCTTGGCCCGCGCCTGCCCAGTGGCCTCCAGTCCGTGGGGACCCCACACGCGGGGGGGGGGGGAGGAGGGGTCTTCCCCGGGTGCGCCTGCCCGCCACTGCCGCTGCTTCTTTTAGTTGGGCCGCGCTCATCGCTGGATGCGCTTTGACGAGCCCGCGGCTCCTTTGGCGACCTCGTTTCCTTTTGCCACTGACCACGCCGAGTATTAATGATTTCTCTAGCGGCTTTGATGGCAGGAGGTGCCCAAAGTGAGTGAGCTCAGCCGCGATATCTTCCCTTCTAGTGACACAGTTGAAACTGTCTGGCTGGTAACTTTGGCTGTCCATGGGATTCGCAGCCTTCGTCTCCAGCACCCTAATTCGAAAGCCTCTATTCTCCTCCCGTCTTCCTTCTTCAGCGCCCAGCTTTCGCATCCATGGGTTGTTATGGGGAAGACAGCGGCCTTGACTAGCCGGCACTTTGTATTGAGGCTCATATCCCAACTCTTCCATATTCGGTTCATTGCGTTATTCGCCGTTTGATTTCACGGCTGCATCCACCACTTTGAGTGATCATGGAGCCAAGAAAGATGAAATCATCAATGCATTCAATGTTCCCGTTGTCAATCGTGGCCTTGGTGCTACTGCCAGTAGTGGTCTTGGTCTTTTTGATATTTAGGAACAGTCCCATCTTTTCACTTTCTTCTTTTAGTCCCTTTATCAGGGTCTTCAGATCACGCTCCGATTCAGCAAGGAGTGTTGTATCGTCTGCATAGCAGAGATTATTGATGTTACGACCTCTAATTTTGACTCCAATCGTAGATTCTTCCAGATTAA
This sequence comes from Paroedura picta, assembly GCF_049243985.1. Taxonomy (NCBI): domain Eukaryota; kingdom Metazoa; phylum Chordata; class Lepidosauria; order Squamata; family Gekkonidae; genus Paroedura; species Paroedura picta. The sequence continues at coordinate 73,320,909 of NC_135377.1, read as the reverse complement.
GCTTCTGCATAATTACCTCTGCGTAAAGGTTAAAAAGAAAGGGTGGTAAGATACACCCTTGTCCCACTCCTTGGCTGACCTTGAACCAATCAGGGTCTCCATATCTTGTTCATACTGTGGCCTCCTGGTTGGTGTCCAATGAACTGATGAGGTGGGTTAAGTAGGACGACACTCCCAGTTCATGTAAGGCATCCCACAGATTCTCGTGATCAACACAGTCAAACGCTTCAGAATAATCAATAAAGCATAGATAGATGGCCTTTTGATATTCATGTATTTTTTCAAGAATCCAGGGCAAATTTGCAATGTGGTCTTGGGTGCCACAATCATATTGAAAACCAGCCTGGACATCTGGTAGCTGAGCATCAGTAGTTGATTTGAGACGGTTCTGGATGACCCTCAATAAGATTTTACTTGAGTGGGAGATCAGGGCTATAATAACAAAGGCTTATACAGCTGCTCATCTTCAAACTTGGTATATGCCATCAAGTGCCAACAACGTCCCTCTGTTCTCTACATAGGGCAAACAGGTCAAACCCTCCACCAAAGAATTAATGGACAGAAGTCTGACATCAAAAGCCACAAGATTGAAAAACCTGTAGGGGAACACTTCAACCTTCCAGGACATTCAATAAGGGACCTGAAAGTAGCGGTTTTATTACAAAGAAACTTCAAGAACAGGCTAGAAAGGGAGATTGCAGAAATGCAAGTTATTACAACACTCAATACTTGGACATACTCTGGACTCAACAAGGACAAAGGTTTTTTTATCTCACTACGCATGCTAACCTTGTTTAACTTGTATATCCACATTCCTCAGAATTTATTTTAATTGGGAGTATGTGACTGTTAGTAATACATAATGTAATTTTGAATTCTACTTTCTGGTCCCAGAACAAGACAGCTGCCAGCTTAGCTTCTACTTGTAAGAAATTTTCACACTGGTATGGAGACAAATGGGGCCAGCAGTAAATAGCAGGGTGTGAGCCGTGGATAGTAGGGTGTGAGCTGTGGCTTTGACAGTTTTATTTCTGACATGTCTTTGTGGACTACATCGAGGGGTCTGATTGGCTGGTTTGGCAGGGAATTATCATGTGGCTGTGTGTGGGTGCTGTGACACAGTTTACTAATGTATCAGGATTAACTTTTGCTTATATATTCCTACTGTTACAATGGTCAGTTCTTAGTCTGGTGAAGAGTGCTTGCACTCGAAAGCTCATGCCTTGAATAAATCTTGGTTGTTCTTAAAGGTGCTACTGGAGGCTGATTTTATTGTGCTAATTCGGACCAACACGGCTATTAATTTGGAAAAGGATGGTAAATCTTCTCTAAAACATCAGTTCTGTCATCAAACATCACCTCAGTTTTGTTTTGATTCAGTTTTAGGTTCTCCACTATCTGTTTGATCATGAAATCAGGAATTCCTTGAGCTACTGGGGGGGGGGGGATGCCTGGGAAAAGCTTAGCAAACTATCTTCAAATGCAGCTGTCTTGAGCAAACTGACATGTGAATAAGCCACACTGAAATCGATTGAATGTGCATTTCAGAGATTGTAAATCTTGGACGCTGTACACATTAAGGCAGCACATTCAAAAATACAGTGATTTTGAACAATCCAATACCACACCATGATTTCAGGCGGTTTACATAGAATGTTGTAAAAATACCTACATAGAACGTTATAATAATCTGTCAGATAACAATCATAACATAACATAGCAGGTCAACCCAAGCAGTATTTCAACAGAACGACACAGACATATCCCTGGGGAGGTCAAATTGTTCAGTCATGGAAGGGGACCAGCAGGTGTTCTGAGTCAGCCTCAAGCAAATGCCAGGTGGAGGAGCTCCCTCTTGCAGGCCCTGCGGAACTGTGGAAGTTCGGGCAGGGCTCTGATCTCCTCAGGGAGCTTGTTTCATCAGGTGGGGGCAGGACAGAGAAGGCTCTGGCCCTTCTTGAGGTCTGAAGCACTTCTTTGGGGCCAGGGATCCGCAGCCAGTTGGAGGTGGCAGAGCGTAAGGCTCTTTTGGGGGTATAGGCAGGGAGGTGGTCTCAGATACACTGGGCCCAGACCGCGTATGGCCTTAAAGGTGATTACCAAAACCTTAAAAAGTGAAATACTGAAGGCTCAATCACCCTTGAGAAGAAAAGATGGAAGGAGCCTAAGGAAGCCAAGTTGGCTCCAGAAGCAGTTGTCAAAAGATTAGAGGAATAAAAAAGAGTCATTTAGGAAACGGAAGGTAGGCCTTACCAAGGATTATAAACAAATAACCAGTAATTGTAGGGAGAATGTTAGAAAAGCTAAAGCTCAATATGAGCTTAGGCTAGCAAGAAATGCTCAACATAACAAAAATGTCTTCTTTAGTTATATTTCAAGAAAGAAAAAGAATAGGGACACCATAGGACCACTGCAAGGACAAGAAAGTGAAATTATGACAGATGATGAAGAGAAGGCTGAACTTTATTTCTCCTCGATCTTCTCTGAGGGAAATAGTGATCAACGTGGCAAAAATATAACACAACACAGGGGACGGGAATGGTGGCCTAGGATCACTAGTGGAACAGTCCGCAAACACCTAGTTTCTTTAAATGAAACAAAGTCTTCTGGCCCAGATGAACTGCATCTAATGGTACTAAAAGAACTTGCAGATGTCATCTCGGAACCTCTGTCCATTATTTTTGGTACTTCATGGAGAACAGGTGAGGTAGCAGACGATTGGAGCCGGGCAAATGTTGTCCCCATCTTCAAGAACGGGAAAAAGGAGGATCCGGATAATTATTGACCCATCAGCTTGACATCTGTAGCTGGCAAAATTTTGGAACAAATACTCAAACACTCGGTCCTTGAGCAGCTGGAACTGAGAGCTGTGATTTCTAAGACTCAGCATGGGTTTCACAAGAACAAGTCATGTCAGACCAACCTTATCTCTTTTTTCGAGAAAGTGACTACCTCGCTGGATCAGGGGAATGCCGTTTATCTGGATTTCAGTAAAGCTTTTGATAAAGTTCCACATGATATTCTTGTTCACAAGTTGGTAAAATGCGGTATGGATCCTAATTCTGTCAGGTGGATCAATAACTGATTGACAAATTGTACTCAGAGAGTACTTGTTAATGGTTCAGCATCTTCTTGGAAAAGAGTAACAAGTGGAGCATCCCAAGGTTCTGTCCTGGGGCCTGTGTTGTTCAACAGATTTATAAATGATTTGGATGAGGGATTAGAGGGGATACATTAAATCTGCAGATGATACTAAATGATGATGATCTCCGGCGCCAGCTAGACCGGGGCGGGTCGGCCATTCTCGTGCTATTAGACCTGTCAGCAGCATTTGATGTGGTTGACCACGAGCTCTTGGTTCACTGCCTCGCTGATACTGGGATTGGAAGGGTGGCTCTTAAATGGCTATCCTCCTTTCTAGAGAACAGGTCACAGAGGGTCGCTGTGGGGGAGGAGTTATCCGACTCCTTTGCACTCCCATGTGGGGTGCCACAGGGAGCGGTGCTCTCCCCCACGTTATTTAACATCTATATGCGTCCCCTGGCTCAGCTGGTACGGAGTTATGGGCTTGGGTGTCATCAGTACGCTGAAGATACCCAGCTCTATCTCTTGATGGATGGCCGGCCAGATCTCCCCCCAGAAAAATTCGCCAGTTGTTTGGAAGCAGTGGCTGGATGGATCAGGAGGAGCCGCCTGAGACTCAACCCCTCCAAGACGGAGGTCCTTTGGCTAGGCCGAAGGGAGCAGGAACAGGAAGCGCGTCTTCCCTGCCTGGACGAGGTACAATTGTCATCTGTGCCCCAAGCCAGGAATTTGGGAGTGATTCTGGATACCTCACTTTCCATGGAGGCCCAGGTCACTAAGGTAGCTCGGACGGCGTTTCTCCATCTACGCCAAGCTCGGCTACTAGCGCCCTACCTGCCCCCGGAACACCTGGCCACTGTGATCCATGCAACGGTTACTTCTAGATTAGACTTCTGTAACTCGCTCTACGCGGGCCTACGCTTGTCTCTAACTCGGAAGTTACAGCTGGTACAGAATGCAGCTGCACGGGTCCTCACTAAATCATCTTGGAGGTCCCATGTTCAGCCTCTGCTGAAGCAGCTGCACTGGTTGCCAGTTTGTTTCCGGATTAGGTTCAAGGTTTTGGTATTAACCTTCAAGACTATACGCGGCTTGGGTCCTGCATACTTGAGGGACCGCCTATCTCCTTATGCCCCCCGCAGGGTACTTCGCTCTGCGGGTAAGAATCTGCTGATGATCCCAGGACCCCGGGAGGCACGCCTGGCCTCGACAAGGGCCAGGGCCTTTTCGGTCCTGGCCCCTACCTGGTGGAACGAGCTCCCTGAAGAGCTGCGGGCCCTGTCGGAGCTCTCTGAGTTCCGCAGAGCCTGCAAAACGGAGCTCTTCCGCCAGGCGTTTGTCTAAGGCCGGGTGATGGCCCGGGGCTAAGATCGGACCCCTCTCCCCGGAGGGGGGAGGCCAGTACTAGACTGACCTGGTTCCCCAGATTGTTCCACCCTATGCCCAATTATCCATCCGTTCCCTTCTGCTCATCCAGTGGGCCTGTACGGGAATAGTTTTTAATCGCCATCATTGTGACTCAGTTATTATTTTAATGGGGTTTTAATGGGGAATTTTAATGGTTAATATATTATATTTGTATTAAAACATTGTGAACCGCCGCGAGCCGGTTTCCGAGAGCGGCGGTCATACAAATCAAATAAATAAATAAATAAATAAACTGGGAGGGGTAGCAAACACAACTGAAGACAGCAACAGAATACAGGGTGATCTTGATAGGCTCGAGAAGTGGGCTAAACTGAATAAAATGAAGTTTAACAGGGACAAATGTAAAGTTCTGCATTTAGGTAAGAAAAATCAAATACACCAATATAAGATGGGGGAGACTTGTCTTGGCAGCAGCATGTGCGAAAAGGATCTAGGAGTCTTAGTAGACCATACATCGAACATCTGATAACCATCTTCAAGTATTTAAAAGGGTGCCATATGGAGGATGGAGCAGAATTGTTCTCTCTTGTCCCAGAGGGACAGACCAGAACGAATGGAATGAAATTAATTCAAAAGAAATTCTATCTAAACATCCGGAAGAAGTTCCTAACAGTTAGAGTGGTTTCCCAGTGAAACAGGCTTCCTTGGGAGGTAGTGGGTTCTCCATCTTTGGAAATTTTTAAACAGAGGCTAGATAGCCTTCTGACCGAGAGGCTAATTTGGTGAAGGCAAGGGGGTGGCAGGTTACAGTAGATGAGCGATAGGGATGTGAGTGTCCTGCATAGTGCAGGGGGTTGAACTAGATCACCCATGAGGTACCTTCCATCTCTATTATTCTATGATTCCATGATTCTAATGTAAGAGCCTCTTGTGGTGCAGAGTGGTAAGGCAGCAGACATGCAGTCTGAAAGCTCTGCCCATGAGGCTGGGAGTTCAATCCCAGCAGCCGGCTCGAGGTTGACTCAGCCTTCCATCCTTCCGAGGTCAGTAAAATGAGTACCCAGCTTGCTGGGGGTAAACGGTAATGACTGGGGAAGGCACTGGCAAACCACCCCGTATTGAGTCTGCCATGAAAACGCTGGAGGGCGTCACCCCAAGGGTCAGACATGACTTGGTGCTTGCACAGGGGATACCTTTACCTTTATGATTCTAATCCGGAATTCAACTGGGAGCCAGCCGAATTCTTGGGGTACTGCCGGATATGGGATCTCCGTGATGTTTTAGTGAGAATCCTGGCCGCAGCGTTCTGCACCAGTTGTAGTTTCCGGATCAAGGATAAGGGTAGGCCTGCATAGAGCGAGTTGCAGAAGTCCAGTCTAGAGGTAACCGTCACATATATCACTGTGGCTAGGTATTCTGGGGTCAGGTAGGGTGCTAGTAGCTTGGCTTGGCAGAGGTGGCAAAATGCCAGCTGAGCTACCTTTATGACCTGGGCTTCCATTGTAAGGGAAGCATCCAGAATCACGCCCAGGTTCCTGGCAGAGTGCTTTGCTGAGAGCTGCACACCGTCCCTGATCTCTTCCTACCCAACCACAGGAGCTCCATCTTTGCAGGGTTGAACTTCATATGATTCTGCTTGATGCATTTTGTCCCTGCTTCCAGGCATCTGGCTAATGATTCTGAGGGAGAGTCAGCGTGGTCATCCATCAGGAGGAAGAGCTGGGTGTCATCTGCGTATTGGTGGCAACCCAGCCCAAACCTCTGTATCAGCTGAGCCAGAGGGTCCATAAAGCTGTTAAATAAGATAGGAGAGAGGACTGCTCCTTGTGTGACTCCACATGTGAACTTGTGACGGCTAGATACTCTCTCTCCTATTGCTACCCTCTCTCTGTGACCCTGGAGGAAGGAGATCAGCCATTTACGGGTTGTTCCCCATATCCCAGCATCCGTTATGTGGTGAGCTAGGCCATCCAACCAGATCCACACTCAATCCCACACTAAAAATCAGGTCCAGGGTGTGATCTGTTTGTTGATCACTACTAATTCTGGGGGACTTTAATGTCCATGCGGAATTGCTGTCCTCTGGCAATGGGCTGTGAGAGCCCCAGCGTTGCCATGGCTGACACCAGATCCGGCCCATTGCCAGAGGACAGCAATTCTGCATGGACATTAAAGTCCCCCAGAATTAGTAGTCTAGGGAACTGTGATGTCCAGGCAGCGGCCGCATCTAGCAGGGCAGGCTGGACATGTGAAGGTTCATTTGGAGCATGGTATACTGCCAGATGGCTTGCCCAATGCACCTCCAGATGCCCTGCCAGCCCTGCTAGAGGTGGCGGCCGCCTGGACATTACAGTTTCCTAGACTATTAACCCTGGGGGACTTTAATGTCCATGCGGAATTGCTGTCCTCTGGCAATGGGCTGGACCTGGTGTCAGCCATGGCAACACTAGGGCTCTCGCAATTTGTTGTTGGTCCTACCCACCAGGCAGGCCACACCCTGGATCTGATTTTCGGTGCAGGGCTGAGCGTGGATCCGGTCACAGCTGCTGCCATGCCATAGTCGGACTACTATACCCTGATTTTGGGGGATTGTATCCCAAGATTGCTTTTCCTACTCTCTTACTGATTATGAAGGCTACTCCATTTCTTCTGCGAGATTCTTGCCCACAGTACCTGATGGTCATCTGAATTAAATTCACCCATTCCTGTCCATTTGAGTTCACTGATTCCTAAAATGTCAATGTTCAGTCTTGTCATCTCTTGTTTGACCACGTCCAGCTTGCCTTGGTTCATGGATCTGACGTTCCAGGTTCCTATGGAATAAAAATCTTTACAGCATTGGACTGTATTTACAGCATTTACAGCACTGTCTGTTCACCTCCAGTTGCCTCCACAACTGACCGTCCCTTCGGCTTTGGTCCAGTCACTTCATTCATTCTGGCACTACTCGTACTAGCCGTCTGCTCATCCCCAGTAGCATGTTGGATACCTTCCGACCTGAGGGGCTCATCTTCCGCCGTCATATCGGTTTGCCTTTCGAACTTGTCCATTGGGTTTTCATGGCAAAGATACTGGAGTGGTTTGCCATTTCCTTCTCCAGTGGATCACCTTTTGTCAGAGCTCTCAGCTATGACCTGTCCGTTTTGGGTGGCCCTGCACGGCATAGCTCATAGCTTCACTGAGCTACGCAAGCCCCCTTGCCACAACAAGGCAGCGATCCTTGAAGGGGGCGGTCCTCGAAGGGTTTTCTATACTATGATGAGGCTAAATGTGACACATCATTCCATTAATGGAACTTTTTTTTTATAAGACCTGCTGGGGACCAGTAGCTGTAGGCTGTAGGTGTTGCTGTGGCTAAGTGCTAAAAACATGGTGGGTAAACTGAAAAATGAATATTTTGCACATAGATTGTGACAGAGGGCAATCTATGTCAATCAGGCAAAAAAAATGTCCTTTAGGTTAAACTTTACCAGACCAGAGACCTCCATCCCCACCCCCAACAACAAGTCTTGACTTGTTGCATCATAAATGTAATTTGGGGCGGCTTTTTCCGGTTACTCACATAAGTCAAACAGACCTTTAGAAGCCAACTGCACTTCAGGATGTGCAAGATTAATCTTTTTGAATGACTTATTATTCTTTTCCATTCACTCTTTCATGCAGCATTAATGTGAAGCCACACCTTTTGAAAAAAGACTTTCAGGGTTTGCATCACCATGGCCTGCACCGTGTCTGTTAATCCACCCCAAAGCTTCATTTCCAAGGGCTCCACCTCAAAGCCTCCTTTAGCTACCAGGCGTAAATCTTTATATTTTATTTATTTGTATATTTTTATTTTTAGTCCACCACTCATGGAGTCCAGCTTGTGGCGGGATATAAATAATCATCTCCCAGTAAAGACCCATTAAAACTGAGTTCAAATCTCCTGGGCCGGATGAAATGCACCCGAGAGTGCTCAAAGAACTTTCCAGAGAACTTGCACAGCCCTTGTCCATCATCTTCGGGCCCTCTTTAAGGACTGGAGATGTCCCGGAGGACTGGAAGAGAGCAAACGTTATTCCGATCTTCAAAAAAGGGAGGAAGGAAACTACAGACCAGTGAGTCTGACCTCTGTTGTGGGGAAGATAATGGAGCAGATATTAAAGGGAGCGATCTGAAAACATCTGGAGGACAATTTGGTGATCCATGGAAGTCAGCATGGGTTTGTCTCCAACAGGTCCTGCCAGACCAACCTGGTTTCCTTTTTTGACCAAGTAACAGGTTTGCTGGATCGTGGAAATTTAGTTGATGTCGTTTACTTGGATTTTAGTAAAGCTTTTGATAAGGTTCCCCATGATTCTGATGGATAAGTTGAAGGACTGGATTTTCAGATAGTTAGGTGGATAGTGAATTGGTTAGAGAACCGCACTCAAAGAGTTGTTGTCAATGGTGTTTTATCAGACTGGAGAGAGGTGAATAGCGGGGTACCTCAGGGCTCGGTGCTCAGCCCGGTAGTTTTTAACATATTTATTAATGATCTAGATGAGGGGGTGGAGGGACTACTCATCAAGTTTGCAGATGATACCAAATTGGGAGGACTGGCAAATACTCCGGAAGATAGAGACAGATTTCAACGAGATCTGAAGACAATGGAAAAATAGTCAAAAGAGAACAAGATACAATTTAATAAAGATAAGTTCTGCATCTGGGTCAGAAAAATGAAAAGCATGCCTACTGGATGGGGGATACGCTTCTAGGTAACACTGTGTGTGAACGAGACCTTGGGGTACTTGTGGATTGTAAACTAAACATGAGCAGGCAGTGTGATGCAGCGGTAAAAAAGGCGAATGCCATTTTGGGCTGTATCAACAGGGGCATCACATCAAAATCACAAGATGTCGTAGTCCCATTGTATACGGCACTGGTCAGACCACCCCTGGAGTACTATGTGCAGTTCTGGAGGCCTCACTTCAAGAAGGACATAGATAAAATTGAAAGGGTACAGAGGAAAGTGACGAGGATGATCTGGGGCCAAGGGACCAAGCCCTATGAAGATAGGTTGAGGGACTTGGGAATGTTCAGCCTGGAGAAAAGGAGGTTGAGAGGGGACATGATAGCCCTCTTTAAGTATTTGAAAGGTTGTCACTTGGAGGTGGGCAGGATGCTGTTCCCATTGGCTGCATAGGAAAGGACACGCAGTAATGGGTTTAAACTACAAGTACAACGATATAAGCCAGATATCAGGGGGGAAAAATTCACAGTCAGAGCAGTTCAGCAGTGGAATAGGCTGCCTAAGGAGGTGGTGAGCTCCCCCTCACTGGCAGTCTTCAAGCAAAGGTTGGATACACACTTTTCTTGGATGCTTAGGATGCTTTGGGCTGATTCTGCGTTGAGCAGGGGGTTCGACTAGATGGCCTGTATGGCCCCTTCCAACTCTATGATTCTATGAAAACCCCCTTGAGACTCCAATAATCAATTTACCAATTGGCGAAAAAACCCTATCCCCACCATCTGTGGATTTACTGAGAAATTATCATAAGGAGTATCCCATAAGCATGTCCCTAATTTAGCCGTTCTCAGTTTTTTTACAGTTGAGAAACCCCTGAAACTTTCTTCAGGCTTTAAGAAACCCCAGAAATGGTATAATCTTGCAGAATATGGTTAGAAAGCAGAGCTGTGGACATGCCCCCCCCGGGGCCCTCCCCTTCCCACCTCCTCCAGGCCCATCATTGGCCATTGGGGGGCAGGTCACCATGATCATATATGGTCATATCACCTGATAAATGTTTACAATTTTTTTTAAGTATTAAAAAATAATTCATGAATAAAGGCATGCTGGACATGGTCAAACAACAGATGACAAGACTGAACATTGACATTTTAGGAATCAGTGAACTAAAATGGACAGGAATGGGTGAATTTAATTCAGATGACCATCAGGTATAGTACTGTGGGCAAGAATCTCTCAGAAGAAATGGAGTAGCCTTCATAATCAGTAAGAGAGTAGGAAAAGCAGTCTTGGGATACAATCCCCAAAATGAAAGAATGATCTCAGTTCGAATCCAGGGCAAACCATTCAACATCACAGTAATCCAGGTCTATGCCCCAACCACTGCTGCTGAAGAGGATGAAGTTGACCAGTTCTATGAAGCCGTACAACATCTTCTAGAAGGAACGCCAAAAAATGATGTGCTTATCATCATGGGGGATTGGAATGCTAAAGTAGGAAGCCAAAAGATAACCGGGATAACAGGCAAGTTTGGCCTTGGAGTACAAAAGGAAGCAGGGCACAGGCTGGTAGAATTTTGTCAAGAGAATACAATGGTAATAGCAAACACTCTTTTCCAACAACCCAAGAGGCAAATCTATACATGGACATCACCAGACGGTCAACACAGAAATCAGATTGACTATGTGCTCTGCAGCCAAAGATGGAGAAGTTCTATCCAGTCAATAAAAACAAGACCAGGAGCTGATTGTGGTTCAGATCATCAGCTTCTTGTTGCAAAATTTAGGCTTAAATTGAAGAAAGTAGGGAAAAGCACTAGGCCACTCAGGTATGAACTAAATATCCCCGATGAATATACAGTAGAGGTGACAAATAGATTTAAGGAATTAGATCCGGTAGACAGAGTGCCTGAAGAACTGACGGAGGTTCGCAACATTGTACAAGAGGCAGCAACTAAAACCATCCCAAAGAAAAAGAAATGCAAGAAATCAAAATGGCTGTCTGAGGAAGCTTTACAAATAGCTAAGGAGAGAAGGTGAGTGAGAGGCAAGGGAGAAAGAGAAAGATACACCCAATTGAATGCAGAATTCCATAGAAAAGCTAGAAGACATGAGAATGCTTTCTTAAATGAACACTGCTGTTGAAGAGGATGAAGTTGACCAGTTCTATGAAGCCCTACAACACCTTCTAGAAGCAACGCCAAAAATGATGTGCTTATAATCATGGGGGATTGGAATGCTAAAGTAGGAAGCCAAAAGATAACTGGGATAACAGGCAAGTCTGGCCTTGGAATACAAAATGAAGCAGGGCTTTACAAATAGCTAAGGAGAGAAGGGAAGTGAGAGGCAAGGGAGAAAGAGAAAGATACACCCAAATTGATTGCAGAATTCCAGAGAAAAGCTAGAAGACATGAGAATGCTTTCTTAAATGAACAGTGCAAACAAATAGAAGAAAACAATAGAATGGGGAGAACCAGAGATATTTTCAAGAAAATTGGAGATACGAAGAGAATGTTTCATGCAAAGATGGGTATGATAAAGGACCAAAATGGTAGGGACCTCACAGAAGCAGAAGAGATTTTTAAAAGGTGGCAAAATTATACAGAGGAAGTATACAAGAGTGAGCTTAGCATCCCTAATAACGACGATGGGGTAGTTCACATCCTGAAATGTGAATGGGCCTTAGGAAGTCTGAGCAACAATAAATCTAGTGGTGGTGACAGCATTCCCATTGAACTATTCAAAATCTTAAAAGACGATGCAGTAAAAGTGCTACACTCGATATGCCAGCAAAATTGGAAAACTCAACAATGGCCACAGGATTGGAAAAGGTCAGTTTACATTCCAATCCCAAAGAAGGGCAATGCCAAAGAATGTTCCAACTACCGTACCATTGCACTCATTTCTCATGCTAGCAAAATTATGCTCAAAATCCTACAAGCTAGGCTCCAGCAATATGTGGACCAAGAATGTCCAGAAGTACAGGCAGGATTTCAAAGAGGCAGAGGAACTAGAGATCAAATTGCCAACATATGCTGGATCATGGAGAAAGCTAGGGAGTTCCAGAAGAACTCTACTTCTGCTTCATTGACTATGCTAAAGCCTTTGATTGTGTGGAGCACAACAAATTGTGGGAAGTTCTTAAAGAGATGGGAATACCAGAGCATCGTATTTTTCTCTTGAGAAACTTATATGCAGGTCAAGAAGCAACAGTGAGAACTGAACATGGAATCACTGATCGGTTCAAAATTGAGAAAGGAATTCGGCAAGGCTGTATACTGTCGCCTTGCCTATTTAACTTTTATGCGGAGCACATCATGAGAAAGGAGGGATTAGAGGAGTCACAGATTGGGATCAAGATTGGAGGGAGAAATATCAATAACCTCAGATATGCAGATGATACCACTCTAATGGCAGAAAGCGAAGAGGAACTAAAGAGCCTGTTGATACAGGTTAAGGAGGAGAGTGCAAAAGTTGGCTTGAAACTCAACATCAAGGAAACATCATGGCATCCGGCCCTCACAATTCCTGGCAAATAGATGGGGAAGAAATGGAGGTAGTGACAGATTTTATTTTCCTCGGCTCCAAGATCACTGCAGATGGGGACTGCAGCAAGGAAAGTAAAAGACGCTTGCTCCAGGGGAGGAAAGCTATGGCAAATCTAGACAGCCTCCTAAAAAGCAGAGACATCACCCTGCCAACAAAAGTGCATTTAGTCAAGGCTATGGTATTCCCAGTTGCAATGTATGGCTGCGAAAGTTGGACCATAAGGAAGGCCGAGCGTCAAAGAATTGAGGCTATTGAACTCTGGTGCTGGAGAAGACTCTTGCGAGTCCCTTGGACTGAAAGGCAAACAAACCGGTCAGTCGTAGAGGAGATTAGCCCTGACTGCTCCTTAGAAGGCCAGATCCTGAAGATGAAAAATATTTTGGCCATCTCATGAGAAGGAAGGACTCCCTGGAGAAGAGCCTAATTCTGGGAGCGATGGAGGGCAAATGAAGAAGAGGACGACAGAGAATGAGGTGGCTGGATGGAGTCACTGATGCAGTCGGTGCAAACTTAAATGGACTCTCGGGAATGGTAGAGGACAGGAAGGCCTGGAGGATCATTGTCCATGGGGTCGCGATGGGTCAGACACGACTTCGCACCTAACAACAACAACAACAACAACTGAGTACACCCCAGGGAAGTGTTGTTCTAGGGGCACCTCCTCTATTGCCCCAATGCTTACTATGCTGTACTATATTGCTTGTTGTTATCACTTTATTATTATTAAACTAAGTTATCTATATTGTTTCTGTTTTATGTGAACCGCCCTGAGCCTTTGGGGAGGATGGTTTATAAATATAATAAATAAATAATAAATGCTACACAAAGAGCCTGTTGCAACCGAAGCCTGCCCAATCCCATTTGTAGAAGAGTCACAAAGGTTGGCATCCCTAATTTTAGGCTCCTGTCACTTCTGTGGCAGCTGTGAGGTTTGTGTAAAAATATAGTCACCCCCCCCCCCCCGGTCCAGTATTTCCAAAACATCCCAAGTATTTGGATTCAGGATTTTGTAGAAATCCTGATTTTTTTCAGATCCAATAGACCTAAGAAGGAAAGATATTTTTTGTAAAAGCTAGCCCAACTCTGGGGCTGGTTTGGTTTCTCCTACAGTGGATTCAATTGCCGTGCAGAAGAAGCTGATCCCAAAGGCCTTGGTGTAGCTGAATGCCCACCCCTTGTGGCAGCAGCTCTCCAGCACCCAGGAGAAGGAAATTCAGGTTTCCAAATTGTGTCTGGTCCAAACACTGACAGTAGCAATCCAGCCTTGGAGTTAGGAACAAAGAGGCAAGTCATCTCCTAGGGGAAAACACACACACACACTTAACAACAGATGCAGTAGCTTCCATCAATGGTATCACACTGGGAGGGCTTACTGTAACAGGATAGGGGCACAAACAAAGCAACAGACCAGCTGCAAAGTGCCAGAAGAGACAGGCCAGGTCAAGAAGCAATGGTCTTAACAACAAGGCCATGGAAAACCACCATCTGGGCACCAACCGCAGGGCTGTTGCCCACCAGCCATAATTCTCTGCTGAGAATCCTCTGCCCCTGTAACCTCAAAGGCCCTCTGCAGCAGCGGTGGAGCACCCATGCAGGGCTTTTTTAAAATACACGTTTCTTCCATCGCCTTCCCTATAGCCGCTGGTGGGATATTCTGACTTGTCCGGGGACGTGGGTGTCTGCAGGAGAAACGGCTGGAAAACAGAACGAGGGACAGAGCCACGCTGGTGCAAACCATGGAGAAGGGGTCTCTAAAATGCTGGGCGCAGCTTCAAATGCAAGAATAGAGACTGGGGCTGACAGAGAAGACAGGAGAAAAGAAACAGGGACGTCACCGGGCTTCGGAAAGAAACCGGGGCCACTCTGGAGAGTGAGAGGGGAGGGGAGGGGAATCGCACGCCTCCCCACTCAGTTGCAGGAGCAGAGCCAGCGTGTGAGCCCTTGGGGAGAAGCTGTGGGACGACTGCAAGAGAGGAAAGGGTGGGACGCCTGAGGACCAGACAGAAGGGCGGGGGGACCAGGAAGGGAGGAAAAGAAGGCGGAACTTTGGGGAAAGGGCGGAGACAGGAGAGGAGGAGGAGGAGGATGAGGAGGGAGAAAGGTTGATGGATGGTGACAAACTTCACTGAAGCCAATTAATTGTTTTTTAAAAATTATTTAATATCTCTCCAGAGAAAACCAGTGGCAAGCCTGCCCTCCTGTGTGACTTCCTGGGTGGCTCTTGGACTCTTGGCCCAGCCTCCGGCCTCCCCCGACACCTCCTTCACCGCCAATGCGCCCAAGTCGCAGTACAAAGTTTGAGGCCAGAAGATTTATCTCAGGAACTGTTTTTGGCAGTTGCAGCATGGAGCTGCAGGAGCTGCTCGCCCATCCCTGTGCCTCCCCACCACACACACACACACACACACACACACACCATGGCCTCACCTGAGCTGTGCCAGAAGCTGCAGGGGCCATTTTTGTGGGGTGGGAGTTATTTGGAGCCCACTCCCCACAAGGATCAAAATGTGAGGATGGTATACACAGAGAGGATCTCAATGGATTTAGAACAGATCCCTAGGGGACCACCACAGTGGCAATCTGAATGAGCAATTAGACTATTAGGAAAAGAACCAGCAGAGGACAGAGTAATATCAAACTGGGACAGGAAAGGAGTCATGTCATGAGGCAGCTGGGGTCAACTGGATCAAAAGGGCTATGGAGGTCAAGAAGGATGAGTTGGATTTACCAGTAACAAAGTCATCACTGGCTTTGGTGAGGCAAGGGGAGAGGACAGTTTCCCCATGTAAATTATATGTAACCTCAGCTGGAGGAAATGAAACAGATGATGCCAGTCTTCTAAAATATTGGTTGGAAAATATACTGAAAGAAGGAAGCAAGCAAGCAAGTGAAAGAGAAAGAAAGAGAGGGAGGGAGGGAGGAAGGAAGGAAGGAAGGAAGGAAGGAAGGAAGGAAGGAAGGAAGGAAGGAAGGAAGGAAGGAAGGAAGGAAGGAAGGAAGGAAGGAAGGAAGGAAGGAAGGAAGGAAGGAAGGAAGGAAGGAAGGAAGGAAGGGAAATATGTAAGTTTTTTCTCAGACCGGTTGAATCAGTATTGCACAGAGTACTGTTCCTGTGCTATTAGTGGTTGTGAGAGTCCTGACTCACTGGATGAGTTATGTACTTGTGGCTGAGAGCATTTAGGAACTGGTAATCATGGTGGCATCACCAGTTCAGTGCTTTTTTCCCATACTCCTCAATGTGATGCCAAACAGAACTTTTAAATTGTTGAGATTCCTTGCGTCAATCTTCACATGATGAAATTCACAAAAAGGAAGATGTTGACAATAAAAGTGTGACTTCCTGGGCCAGCCAGCTCCCTCACAGCCTGGATCATGTGAAAGGGACATGTTTTGGACTAGAAGATCTATGACACAGATGATGTCACATCTCATCCCAAAGAATTCATAGAATCATAAGCTGGAAGTATCAAAACCATGATTCAGGCTTTTGCCATATAGCCTGGTTCCTCCTACTTGCAGGTCTTGGTCTGTTACCTATGTATGCATCTTATGCAGCTCTTTGACTGGTCTTTCCACCTTTGGTCCTGGTTACTGCCCAGGGTAGGTGTGACTGTAGTAAGCCTGGAGCCTAGGTTCCCTGTCCCCACTGAGCTGCATCTGGGAATTGCTGTCTCTTGCCAGGGACCTTGAGTGCTAACAGAGCTGCCGGGCTGAAGATGTTCCATTTTGTCAACAAGGGATCTTCGTGCCAAAAAATGTTTTGGAATCAGAAGGGGAGGGTAGACAAGATCATTAGTTTTAGGAAGGCCCCTGTAATGTCAAGTACATTTTCCTTTGAATAAAGAGATTCAAATGAAGTCTGATTATTGAGAGTAATCAACAGTTTCACACAGATTGCTGAGTCTCTCTCTCTCTACAAACCCAAGTTACTGATGTTTTCAGCATCATATCTGACTTCGGTGACAGGGACTTGGACTCAGAGAACAGAAATGTCCCAGGCAGTAACCTGAAAGGCCAAGATGACAAGGGGGCACTGAACAGAGATCTGAAGGGACAGATTGGGTGTTGGACTAGATGACCCTGGAGGTCCCTTCAAACTCTATGATTCTATGACAGCAAGGGAACTGAGGCCAAGGTGAGCCAAGCTATGGGATGGTGACCACCATGTTAATGGTGAGCACCCCATCATGTAAGAAGGGAGCCATGCTGTGGCAGTGATCTGACGTGAACCCCAAGGTGATGGCATTAGAACTTCCTGGAACCACTGAATGATCTATTCCTTGGTTCTTCTTGTTTTTCTTTTTTCTCCATCTCCAGATGTTGACTAGCTGTTGTGTTGGTTCAGCTGCTTCAGATGTTGTGGGTGGAGTTTGTATTTTTATTCTAATAATTTTAGAGAGTATTGTTGTTATATTTCGATGTTTTAACTTATATTGCTGTTTTTAGGGGTGTTTTATGTTTATTGGAAGCTGCTGCGAGGCAGTTGTTATGGGAGCAGCGATATGAAACTCCCATTATAAATACAAAAATATTATGTGGATGCTTTCCTGGAGGGAGACTTGGCCAAGTGATTAGTGAGCCTCTGCAACATGGAGGCCACACCACGGAATTCAACAGTCTGGCTAGCAAGATGCACACCTGGATAGATGTGACAAAGGCCCAGTTTTTCCAGGAGAGCCTCAACCCACAGATCCCCGGTCATGCGTTGCAGTATGATAACCCACAGGCCCTGATGGGGTGGGTATACCTGGTCAGGGAAACTTGAGAGCCAGCTATAAAGGGTGAAGCTCACAAAACTACGTCACTCCAGTCGGAGTACGCTGGATGAGTCACCGGAGTTGAGCTCCTGTAAGTCAGAGGAGTAGTAAAGTATCGCAAGGGAAGCTGCTGAGTAGCCCTGGCAATGGGCTTATGCCTGGGCTCTGGAGCCGTGGAGTACCCAAAGAGGACTGCTCTCTGACATGGGATGGCCAAGGAGACAACACTTTCCCCCTCTGCCAGTGGCTGTTAGGGGTTGCTGGGACCCAGACGGCAAACGATGCTGAAAATTGGGAGCCCATCCTGCAAGAGTATCAGCAGAGTTAGAATCCACCCCCTCCCCTGGTGACTCCTCAGATGGAGGCACAACCTCCCCAAGGAATCCTGGAACTTATGAAATGTGTTCAAGAAGAAGGAAAGAAATCAGTTGCCCCCTCCATTGAAGATCAGGCTGTTCTATTGTGTTAAAGCCTTTAAAAGATGACCTTTCCCAAAGGACTCCAGGAGCCCCCAGGAGGTGGCTGAGCTCTGCAAGCTCCTTGGTAGGAATTTGGCTAGGGGTTTCATAAGAAGGGCCACCTTCAGCATGGCAGCAGGAGTCCTGTTTGCAAAGAAGAAGGATGGGACCCTCCAGTTGTGTTCTGACTACTGGGGTTTGAATGCAATTTCTACTATGAAAGCTTACCCACTCCCCCTTATAAAAAACCTGTTGGGGCATTTGGGGACAAGATGGATTTTTACAAAACTGGACCTGAGGGGGGCGTATTATCACATTCGTACAAAATGGGAGGATAAATAGAAGACCACCTTCAATACTCCTTCCAACAGAATGATTGGAGTGAACTGCTCCCTTTTATAGAATCTGTGTTCAACAACACTGTCCATGCTAGTACAGGGAGGTCTCCGAAATGGTGTGTGGACTGGGGGTATGCCCTCTCCCTTCCTGGTCGCCAATGGTGGGCAGCCCCAGCATCCTGAAGGCTTAGGGTGCCTGAATCCAGCAATCCTGGGCCAAACTAGCTGCCTCCCTGACAGCAGCGAAGGATGCTTAGTGTGCTGACAGGAAGTGCCTTCTGGAGACTGCCTCAAGTGACGGAGATCTGCTGTGCATTTCTAGTGGTGGTCAGCCCTCAAAGAGGTTGGGGAAGAAATACTTGAGGCCTTTTCCAATCAATCATGTTGTCAACTCTGTAACTGTTGAACTGAAGATTCAAAAACCCTGTAAAAATGTTTATCCTGTTTTTCATTCTCGTCTGCTCAAGCTGGCCTCGCCCCAGGAGTAGCCAACCTACAGGTGTGGCCTGGAGAGCTCCTGGAATTACAGCTCACCTGCAGAGTATAAAGATCAGCTCCCCAGGCAGAAAGGGCTGCTTTGGAGTTTGGACAGGGTTGCTGTGGAGAAGAAACATATAAGGCCTCCCACACAGGTTGTTGTTGAGTTTAAACACTTGAGGCCTACTGCACAGGGTTGTTGTGCGGATGAAACAGGAGACAAAATAACCTCCGCAACAGCACCTGGTTTCATCTGCACAAGAACCCTGTGTGGTAGGCCTCAAATCTGCAGAGTCGTGCAGAAGAAATACACATGGATTCTTCCCTCCAGCAGTGAGGTCAGCCAGGGCAGCATTTTAAATGAGAAGGGGCTTTACTGTGGCCTCCCTGCCAGCCAAGTGTTTGGCAGAAGGGGAGAGCTCCCCCCTCCAAAAGGAATGCCCATGCACGCTCTCCGAAACACCTCCCTCCTCTCAGTCAGGGGCTGTTAGAGGCTCCCTCACACAAGCACAAACACAACCATGCCCACTGTCAAAGTCAGGCAGACAGGGAAAGTGCAGGAACCCCGAGACAGGTGGCAGAGGTGTGTTTGTGCTGCTGCCTTCCTTCTCTTTCTCTCTCACACACACACCTGGAGCCATACCTGTGCAGGCAGTTCCTTTCCCCTTCCGCACCCCCCAAGTGATCCTGCGCCTCTGAGACGTGGCCAGTCTGGGGCAGGCAAGGGGCCTCTGCCTGCTGTCCTTGGGAGGCTCCCAGAAGCCCACCTCCATCCCCAGCAACGTCCAACGGCCAAATGAAGGTAAGAGGGTTGGTGGAGGGCTGGCCAATCTGATTGGTCTCCAGGGACAGGAAGTTAAGAGGCTGTTTCTAAAATATAAGATAAGCTTATATAATGTTAAGGATAAACACAGTCCCTTGAAGTTTAAATATTCACCTGTTAAAAACTGGGGGCCCTCCAAAAAAGGGCAAGTGAGCAGAAGGAGTGAATGAGGGAAGCCTTTCGCCAGGAACAGAGGAGATGCCTTTAAGTTGGCTTCCGATGACACGCAGGGTGCCCCTACACATCACTGCTTGCCCGCCAAGCCGCATTCCGGAGAAGCAAAACGGCAGCCAGAGGGAGGGGAACTTGGCGGGAGGAAGAGGTGAGGAGGGGAAGGCCATAAGCTTATTCAAGGGGCCCCTCACTGGCTCCTGCAATCACAGATGGTTAAGGAGACTCCTGGCTGCAATGAGGGAGGGGGGAGAGGCAGGAGCAAGCAAGGCCAGAGGTCAGCAGCCAGCTTCTGTTGGGGAAGGAAGGATCCTTTTGCTTGCAGGAGCAGCAGCAAACTTACCAGTCACTTTGGAAGCCACTTGCTTTGATGGGTGGAGCCTCTAGAAATGTTCAGTATGCAAAACAATTTGTATCCCTTTTTTGCAAAAATACCAAGCATTTTACTGTCTTTTCCCTGCCTTTTTTGCAGAAGCAGGCCTGACATCTCCTGAACCCATTCCCACAGCGACTTTACCTTCCTTATATACATACCGTGTTTCCCCCCAAATAAGACACTGCCTTATATTTATTTTTCCTCAAGAAGACACATTATGGCTTATTTTCAGGGGGTGTCTTATTGGCATTTAGAGAAGTCGATGCCAGCAGCAAAGGTGTTTGTGTGGGGTGAGAGAGACCCACAGACTGTTGCTGGTCAGTGCTGGGGAGCAGCAGCTTCACTGGTGTTTGTGGGGGGCGAGAGAGACTGGGGTGGCCAGAGCCATGACATGGGCGGCCACGGTGCTGATGCTGGTGGCGCAGAGCTCTGCGCCCTCGTGAAGGTGCCGGCTGGTGCGCTGGTGCCGGCTCCGCCCCTCCCCTCAGTGCAGTGGCGTTGGCCACCTCGGGCGTCTGTGGGTGCCAAAGCGGCCGCAACCCTACCTCACACGGTTGCTGGTTGGTGCGGAGGGAGAGAGAGCCACAGTGCTGAGCAAAACGGCAGCCACAGCTTGACTTCTATGGTGAATATTGTGCAAACATTTAGAAATCCTGCTATGGCTTATTTTATGGGTATGTCTTATTTTCGGGGAAACAGGGCACATTGCTTCAACATGGGAATTCATGGAGAGGGGGAGTTAAAAAGCTGAGTGGTCTGGGTGCCTGAGCTTGGCTGGCTGGCAAAGCACCGAGAATGCCTAAATGCAATGAAGGAGGGTCAGAACAAGAGGGGGCTGACAGAAGGAACTAAACAGTGTTGCTGTTGTCTTTTTTGCAAGAAAGGGACGGGGTGAATAACAGCAGAAGGTGCCTCTTGAGGCAGGAAGAACCGGATGGGTCCGAGGAAAAATGCCCCGAGGGGGAGAGCAGCAGACAAGCAGGTTGGAGGGCCGCACAGAAATTCTATGATTCGAGGGTGTAAACTGCACAGAGCTTTTATTCCAACCCCAGGTCTATTCAGTCCCTGCCCTCTACACAGAATGCGATTTCCGTTTGGATTTGGGGCGATTTAAATTTACCTTCTGCAGCACGAAGGATTGATCCGGAGTGACCCTACCTTTATTGTGCGATATCTTCGAGTGCTTTTAATCCTCAATATCCAGATTGGGAAAGAAAGCTCCATGGTAGAGAACCTCTGATAGGCTACACCTGGTCATGTGACACGCTTGCCTTAACGGAGAAGCCCCTAATTTCTCTCAACTTCTGTCGGTCCTGGATTTTTCCTCCCTCCTCTGCCTTTTTCGATCCTCTCCCCCTCCCTTCCAAGAAAAGAAAGAGGCTCCCTGCTTGGATCCTCTCCCCCCCTTCAAGAAAAGAAAGAAAGAGGCTTGGCTCCCCCCCACCTTCTGAACTACCTTAATCACATGGAGAAGACTTTCCCGTTTCAATGGGGAGGGGGGGGGAGAGGAAGACCCGAGTTCAAAGCAATCTGAATTCAACAGAATTGACAATGGAATAGAGAAAGTAAGTGCAGACTCTGTTTAGGTTAGGAACCTAGAATTCTGAGGCTTTGGGCCTCAGGTTGGGGACCCCTGGCTTTGCAGATTTAAAATGGCTGTATAAAGTTGTTTTGCATTTGGAGTACATCCAGGGCCATTCCGCACAACTTTAATGTAGCAGAAGGCTTGCAAATTGTAAACGCTACTAATTTGCAGTTCCGCAAGACGTCGCACACAATTTGCCACACTCCTGAAACTGTCCCACAAAAAGCAATTCGTTGTAGCGTTTAAAGGGAAATCGGGAAAAGTGGATTCACCCTCCGAAAAGCGCTACACTCTTGCGAACAATCTGCAACACTAGCGAAAAATACCTGTGCGTTTCCATTGTTGCGGTTCCAACAAAGTCCCTCCCCCTGGCTCTCCTCCAAACTTCCAGCGAAGCGATCGCCATTCTTTTTTCCTCGGACCAAGCAGAAAGCAACGAACTAGCAGGGCTTCATTCACCCAGCGAGGCTTCTCCGGCTACAGTCCCTCCACAGGTGCTTTAAAGCTCCCGTTAGTCCCCAAGCACAACACAGCCCCGTTTGCAAGTTCCCTTTATTTTCGGCCGAAAATCGCGCCCGTGCAGGGGGGGGTTTCTTTTCACTCGAGGGAGTGCGGTAACGATGAATTGCCAGCTCAAATGCCAGCTGCCAGCTAGATGGGTCTCTCTGTTGCAACGAATTAACGCATATTCGTTGCAACGTTTTTTTTTTTTAACCTGTGCTTAAAGGGAAAGGGGCTTTTCCGGAGCATGATAACAACCGCCCATTGGCTGTTCGTTTGATTGACGGCCAGGGACGGGACAAAGCACAGAAAAAATCGCTTCCTGTCTAGTGATTTTGGGGAGACGGGAAACCTGTGGGAAACGAATGAAACGCTACTGAATTCCACTAAAAAAGCAGGTATGCGTAACACCGAGATCTGGCACAACTTAAGTAGGCAAGGAGCATCATCAGGAAAAGATGGATGATGTCATGCCATCTCCCGTTTTCCCCGGGATCTCACGTTCTCTATGTAATTCCCACCCCCTTCCAGCCTGACTTTCTGATTCCTGCTGTCTGCTAGTTCCTCCAGGCATCCCTTTGAAGTTTTCTTCTTGCTATTTTATGCTTATCGTTGTGTGACATTTCCCAGTTCTGGCCATCCTTGCAGCTGGGGAACCCAGACATTTAGGGCCATTCCGCACAGGCTACAATGTTGCCAAATGGTAGCGAAAGTGAATTTCGCTACGAGAAAAACTGGCAGCGTTTGATAACGCACGCAGCCGGTTGTAGCGTAAAAAAGCCTCCCTAAGTTCAGCTATTCTCGCAACGCACTAGTTTCCGGTCTCGCCGGAATCGCAACAAATCGTGGGATATTTTTTTGCACTTCGTCCCGCTTTGTCCCACCCCTGGCCCTGACTCAAGGAAGCAGCCAATGATGCGTAGATACCCACCAGTGTAACCACAAACAACTTTTCCCTTTAATTTTCCCTTTAATTTTTTTTAAACACAAAAACATATGTTGTAACGAATATGCGATTACTCATTGCTCCAAATATAGCTGTAATTTGGTATGTCTTTAAAAATTCAAGTTTTCCCCCCTGGGTAAACCAGAACAAAGCATGCACTCCCACTGGACACGCCCACACAGTACCTGCTTAAAGGTGAACACGTGCACACCTGCGTGCCATTTCCTTTTGTCAACGTTCACCTCTTACCGTCTTAACCCTTGCCTGTTGATTTTTTGGGGGGGGTTTGTTTCCAGAGCAACGTTGCAATGGAGAACTATTTTATGCAATTGCTGTTACGTACGGTCATCCTTGCGGGACGTGTTCGGGCCACCGTTTTGAGATTGATGGCTCATGCGTTGGTATACGGGCAGAAGGCGATCTCCAGCAGGAGAACCGCATGAATCAGAAGAGCTTTAATGCACAAGAATATGAGGCGGGCTCGCTTGGGCCCAGGAGGACGTGGCAAGCTCTTTCAGAACTACGTTTTCCGAGGCAGCGCTGGGTCGAGGAAAGATCTAAGGACTGGTGGGACAATTTTGTTTTTTGCAACTGGAGTGATGACCCATGGATCATGAACTTTCACATGACCACGTCAACGTTTATGGAGATTGTGGAGGTTCTCTGTTGCCGCATGGAGCGTCAGTGTACCGGCATGAGGATGCCCGTTCCTGTGGGGAAGTGCGTCGCAGCTGCCCTCTGGTACCCGGCGATCCCAAACTACTTCCGAACTGTTGCCCAACAGTTCGGCTTGGGCGTTTCAACAGTGGGCGAGATCGTCAAGGAGTTCTGCTTTCCCATGGAGGCAGAGCTCTACAGCAAGGTGGTGTGCCTAGGAGACTGGCTTGGAGAGGTAGGTCGCTCTGAGATTTTTAAGATGGGTGATGTTTTCTACCAGCAATGCATTTATAACCTTTGCAATCCAAACCTATGTGGCCGCAAGGTTAATTGTGCCTAAAAAGAATGTTTTCTTCAGTAACGTCACAGTAATGATTATTCACCCTCCCCCTCATATTAATTTCATCTTCCTTCTTTCCCCCACCCCCAGGAGCATGGATGGATTTGGGAGGCTTGGACTCCCTCACTGTTTTGCAGCAGTGGATGGCACCCACATCCCCATCAGAGCACCGGAGGGCTCCATTAAGGAATATGGGAATAGAAAGGATTTCTGCTCCGTTCTCCTTCAGGGGACAGTCGACTACTCTGGGAGGTTCATAGATGCCGAGGTTGGGTGGAGTGGAAGAAGGCATGATGCCCTGGTCTTTCATGAATCCAACTTGAGGTGTGCTCTGGTTATTGTGCCCCATTAGATCAAAGGGGTAGTGTATGGGAACTGGTTTTCCCATGCTTTGTTAGGGGAGTCACCCCTAGTAGATATAAACCTTGTCCCCACTTTGTTTCCCATCTTCGCCAATTCCTCTGTTCTGTGTACTTCCTGAAAATGCTTGCTCCGGTGTAACCTTCTCAATACAGACTGAACTGCTTTTGGACTAAATGGAGTCATCATGGTTCTGTCTGGCAATGAGATTTACCTGCAGGCTGCTTTCCTCGGATTGTGACAGACCAATCATTGTGGCCTCTCGCAGAGAAAGCTTCGACATCCCCAGGTAGGAAGATCATTGGAAACATCAGCTGAGCCACCTCCATTGGGGAGAGTAAAATGACAGCCAGTCTAAGAACAGGGAAGCAGAAGCCTAAGTGTCCTTCTGTACAAGCAACAGCCATAGGCTCAGAAAAGAAATGCAAAGAAATGAAAACTCTTAACCAAATCAGAGGCTGATGTTAGATATGACCTTAAATTCCCCCAGTGCTGAATTGTGTGAAATAACTGAGACGCTCCACCCGCTATGTCAATTCCCCCCCCCCAACCTTTCCCCTCCCCTCCCTTCCACCGGCCACCCAGACTGTTCACAAAATGTCCCTTCTTAATAGCCTCTTAATTTCTAAAGGCAAATTCACAAAGGCTGAATTGATTTTTCCCCCTAAGGCTAATGCCAACAGGAAGCCACTTGGAGGCTGGGCTGCCTTCAGTTATGGAACCAACCGTCAAAGAGAATATTGCCTTTGTTTGGCTAAGTTTACCCAGAGTCCTTTGCTTTTACAAGGAATGTATATTACTTTTAGCAACACAATGGGAAATCAGTGGCAGAAGCATCGCTGGCTTTATGTGCCTGTAATAACCAATCCCACCACAGGATTCCTTGTTGCTGGGCCTTTAGGTTTCCCCATAAAACAGCAACTGAAGGTGGCATGACTGTGCTTATGACTGGCCCACGGGGATGAGTGATGCAGCACAGACAGACAAATAAGAAGCTTCCTGCCCCTATAAATGAAGCACATTTGGCACATGCAGTTCATTTAGAGCATTTAGTTCTCAACCTGGAGGTGAGGACCCCTTTGGGGGTTGAACGCCCCCGGGACCTTCTCTCCAAGGGGGTCCCAAAGTGGCCATCATCAGTCTTCTCCCATTTCATCCACACAACAGCCTTGTGGGGTAGATCAAGATAGAGCATTTGTTTGTCTGGAGCAGCGGAAAAGAGCGAGATCGGCATGGTGGGACAAGAGGCAGAACTGAACTGAGAAACCCCAGGAAAAAAAACAAAACAATATACAATCCTGACCCGTGGATCTTCACGCCATTGGTGAGTTTTGCTTTAATTTCTGTGAAGGAACCCTTGCATAATTTTATGGTTGGGGGGTCCCCACAACATGAGGAACTGTATTAAAGGGTCGCGGCATTCGGAAGGTTGAGAACCACTGATTTAGAGAATAGGGGTCTTTGTCACAAATAAATCTGCTTTCATTAAAATTATACATCCCAAGCATTACTACTAGGGTAGAGCAACAGTTGATGGACACGCCATTCAGCCTTCCGGTCCAGGAGTCTGTTTAGGCAGCTTTGCCATCAAGTGATGGTTCTCCATGCACACATTTCACATGCACACAGGTTCTGAACTGGGCCTCTTCCACATGCTTAGCTGATTCAGTTTTTTGTGGGAGTCAAGCTACAAACCCTGGAAGCTATTTAGCACCTCTGCTCTCCCTGTGCACTTTCCCCAGCTGTGGTATCCATTCGTTTCCTTCTGCACCTGCCCTAAAGGATGAGGATATTCAAGGGAGGGGGCTGCCCACCAGGTAGGGAGCAAAATACAACACAAGTGACAATGTCTTTTTCTACTCCACTGAATAGATTCAATGAGTAGCCATGTTGGTCTGAAGTGGCACAATAAAATCAAAGTCCAGTAGCACCTTTAAGACCAACAAAGATTTATTCAAGCTGTGAGCTTTCGAGTGCAAGCACCCCAAGTCTGACAAAGGGTGCTTGCACTTGAAAGCTCATCCTTGAATAAATCTTTGTTGGTCTTAAAGGGGCTACTGGATTCTGATTTTATTGTACTCCACTGAAGTACATGAAACCAACTTGGACCCATTATGCACAAGCCAGAAGGCCCGCACTGCGGTGTCAGGGCATCCCTATTAGGCACACCACTGCCACCAGCGCAGGCGTGTCCCAGCCCAGGCCCATGGAACTGCAGGCGTTACGGGAACTGCAGGCGCCGGCGGGGGCTGGAGCAGACTGGTGTTGTGCATTATCTACAGTGCCGGGCCTTTCAGCCCGCACCCCACAACAACCTACAGTGTCCCTACAGGGACACTGCACGCCCCTATAAGCGTGCTGGCCAGGGCATCCCCCTGCCCACATCATGGTAGGAGGGCGGCATGCTGCTCTCTGCCAGCATGCGGTGGGGGCCCGGCCCCTCCCCACTCCCCCTCAGCCACTGCCACTACCGGGCAGCGTCCTGGGCTTTCCGCCCTGGTGCAAAGCATGTTTGTGTGCGCTACGCCGGGGCATCTGCGTACGCCGGGGGAGCTCCACTACCGGGCATACATGGGAAATGGCAGGGCATCCTGTCCTGCCGCACCATCCCGGCGGCCGCCCAGTATAACAGCTGCTGTGCATAATCGGTCACTGTAAATTATTTGAAATACGGACAGAAGAGGTAAAAATGATCATAGAATCATACAATCATAGAGTTGGAAGGGGCCATACAGGCCATCTAGTCCAACCCCCTGCTCAACGCAGGATCAGCCCTAAGCATCCTAAAGCATCCAAGAAAAGTGTGTATCCAACCTTTGCTTGAAGACTGCCAGTGAGGGGGAGCTCACCACCTCCTTAGGCAGCCTATTCCACTGCTGAACTACTCTGACGGTGAAATTTTTTTTCCTGATATCTAGCCTATATCGTTGTACTTGTAGTTTAAACCCATTACTGCGTGTCCTCTCCTCTGCAGCCAACAGAAAGAGCATCCTGCCCTCCTCCAAGTGACAACCTTTCAAATACTTAAAGAGGGCTATCATGTCCCCTCTCCTTTTCTCCAGGCTGAGCATTCCCAAGTCCCTCAACCGATCTTCATAGGGCTTGGTCCCTTGGCCCCAGATCATCCTCGTCGCTCTCCTCTGTACCCTTTCAATTTTATCTACGTCCTTCTTGAAGTGAGGCCTCCAGAACTGCACACAGTACTCCAGGCGTGGTCTGACCAGTGCCGTATACAATGGGACTATGACATCTTGTGAATTTGATGTGATGCCCCTGTTGATACAGCCCAAAATGGCATTCGCCTTTTTTACCGCTGCATGTCTCCTGCCCTGTCCATGTACAGCCAACACTGTTTCTGCTGCTGTCCCCATCTCAGTAGAGACAGGCCCCAAAGTGGCACTGGAGGAAGCTTCCAGGCTTCGGGGGCGGGACTGGTGGTGAAGACACGCCTACTTCCTTTCCGAGCCGGAACACGAAGATCCTTGGGCAGGGACATTGCACACTTAGTAGTGTAAATCTGTCCTGAGAAAAGAGCAGGGCCTCTGGACTGATATGAGGCCTTGACCCGCTAAGTTTTGTTCTTTGGAAGTCTGCTGCTTTGGAATATTGCATATTTAAACTCTGAAAACACATAAGCAGGTAGATACTAGACAGCAGAGCTAGTTTTCTGTCCTCAAGACATACTTAGCTTTGGGATGCCGCCTAGTTCAGTAGCTCATCCTTAAGGAGTGAGACTACACCTATGACTAATTCAGGAAGGAGAAAGAAGCGGGAATCAAAACAATTCACTGAATGAATACTCTGGAAAAAAACCTCTGAACTGGCAAAATGACATGCGACCAAAGCTGGTTATCAAAATTTAATACGTGCATATTTCCAAAAATACGAAGACTCTCAATTTATGACTGGTTAATAGAAACAGGAAAACTCTGGAAGATGCATGAGTTTTAGCTTTGACATGTCTCCAATGGGAAGGAGTTTTGTAAGGGCAGATCTTTCATGCCATTGAAGGATCCTTGAGCAGATCTGGGCTCTCTGAACTCCATCTGAGTGTGGAGAAACCCAACAGGCTATTTACTGCCAGTTAGGTAGGCAAAGTGGGAAATAAACTCAGCCACTAAGTTCTGCGTCCAGTGGCACCCTTATGATCAGCAATATAAGCGCCTTAGAAAATAAAAGAAACTGTCCAGAAATCCCAATGGATAGAAACTGTGGAAAGCAGACCTAAACATCAGGTATGGATGGCCCAAAATCACCAGGCAATAATGAGGGAGAAACAGGTCACTAGAGTGGAGACTAAGGTTAAACCCCACCTCCAACACTGATGCTGTGCAATGCCAGGTCCATCAACAACAAATCCTCTACTCCAGTCGTCCCCAACCTTTTTATCACCGGGGACCACTCAACGCCTTTTACTGAGGCCTGGTGGGGGGGGGTAGTTTACTCTCAACC
Source organism: Paroedura picta (assembly GCF_049243985.1). Lineage (NCBI taxonomy): Eukaryota > Metazoa > Chordata > Lepidosauria > Squamata > Gekkonidae > Paroedura > Paroedura picta. The sequence continues at coordinate 73,291,960 of NC_135377.1, read as the reverse complement.
ACTGCCCTAGCGCTCTCTGATCGCTATGGTAATGTTTAAACATCCCTTCAAAATAAGATACAGACATGCCACAACAATGAAGTGTGTTGTAAAGGGCTGGGGGGGATGAAGTAAAGGGCCGGGGGGGGGCAGAGAAGGCGTCCTTCGGGGCCCACCTCCAATTAGTCGAAGGACCACATGTGGTCCGTGGCCCAAAGGTTGGGGATCGCTACTCTACTCCACAAGCTTACTTTGCAGGGCATTGAGTGGATCTGGCATGCATAACATAAAGAACTAGCCCCTGCCAGGTTCTCCGTCCATCATCAGTCAAGGACTGTGGGGCGGGGAGGAGGGGTGGCAATCCTAATTTCTCCTTCAGACCACTCCCCACACCATCAGTTCCAGGAATTGAATGTACTGGCCTTGGATGGGGCACCAAGGGTACTAAAAGAACTTGCAGTTGTCATCTCTGAATCTCTGTCCATTATTTTTGACACTTCTTGGATAACAGTTGAGGTGCCAGAGGATTGGAGGCGGGCAAATGTTGTCCCCATCTTCAAGAAAGGGAAAAAGGAGGATCCGGGTAATTATTGACCCGTCAGCTTGACATCTGTAGCTGGCAAAATTTTGGAACAAATAAACACTCGGTCCTTGAGCAGCTGGAACTGAGAGCTGTGATTTCTAAGACTCAGCATGGGTTTCACAAGAACAAGTCATGTCAGACCAACCTTATCTCTTTTTTCAAGAAAGTGACTACCTTGCTGGATCAAGGGAATGATGTGGACATAGTTTATCTGGATTTCTGGTTGACAAATCATACCCAGGGGGTACTTGTTAATGGTTCAGCATCGTCTTGGAAAAGAGTGACAAGCGGAGTACCCCAAGGATCTGTCCTGGGGCCTGTGTTGTTCAACATATTTATAAATGATTTGGATGAGGGATTAGAGGGGATAGTTTTTAAATTTGCAGATGATACTGGGAGGGGTAGCAAACACAACTGAAGACAGCAACTGAATACAGGATGATCTTGATAGGCTTGAGAAGTGGGCTAAACTGAATAAAATGAAGTTCAATAGGGACAAATGTAAAGTTCTGCATTTAGGTAGGAAAACCCAAATACACCAATATAAGATGGGGGAGACTTGTCTTGGCAGTAGCTAGAAGTTGAGGTTGTCTAAACTATCAATATTTCCCAGGCCCCCCAAACCCCTTCCCAGAAATCTGGTATCATAGTTAATCAGGTTAATATTGTTACCAGTTATTGGAATATTGTTGACACCACCTGCTGTTATTGTTGTTTATTCGATGCTATTCCTGAATTGTCTTAGATTTACTCGCATGCTCTATGTAAAATGCCGTGAGTCGCAAGGGCGGATAGTATATAAATTTAATTAATTAATTAATTAATTAATTAATTAATTAATTAATGCGGACTGAGTGACCCAATATCTATTTATTTTTGAATTTATATCCTACCTTTCCCCAGAGGCTCGGGGTAGCTTACAGAAATATTTAAGATGCGCAATAAAATTAAATGTTAAATTTTAAAATTCTGTTTTAACAAATAATTGAATAATTAACTCAATAACTAACCCAATATCTTTGTTAAGCCCCAGGCGTTCCATTGTTTTGAGTGTTGTAATAACTTGAAATTAATCTATCTCCTGTTCCAGTCTGTTTCTGAAATTCCTTTAGTCTTTCTGGTGCCACTGGATTCAAACTTAGTTCTCACATTTGTTTGTTAACTCTTTTATTTGTAGGCTAATTTGCTGTTACTCACAGGTCTTAGAAAATGCTTTAATCCAATCTTAGCTACACTCATCTCTCAGTTACTTGGCTCTGGCAACTACCTGCTTCTTTTGATTAAGGATTGCTTATAGTACCATTTTTGGAGTAGTTTGGACTACTTCTATATCTTGCATATGTCCCAGTGAGATATCTTTTCACTTTCCTGCATTCAAAATTAAAACCAGATTTGGATTGCTCATTTTACTACCCTGTTATGGGTAGTATTTTTATTGATCAAGGCCTTTCGAGTTTTACTCCTCAAGGCATGAAACCAATTTCTGCAGTTAGAAATCTCTGAGGAATATTAAAGAGTCTGAATTAAAATATTCAGCCATAAACATATCTAAATTAGCCTTTGGCTGGACAACCCCACGTTTTGGGCCGCCGGCCCGCGTCCCGTGACGTTCTGCATATGTCCCAATTTTAATTATTAATATTTTTTTAAATCTTTTTTTCCCGGGCCGCACGCAGCCCAGCAGGTGGGAGGAGGCCCCTGCGCAGGCACCCGGGCTCTGGCTGGCGATGGTGGCGGCCCCGGGGCCCTGGAGGCGCAAGGCTTGGCGGGGCAGCGGCGCGAGGCCAAGCAGAGCAGAGCGAGACGGCGGCAACCAGGGGCTGCGGTGGGGCCCCTCCTGCCTTCCTGCGGCTGCTGCTGCCATCTCTGCTGAGGGGCCACCCATGCAGAGAAGGGGCTGGCGATGAGGCGGCAAATGGCGGGCTGAATTTCCTTTTTGCCCGGCCAGCAAGTTGTTTTGCTGCCAAACATGTCCTGCAACGTGGCGGGCGCCTCCTTTGCCCAGGCCCGGCCTTCCAGTTTCCTTCCAGTTGAGTCTCCAGAGCTGCCGGCAGTTCTCTTGCGCGGCGAAGCTAAGGCTGTGGAGGCCTTGCCTGCTGCCGCCAGCGACACGGAGACCGTCCCATGAAGCCGCTGAGGGGCTGTGAAGAGAGCCTGGACTCCAGCTGTGCCCGAGGAGGGGGAGAGAAGTCAGGCTGCCTGAGGCCGGGGGCCTGGACTGCTTGCAGGGAAGGGAAAACTGCAGAGCTCCTGAGAGCTGCCAAATCCAGGTTTGGAAATTCCTGGAGATTGGGGGCAGGAACCTGGGGAAGGAAGGATTTGGGATGTGGAGGGCCCTTGCTAGGCCATAATGCCACACAGCCCACCCTGCAAAGCAGGCATTTTATGGCGGGGAACTGATCTGTGTATCTTGGAGGCCAATTGAAAGTCGAGGTAGGCTCCAATCCTCACCTGGCGGTTGGTCACCGCGTCCCTGACGCAGAGAAGGGGAAGAACCTTTATGTATCGAGCTATTTCTATTCCACTTCAGGGCTGCTTGGCTGCTGGGCTGCCTCTTGCCTTTGCCCCTGTCCTCGTCACTGCTTGAATGAGCGGGGGGGGGGGGGAACTGCATAGTATAGGATCGGTGGTAGTTATTGACCCCACCTCACCCCGCCTGTCTCATGTGGAGAATTCTGTGTCCTAGTTTTTCTTTCCTACTGCCCCTCCAAGCAGGGGGAAAAGGCATTGTGTGTGCTGTTATGTCACCTCTGGGGAACACCTGAGTGATGGAGAACTGAGTTCCCAAGAATTCCAAGAGCTACATTTCTTCATTTCTGGATCCCCCCTGATATGACAGCCTGTGTTTTCAGTCTTCCCACTGGTTGCCTGGCAACCCTAGTGTAGTGCAATGCTAAGACATCACTTCCAGTAAAAGAACAACCTGCAAGTGACATCATCACATTGTGCAGTGCTCTACGAAATGGTAAACCATAGAGATCTAGGAATTTCCTACAGTGTCCTGGCCAAGAGTGTCAGTACATAAATAAAATGATAAATAAATCTCGGCATTCTTGGAGGAAACTTCAGCACTCGATCCATATCAGTCGGGCTTCCGTCCTGTCCACGGGGTGGAGACGGTGTTGGTCGCCCTCTTGGATGATCTCCGTCACCAGCTGGACAGAGGTGGGTTGGTCTTTTTGGACCTATCAGCGGCCTTTGACATCGTGGATCATGACCTTCTGATCCACCGCCTCGCTGGCACGGAGATACGGAGCACAGCCTTGCGCTGGATACGCTCCTTTCTCCAGAACCGGACCCAGAGGGTTGCGGTGGGGGAAGAGTTCTCGTATCCCTATGGACTCCCTTGTGGTGTACCGCAGGGCGCAGTCCTCTCCCCCACGTTATTTAACATCTTTATGCGCCCTCTGGCCCAACTGGTATGGAGTTTTGGGCTGGGTTGCCACCAGTACGCTGATGACACCCAGCTCTATCTCCTCATGGACGGCCACCCGGGCTCCCCCCCGGAACCATTCGCCAGATGTTTGGAAGCAGTGACTGAATGGTTCGAGCAGAGTCGCCTGAAACTCAACCCCTCCAAGACGGAGGTCCTGTGGCTGGGAGGCAGAGGGCAGGACCAGGCAGCACGCTTACCCACCCTGGCAGGAGCGCAACTTACTATTGCGCCCCAGGCCAGGAATTTGGGGGTGACCATCAATACCTCCCTGACTATGGAGGCTCAGGTCAAGAGAGTAGTGGGCCAGGCGTTTTTCTATCTTCGCCAGGCCCGACTACTAGCGCCCTACCTGTCCCCTGACCAGTTGGCTACAGTGATCCATGCGACAGTCACCTCCAGAATAGATTTCTGTAACTCGCTCTACGCGGGGCTACCCTTGTCCTCCAGCTAGTGCAAAATGCAGCTGCTAAGGTCCTCACTGGAACACCTTGGAGGGCCCACATCCAGCCTGTGCTGAGGCAGCTGCATTGGTTGCCAATTGCTGCCCGGATCAGGTTCAAGGTTCTGGTTTTGACCTTTAAGGCTATATGCGGGTTGGGACCCACATACCTGAGGGACCGCCTAACGCCCTATATCCCCCGCAGGGCTTTACGCTCAGCGGGGGAGAATCTCCTGATCGTTCCTGGCCCTAGAGAAGCATGCCTGGCCTCAACCAGGGCCAGGGCCTTTTCGGTCCTGGCCCCTACCTGGTGGAATGAACTCCCGGGTGAGCTGTGCGCCCTGCAGGACTTACCAGCTTTCCGCAGGGCCTGCAAGACGGAGCTCTTCCGCCAGGTGTATGGTTGAGGCCGGGATCAGCGAATGAGTGCCAGCATCCGCCCCCCCCCCCCCCGGACCTAGTAAGTTAGATCTCCCCCCCACCCTCCCTGCCGCTCTGATAGCAGGGGTGGGAATAATGAGAGCTTCCGCCATGTTGGGATTGTTTTAAAGTCTTTTAATGGGTATTTTAATTGGGATAAGACTATTATGACCCACCACGAGCCTATGGGGAGTGGCAGGAAATAAATCTAATTAATAATAAATAAATAAATAAATAAATAAATAAATAAATAAATAAATAAATAAATAAATAAATAAATATAAAGTGTTTTCAGCCAGAATTGAGGTTGTGGCATCTCGTTTTGCCATACTTGCCAGTCTCCAAATCCTTCAGGTTCTTGCCATGGGCAGGGAACCTGACTCCCCCATGAGGCTTCCAATATTGTTCTCCCCCTCCACTTGATCTGCATGGCAACATGCCACACCAATTCAGCAAAATTAAGCACAACACCAGATGTAATATGTTGCAGAAACTGAATGTTTCCATTTTAAAAATTGAATATTAATTAGTTAGATGGCATGTTACAATTAAAAGCCTAAACCTGGTAAGCAACAGCAACATCTGAAAAGCTGATGTTAGGTTTCTTATCTCAAAAGATGATCTAAAATTACTAGGAATTATTCTGCCTCATAAAAAAGCAGGTATCAAACAGGCTCATTTGAACATTAAGTCCTTGAGAAAAGCACACCCACAATCCCTTATCAACCCACAACATTCCCTAATCACTTCATTCACCACTAACTGATTGCTCCCTTACCTGCTCTGATCTGACCCCTAATCAATTCAAATACCTACCCAGTTACACCCTAAAAAGGTAAAGGTAAAGGTATCCCCTGTGCAAGCACCGAGTCATGTCTGACCCTTGGGGTGACGCCCTCTAGCGTTTTCATGGTAGACTCAATACGGGGTGGTTTGCCAGTGCCTTCCCCAGTCATTACCGTTTACCCCCCAGCAAGCAAGCTGGGTACTCATTTTACTGATCTCGGAAGGATGGAAGGCTGAGTCAACCTTGAGCCGGCTGCTGGGATTGAACTCCCAGCCTCATGGGCAAAGCTTTCAGACGGCTGCCTTACCACTCTGCGCCACAAGAGGCTCTTCATTTACATCACATGAGCGTATTTAAATATTAGACCACTGAAGAAGACCCCAAAGGGGGCTCAAATGCATGCATTCGGTTATCTGGTCATTCATGCATGTGTCAAAAGGGCTTGGATTTGTGCAATAGTGCATGACAGATGTCTACTAGAGGTAAAGCCCATTGTATGTTCTAATACAGTGGGTGCTAGGCTGGGCGCTGCTGGCCCTGTGGCCTTGCAGGGCTCCTGTTGGGGGCGCCGCACTGAAGCCGTTCCCCCCTCCCCCCGATGTCCCGGCTTCGGCGCCAGGAAAGGAGCAGGGCTGCCGCATCTCCAACGTGGCAGACCTACTCCTTTCGCTCCCCCCGATGTCCCGGCTTCGGCGCCAGGAAAGGAGCAGGGCTGCCACATCTCCAACACGCCGGACCTGCTCCTTTCGCTGTGGCGAAGCCTTTCCCCCACCCTCCCCCCTGGCTTCAGTGCCAGGAAAGGAGCAGGGACCTGCACCTTTCCCAGCAGCGAAGGCTCTTCCCCCCCTGCCCCCTCAACTCCCGGACTGACACTTGGAGGGACCATTCAGGGGCCGCTTCGTGGCTCCTGATTGGCCCCTTCGAGTTTTTATCCCGGACTCGCCCCGCCCCTTTCTCCTCCCACATTGTCCTCCCACATTATTACTACCACTTCCGCAGAGCAGTTTACAGATATGTATTGAAATAAATATTTGCATTTTAATATTTAATACTTATTCTGCTGCTCCTCAAACTTTTAGGTTCCTAGCTTGTGTAGACAGGTTCGGTGACTTGGTTCCCTCTTTTGTGGTTTCATCTCTTTTCTGTTAGCAAGGACAGGGTTCAAAGCACTGCCTGCTGCCCTCCTTCCCTCTTCTCTTGCAGTGTTGCTGCCAGCAAAGCAAAGGAAGCCAACAGCAGGAACGGAGCTGCTCTCTGGACATCAACGAAGTGCTGCCTGCTTCTGAATATTTCGTCTTGAATCGGAGGAAGCCACTTGGCCAAAACATTTTAAAAGAAACACAGTGGATGTGACTGAGCAGTTTTTGAAAGTTAATGCTGCATCCTGGTTGAAACCAGGTCATCTGAAGGAAGGAAGTCTTTGTTTCCGCTCTCTGTTGATGAAATGTCTGGTGCTTTTACGGGCAAGGCCAGACGAAGAAAAGAGATCCTATCGGGGCCCTTGGAAAGCTTCCTATTGCCAAGGCATCCATTGTTTCTTATGGAAACACAACTGCAAATTTCAGCCCTATTAGGAAGGCAACAGGATAGATTCAAGTGGGCCACTGAGTTGGTCTGAAGCAGCAGAACAGTCCAGGGGCACCTTTCAGAATCACCAAGTTTTATTCAAGGGGCACAGTGCATTTTATCAGAGACCATCTGTTCCACGTAATATTTCTGGTAAGGTCTAGGAGGAGGAGCGTGTATTATGGCTTGAGTGCCACTCAGCACTTAACACCCCCTCAGGGTGGCTGTCTCACCCCTGAGTGCCTCCTCCTCCAACTGGCTTGCCTGTCTATCCAGCAGCCAGCCAATCGCCTTCCGTCCCCCACCCCTGATCACCCCCTCGTCCTCCCACTTCTCTTGGAGGCTCGGAGGCTGCAGATCCCTGCCGTGTGAGAGCTGCTCCTGCCGGTGAGTTCCCTGCCTGGGGGCCTCCAACCTGCAGCCTGGGGGGAGGGAAGAGGCCATCTATAGAGTTCTTGTCATTTGTTTGGGTCCAACGCTGAGGGGTGGGAGATAATAAAGAAAATAATAATATCAAGTTTAAAGTTTAATGGACAGTGTGGTGGAACCAGCCCACTTTTGCCTTGCAGGCCGAGTTCTGCCTTGCCCACCCTCTGTTCTGGCTGGTTGCCAACTCCAGGCAGGCGGCAAACACACACACTGAGCAACACACACTGCCACCACCTGGTTGTAGTAAGGGGTCACAGCTGGAAAAATCAATACTCCTAGCTGCCCCTTCATGCCTGAGGCCTTGCCTCTGTGGTCTCCCACAGCCCCAGCACATGTGTGCCTTGGGGACAAGTTGCGGCACGGGTACAACCCTCTAGAGGAAAAGCTGCTTGCCAAGCTCCCTCCCCTGACCTGGGTCTTCCCTTTGCACTGGGCTGGCATTTCTGAGACAGGGGAGCACTACGTGGATCGGAGAGCCATGGGTCACTTCCAATTTATAAGGTTCAAAGCAGATCTTTAGCACAGCACAGAGTCAAGCAAAAAAGGCAAAAGAAACTGGATGAAAAGCAATCCTTCTGTCCCTCAGCTTAACATGCCCTCCCTGATGTTAATGCAGGGCAGGTGCTTTTGCTTCAGAGCTTCCCATGGCATTATCAGCCCACCCTCAGCCAAACGGCCAAGATGGCTGCTCACCTCCTCTCCCAAGAGCAAGCTCCTATTCTGATGATCAGCAGGTGAAAGCTCCTTCCTCCTCTGGCCAGCACCCCATAGACCTTTCTGTCCCCCCCCACAGGAAGGGGGAGGGGGGCTAATTGAAGGAGAACCTGTCATTATGTTACCACAGTTTTTATGGGGTTTTGGGAAGGGGACTACGTGACAAGGCTCAGGTGAGCACGTGCTGGAAGTCTCCAGGGTCCCCAGAGATTAGGACAATGCCTGGCCAAGTTGGGGGGGTGATGGCCGTAAATGGATTTGGATAAAGGTATTAATGGCTCTGAGGAAGACAGCCATCAGGTCTAGCTGGCAGGATGTGGGGAGGAGATTTCCCCTGGCAGAGGGGCCAAGTGTGAAAAATGTTGCAAGACAAAGGGTTTTCCTAGGGGCCCTTAGGCAAACAGGAGGAAGCCAGTCCACTCCCTTAGAAATACAATGGGGTGAGCTGATGTGAGCTTGAGTCCAGAGGCACCTCTGGGTCAGGCAAAGGCTGTCATTCCAAACCTAAGGCAAAGAGCAAGATTTCTAAGATGGAGTCTGGCCTGGCTTGGCTGACCCTAGCAGTGTCATGGCTTTAGCTCAAGCCTAGACTATTGTGGGGTGCCATTGGTTATAGAAGACAGTGTGCCTGTCAATGAGGATAATTTGTAAAATATTTTACCGCTGCATCACACTGCCTGCTCATGTTTAGCTTACAATCCACAAGTACCCCAAGGTCTCGTTCACACACAGTGTTACCTAGAAGCGTATCCCCCATCCAGTAGGCATGCTTTTCATTTTTCTGACCCAGATGCAGAACTTTACACTTATCTTTATTAAATTGCATCTTGTTCTCATTCTTTATTAAATTGCATCTTGTTCTCATTCTTTATTAAATTGCATCTTGTTCTAATTTTGTTAAGTGTTCATCCAGATGCCTTGCTAAACACATCAAGAACTTTCTTTTTCTACGCGACAACAGCAGCAAGGTTGGTATGGGCGAAGAACTGGAAAGTGAAGGAGAATCAATCAATCCCTCAGTGGGTGGACAAAGTAGCCGAACTATAAAAAATGGCCAAAAAAGTTTGGTAAATAGAAGACCTGCGGAGGAATATGAAGAACAATGGTGTTATACGCGGTCTGGGCCCAGTGTACCTGAGAGACCGTCTCTCCGCCTATACCCCCAAAAGAGCATTACGCTCTGCCACTGCCAACTGGCTGGTGATCCCTGGCCCCAAACAAGCACGTCGGTCTTCAACGAGGGCCAGAGCTTTTTCCGTCCTGGCCCCCACCTGGTGGAATGAGCTCCCTGAAGAGATCAGGGCCCTGCTGGAACTCCCACAGTTCCGCAGGGCCTGCAAAAGGGAGCTCCTCCGCCAGGCATTTTCCTGAGACTGACCACAGGTCCCCCCCACCTCTGACATCCCCTCCATGGCCTGAAGCAGCCTGACCTCTCTAGGGAGTTTAGCTTGTTATGTTGTTATTGTTGGGACCACTGAAGTTGTTGTTTAGAACCTCTGTTGTGTTGTTATTGTTGTATATTGACTATGTTGTATGTTGACTCATTTCACGTATCCCCTATGATGTTGTATACATACATACATACATACATACATATATACATACATACATACATAGACTTTATTGTTTCCAACCATAGGCCATTACAATGTGATCAATATCATATCAGTTCATATAAAAACAGTAAAAGAATTAGAACATACATGCAGTAGTCCATAGATAATAAATTTGGCTCGAATTTTCCTTGCTGCTAATGCAAATAGTGAAACATTATAACTAATTAGGGGGTTGGTATCCGATAATAAAAAGACTATTTTGTCCAAATTCATAGGGAAGTTCTGGCCACTCAAACATCTCTCAATATATTTGGTTCTTGGCTCCAAGTATAGTGGGCAATCCAAAACATAATGATAAAGGTCTTCAACAGCAGGTTCTCCACAAATACATAGGCGAAGAGCAAAAGGTACCCCGGAAAAACGGCCTGAGAGTAGGGCTGATGGCATAACTTGAAAGCGTAAATGAGCAAACGCCATTCGAAGTTTTTCTACAGAGATGGTTACTAAATAGTCTGATCTGAGATGGTCTGTTTTGAATAGTTTAAACAAAGGAGAAAAGTTAGATTTTATTATTGTTTGTCTATCCAGTATGACATCAGTATTAAAGATCCAATCTCTCAGATTAGACCCATCAACTTGTGCTCTTAATAAATCATCTGGGATGAAATACCGTGATTGTATGTGGGAATCATTCAGCGTACTGAACCAAAACGGAGCCATTTTTGAGAGCTGAGTGACCAAAGGAGAATGTGCAGAGTATGGGAAAAAACTGCCACGTTGACAGGAACAGAGCTATGTGTCCTAAAGTCCAGAAGACTGGAAAACTACTCCATATAGGAAAGGGAAATGCATGTAGAATGAATGTATGTATAGGATTATGTATGGTAATGTATAACCTTGTAGTAGAGATAAGCATACGCACAGAGTACAGGGGGATTAAGACTGTAACAATAAAGACAGGGCAGGCGAGGGGGAGTCGGAGGAGAGAGCGCGCGCGCTCAATTCCCAGACAGGGAACCTCTGCTTGGACTCCCCTCGGCTCCTACCCAGATGAAAAGGCACACCGACTTTGAATCTTCTTTTGGGGCTATCAGCTGTCGGCTGGTTCTGACAATTGTATTTTATCATAACTGGCAAGTCGGAAAGGATCAGTATTCAAGGTTATTTCAAAACATTGCTTGAATATTAAATTGGTAGTGTTTTTCCTATGTTTTGCCCAAAATCTCAACAAAGCTAAGTGGACTCGAACACTGATCGACGGAAGCCCTAACTCTGCACGCATATGTGCAGCAGGAGTTCCTTTAGGTAAGGCCAAAATACATCTAAGGAAGTGATTCTGAATCACTTCCAAACTATAAATCAGATGATCCCTCCATCCCCAGACTTCGATACCATAAAGGAGATGGGGTAAGGCCTTGGCTACAAATAGTTTTATTGCTGGATCAATAAGAAATCCTCCCTTAGATGCATAGAATCTTAGTATGGCCCCAATTATTTTAAGAGTGGAGGCCTTAATCAAGGCTAAATGGTTGTTCCAACTCAGTGTCTCAGTGAAGGTCACTCCCAGGTATTTGAATGAGCTGCTTTGTTCAATGGGAATATTATGGATGTTCCATTTAAATCTCTTTGGCCTACTGCTAAAGACCATGACTTTGGTCTTGTAATTTATATTAAGAGCCTCCTCATTACAGTAATCTCCTAGTTTGACCAACAAGCTCTTTAAACCAATGCAGGTGCATGAAATTAAAACCATATCATCCGCATATAATAAGACTGATACTTTTTGCTGCCCAAAGGAGGGAGGAGTAAACTCTGGTCCAGTTAACCTCAAAAGAATATCATTCAAATAAGGATTAAACAGCATGGGGGCCAGGACACAACCCTGTTTAACTCCTCTCTGAATTGGAATTGGGTCAGTCACTGAGCCAGAAATACCAACTCTGACTTTTGCATGTATGTCCATGTGTAGTGCTTGTAGGAGGAATAACAGGCGTTTATCAATGTTTGTTTTGGCTAGCTTTTCCCAAAGGCGGGTTCTATTGATCGTATCAAATGCTGTGGCCAAATTCACAAAAGCTACAAAAAGGGCTTTGGTGGGGCCATTAATGCTTAAAGTAGCAAGTTGAAAAAGACTCTGACAGATGTTCAATAGTACTTTGTCCTTTTCTAAACCCTGCCTGACTGGGGTGAATAACACAATTAGATGATTCCCAATCCTCTAATTTATGCAACAGATGTTTACTATAGAGTTTAGCAGTTATATTCAGCAAGCTTATAGGGCAATAGTTCTTTGGGTCTGCTTTGTCCCCCTTCTTGTGAATAGGAACCATAATGCTCATTTTCCAATCGGGTGGAACAATGCCTGAATCATTTATTTGAGTAAATATCTTGGCTAATATTGGAGCCCACCAGTCTGGAAAGGATTTATACAAGTCTGGGGAATCATGTCCTCCTCTGGAGATTTTCCTCCTGTTAATGATAGAATATGTTTTTTGATTTCCGATTCAGTTACTTGCGGCCAAGATGGTATAATTTGGGAGATTTGTTCTTGAGGGCCATCATTCAAGGAATTAGAATGAGAACTACTAAAGATGTTTCTAAAATATACATACCAATCCTTACCAGAAATTTGGGCATCTAATTGTAAATGAGGCCTACCAAAACCAGAAGAAATGAGTTGCCAAAAGCGTTTCTCATTCTTCTCTGTAACAGTCTTACTTAATTCTTGCCATAATTATTTTGAATGATCCAGTTTCTTTTGCTTAAGAAGATTTTTGTATTTACATCTGAGTGAATTAAGAGCAGAAACTGAGATATTGGTATTTGACTGGCGAAACTTTCTGGTGTAGGATACAAGTTCCTTCCTGGCCATCTTACATTCAGCATCAAACCAACCTTTATTAAGATATGATAAGTTATTTAAAGGTTTGTCATTGGAAAAAAGAGGCTTAAGAAAATAAACTATGTCCATGAAGTACTTAGAAGATTGAATTAAAGCACAACACCTCGCCCATATATCCCCCTCTATCAGATCATCTTTAAACGTCCCACGGCACCTAAATAAAAGAGTAAGGCCTGGTGGGGAGGAGTTAGGGTGGGACCCGTCCGGGATAAAAACTCGGAGGGGTCTAATCAGGAGCCGCGAAGCGGCTCCTGATTGGGCCCCTCCGAGTGCCACTCGAGGGCCAAGTGGCCAATTGGGAGGTGCTCGAGGGCCAAGTGGCCAACTCACCCGCGCGACCCGCACGCCCGAAGCCTCTTAGTCAGACTGAAACACGCAGGCGCGGAGCCCCGTGCCTGCGTCCTTCCTGCCCACCAAGCCCGGCCCCCTACCCCGCCCTGCTGACACGCCAGCCATGCGCCGAGTACGGCACATGCTTCCTGCCGTCCCTCTCGCCCCGTCGCCACCAACACCCTCCTCTCGCCGGCCCCCGCAAGACGCTTCAAGCCGCGCCGAGGGAACAGGACCCTGCTGGAGCCAGCGAGCCCCGTTCCTGCTTCCACTGTGCGGTAGTTCCTTCCACAAGCCCGCGGAACCCACCCACGGCCCCAAGCCCACCCTCCTCTCCACCCGCACCCATCCCACCCCCTACAGCCGCCCCAACACCCACAGTCACACATCTAGCGCCCGCTGTATTTGAAGGACAGCGGGCTTAATTTCTAGTGAGATAATGTTGCATGAAGCTGTTCTGACCACTTGATTCTTTTAGGTCCAGGGAAACAGCCTTCTGCTATATTAGAGGTAGAATTCAAATAAATGCCGGGCTGGAAATTTAAAAGACGTCTCAATGGGCAGTGTTCACTTTCAACTCTATTGATAATATCAAATAACCCAACATGACTCAAGAGTGAGGGGGGGACAGCTATATAGTCTATAGTACTAGCGCCACGAGAAGATAAAAACGTAAAAAAAACCACCTGACACATCATATTTTGTTCCATGTAGAATACATAAGTTAAAATCAGAAGTCAATTCAAGCAGTTTTAACCCTGGTCTATTAATAACTAAATCCTTTTGTCAGGATTGTTAGAAACCCTGCCATAAATTAGCCTGAGTTCCTCCATGACAGTTATATTGCTTGGTGTCTGGTTGCTCCAGGTCCTGTAATCATGCTAACAAGTAGAGAGTGAAAAATATGTTATTGTAGCCATTATCTCTTCCTGGGGACTCTTGGCTGGTTTCACTATCAACAGTGGAAGACAGTCAAGGCCATGAGAATGTAACACTGTTTTTAATTGCAAATGTCTCTTCTCTCCCTCTCCCCTCCCTTGGGAACTTTCAAGTTTTGGGCGGGAGAATTGTATTGATAAGAAGAAGCAAATCTGCCTTCAAGTCAGATTTGACTTCGCCAGTCTAGATGTTTGTAGTGCTTCTCAATAAAGCTTTCTTATTATTAAGAAGCTAGTTGTGAGTTCTTTCAGCGTCTGACATTAAGTCAAATCTCACAACACCTTTCGCCTGCCAACATGCAGGACGAAGGCAATATCTATACCGAGCAGGAAGAGGGCCTGGAGTGGGACTTCTATCAGGGCGAAGTGGCCGGCGTGGGCTCGTTTAGTTCGGGCATGGCCAGAGCTTTGGGAGATGCGACCCCGGGCCACGCGGATTTCCTGGAAAGGTACATCACCGAACGCAGGCGTCTGTCGAAGTACGACCACTTGACCGGTGATGAGCAGTGGCCTGATCAACTGCCTGTGGGGGTGTCCAGTCAAGGGATGGCGACCACCCTCGAGGTGTAGGAGTTGCAACAGAGAATCGGCAAGGTGACCAGCTGGTTGCAGGTGGTGTCGGGACAGTTGGATCCTGAGGCGCAGCGTGAGGCAAGACGCTTGCTGCGAGAGTTGCAAGCAGACTTCCACGAGCCTGGCGGCCAACGGCTGGGGGACCTCCCCACCCTAAGGGAGTGCGAGGAGGCGGCGATGAACGCCGCAGCCGAAGGCGAAGCCGCGGCCCTGGAGGCGGCGAGAGCGGCAGCGCAACTGGAGGAGGAGGAGGAGGAGGAAGAAGACGACGACCTCGGAGCGGCCGACGCCGGGAGAGGCGCGGGACTCCAAGGTTTGGGTCAAGTCGTGGCCCAAGGGCTGGCTGAGGGAGCCGGAGCCGGTGGATTACAAATTGCAGCGGCGGCTGCTGATGGAGCAGGAGCAGCGGACGGAGCAGCGGCGGCGGCTGGTGGAGCAGCCAGGGCGGCAGCGGCGGCCAGAACAGCGGTGGCAGCGAGAGCAGCGGCGGCGGCGAGAGCAGCGGGAGGAGTTGGTCGAGGTGTTGGTCGTGGAGCGTGGGCTCCGATGGATTGGGGTCCGGGACGTCTGCCTCCTCACCTCAGGGGAGTGGAGATGCGGAGCACCTACAAGTTTAAGGCCAAGTTCTCGGGTGATTCGTCAACTTTTCCGTCATTCCTGGTTCATCTCCAAGCCTACATGATGGACATGGGGTTCACTTTTAATGATGATGCCGAGCGCATTCGTTTTGTGGGTGAGTGTTTGGAGGGAGAGGCGGCAAAGTGGTTCATGGACCTCTACCGTTACAACCCTAGGGCAGTTCGTAACTACAACCACTTTCTGAGAACCATGCACTTGATGTACGTGGAGCCCTTCGAGAAGGAGACAGCGGAGAAGAAACTCAAGGTCCTGAAGCAGGGAACGATGACGGTGGCAGAGTATGCCCGAGAATTTAAAAAACTTTCTTCAGCTGTTCCGGATTGGACAGAGCCCCAGAGAGTGCATGCTTTCGTGGGGGGACTCTCCGGAGACCTGTCCAGCAAGTGCCTCCTCCTAGATGATCCTCTGACCGTTTTGGGATGGGTGCAGCTGGCGGGAGATATGGAAGGACGTCTGGAACGGGCAGCTGAGTATAAAGGAATTGCAGACAAGACGGGTGGAAAGACCTCTACCCCTAAGAAAGCCAAGCCCAAAGCCAAACTGGAACCGAGCGAGCGCTCTCGGCGCATGGAAAAAGGATTATGCCTGGGCTGCGGCCAGGCTGGCCATTTCCTCACCCAATGCCCAGCCAAGACCTCGCCCAGTGCCAAGCCATCGGGGGGAACCCCAGTCAAAGCCTCTACAACCAAGAAAGTGGCCCCTAAGAAAACCGCCAGGTCCCTGCTTGCTCCGGCTGGAGCCGCGACTGTGGTGGAGGAATCGGAAGGCAGCAGCCAAGAGGAAGAAATACAATCAGGGGAGCAGTCGGGAAACGAAGACGGCCTGCTGTGATGGCGCCCCGCCAGCAGGTCCCCGGCAGGGGCAAACGCGCGGTGAGTGACTCTCCCCTGGTTCTCTTGCCCACTACTCTCACAGAGCCCAACTCTGGGAAAAAACTGGGGGTTCGTTGCATAGTGGACTCGGGGTGTACAAAAACCCTAGTTAGCCCAGCGCTAGCCGAGACTTTGGGGGTGGGGAAGGTGCCTTTGGGGGAGCCCCTACCCATTACTCAATTGGATGGGAAATGTGCCCCAGGGGGGGAGGCCACAGTGAAAACGCTCCCGATGGACTTGGACATTGACAAACATTGGGAGCAAATCCAACCCCTGGTAGTGCCTCACTCCGCATTTCCGTGTGTGTTGGGGCTGGACTGGTTGCGGGAACACGATCCCACAGTGAAGTGGAAGAAAGGGACAGTGAAGTTTTCGTCTCCTAGTTGCAAGCAGCATGTGCGACCCCAACCCACTCAGGGCTGTCGAACCGTGGCCGCAGTGGGGGCGGCTAGGGCGCCTGCCCTACCACGGGAGTATCGAGATTTTGAGGATGTGTTTGCAGAGATTGAATGCGACCAACTGCCTCCCCACCGCAAAACAGACTGTGCAATTGAGCTGAAGAAGGGGGAGCTGCTTCCCAAAGCCAAATTGTACTCAATGAGCCCGAGGGAAATGAAGGAGCTCAGGGAGTTCCTGGACAAGAATTTAGCCAGGGGTTTTATCAGACCGGCCACTTCCCCCCTGGCCGCCCCAGTCCTCTTCGTGAAAAAGAAGGATGGGTCCCTGCGCCTCTGTACGGACTACAGGGGGCTGAATGCAGTTTCCACCTGCAATGCCTACCCATTGCCTTTGATTAAGGACTTGTTGGGGCATTTGGGGAAGGCTCGGATTTTTACAAAACTGGACTTGAGAGAAGCCTATTACCGGGTCCGCATTAAGAAGGGGCATGAGTACCTGACGGCTTTCAACACCCCCTTGGGCCAATTTGAATATACTGTCATGCCGTTCGGGTTCGCCAGCGCTCCAGGCGTGTTCATGAACATGATAAATTAAATTATGCATGATTTATTGTATCAGGGGGTGTTGGTCTACATTGATGATATTTTGGTGTATTCTGAAGACCTGGATAAACACTCCAAATTGGTCCGCGAGGTGCTCAGCCGGCTGCGGAAGCACCAGCTGTTTGCCAAACTTTCAAAATGCGAATTCCACCGGGAGGCGGTGGAGTTTCTTGGGTTCCGGGTGTCCAAGGATGGAATTGAAATGGACCCGGGCAAAGTGCGGGACTTGTTGGCCTGGGAACCCCCCAGGACTAGAAGGCAGCTCCAGAGCTTCTTAGGCTTTGCAAACTTCTATAGAACGTTTATTCCCAGCTTTGCCAAGGTGGCATTGCCGCTTACTGACTTGTTGAAAACAAAAGAGGGGGGGAAGGCGGCAAATCGGCCGGGCGCTCCACTCCAGTGGACCCCCCTGTGTCAGAAAGCTTTTGAGAGTCTGAAGCTCCTTTTTACATCTGAACCGGTGTTGGCACATGCTGACCCAACTAAGCAATTTACAGTGCAAGTAGATTCCTCGGATGTGGCAATGGGGGGCGTGATCCTACAAGAGGGGGAGGATGGGAAACTGCACACCTTAGCCTATCTGTCAAAGAAGTTTTCGGGGGCAGAACACAACTGGGCGATTTGGGAAAAAGAGGCAGCTGCAGTGAAATTATCACTTGCCACTTGGAGGCATTGGTTGGAAGGATCTGCCGTCCCGTTTGTAGTTTGGACAGATCATAAAAATCTCCAAGCACTCAAGCAGCCCCGCTCACTATCTGCCAAACAAATGCGGTGGGCGGAGTTTTTCTCCCGGTTCAACTTTTCTCTTAAGCATCTGCCAGGCAAAATGAACTTTTTGGCGGACGCCCTCTCCCGCTTGCCTCAGTACAATAGTAAACGCGACCCATTGGTGGACACGGTGTTCACCCCCGCCCAGTTGGGGATGGCAGCAGTGACGCGCAGTCAAACAAAGAAAGGAAACTCGATTCCCGGGGGGTAGGTTCAGAAGGAGGTGTTACATGACTCTGAGTTCGCTTCACTCCGCCCTGCCCTACTCAACAAGGGGGGCTTGTTTTTCAAAGGGGAGCGCCTCTACGTTCCAGCGGTGGCGCACGGGGACGTTTTAAAATTGTGTCACGATGCAAAAATTGCAGGACATTTTGGCTTTGTGAAAACTCTGCACTTGGTCAGAAGACATTATTGGTGGCCAACATTAAGGATCGATGTGGAGAAGTATGTGCAGGGCTGCCCTACGTGCCTGGTTTCAAAACCCCCAGGAGGAAAGAAGCGAGGGCTGCTGCAGCCCCTGCCCACCCCTGCCCGTCTCTGGTCCGATGTCACCATGGACTTTATCACGGACTTGCCTCCTAGCCAGGGCAAGACGGTAGTTTGGGTAGTTGTGGATGCGTTTTCTAAGCAAGCCCATTTCATTCCCTGTGCGGGGCTGCCCTCAGTGGCCAAACTGGCCTCTATGTTTGTGACTCACATAATCCGCCTACATGGAATTCCTAGGAGATTGCTCGCGGATCGGGGCTCTCAATTCGTTGCCAAGTTCTGGCGGGAGCTTTTGAAGTTGCTGGGAATAGAGCAAGCCCTGACATCTGGCTACCACCCTGAGTCCAACGGGCAGACAGAGCTGGTGAACCAAATTCTTGAACAGTACCTGCGCTGCTTCATTAATCACCAACAAAATGATTGGGTTGCCCTCTTGCCTCTTGCTGAGTTTGCCTACAACAACGGGGTCCATGCATCCACTGGTGTGTCTCCCTTTAAGGTGGTGTATGGGACTGACCTGATTGCTGCGCCCACCTGGGAATTAGTTTCTGCTGAAGCTTCTGAAGTTTCAAAATGGGCGGCAGCTATTAGTGCAGGTTGGCCTGACATTGTCTCCAGCCTTGAGGAGGCTAAACAAGCTTATAAATCCCAGGCAGACAAGAAACGTGCACCTGCGCCAGCCTGGAAAGTAGGGGACCTTGCCTACCTGTCTACTAAAAACCTACGCTGTCAGCAACAGTCTAAGAAACTAGGTCCCAAATTTGTGGGGCCTTTTCCCATTGTGAAACTAATCAATGATGTGACTGTGGAATTGGGGTTGCCTAAAACTTACAGGAATGTGCATCCGGTTTTTCATTCCAGCCTGCTGCGGCGAGCCCCTGTGCCGGATGTGTGGCACCCTCTGCTCTCAACGCCTGTGCCTGTCTTTATTGACAAAGACACTCATTACGAGGTCAACCAGATCCTGGACTCGCGAGTCCACAAAGGCCGACTCCAATATTTGGTGGATTGGAAAGATTTCCCTTCAGGGGAAAGGGAGTGGGTGGAGGCGGCGAATGTGAAAGCCCCCCGCCTCCTCCGAGCTTTTCACCGCGCCTTTCCTGACTGTCCTCGACCAGTAGATGCGGGCTAGTGAGGGGGGGGTCCTTGTTAGGGTGGAAGGATGTCAGGATTGTTAGAAACCCTGCCATAAATTAGCCTGAGTTCCTCCATGACAGTTATATTGCTTGGTGTCTGGTTGCTCCAGGTCCTGTAATCATGCTAACAAGTAGAGAGTGAAAATATGTTATTGTAGCCATTATCTCTTCCTGGGGCCTCACGGCTGGTTTCACTATCAACAGTGGAAGAAGAAGAAGAAGAAGAAGAAGAGTTGGTTCTTATATGCCGCTTTTCCCTACCCGAAGGAGGCTCAAAGCGGCTTACAGTCGCCTTCACATTCCTCTCCCCACAACAGACACCCTGTGGGGTGGGTGAGGCTGAGAGAGCCCTGATATCACTGCTCGGTCAGAACAATTTTATCAGTGCCGTGGCGAGCCCAAGGTCACCCAGCTGGATGCATGTGGGGGA
Source organism: Paroedura picta (assembly GCF_049243985.1). Taxonomy (NCBI): domain Eukaryota; kingdom Metazoa; phylum Chordata; class Lepidosauria; order Squamata; family Gekkonidae; genus Paroedura; species Paroedura picta. Next base: position 73,271,976 of record NC_135377.1, on the reverse strand, counting down.
GCGCAGAATCGAACCCGGCTCGCCAGATTAGAAGTCCGCACTCCTAACCACTACACCAAACTGGCTCTGGAAGACAGTCAAGGCCATGAGAATGTAACACTGTTTTTAATTGCAAATGTCTCTTCTCTCCCTCTCCCCTCCCTTGGGAAATTTCAAGTTTTGGGCGGTAGAATTGTATTGATAAGAAGAAGCAAATCTGCCTTCAAGTCAGATTTGACTTCGCCAGTCTAGATGTTTGTAGTGCTTCTCAATAAAGCTTTCTTATTATTAAGAAGCTAGTTGTGAGTTCTTTCAGCGTCTGACACCTTTGAAGCTCAGTCTAAGATACAAGCAGCAGTTGCAATCTGGTTTTTATGCCTTAACAAGGAGTTAGAAAGGCCAGGGCCAATTCTGGCATTAAAATCTCCACAAAGTACTAAATTGGCATTGGAAAACTGAGAAACATTCCAAAGTGTCTATTAATAGATTCCAACCGTTTTCACCATTTAGGGATGCCGGTAATTTAGGTGGAATATAGATGTTAAAAAGTAGGGTCTTATTTTCCTCCCCTGCAAAAGTAAGGCCTGGAAACAATGAGAGGATTTAGTGTCTAAAACTTGGATATTGATTAGCAAGTCAACATTAATACAAATTGCCAAGCCACCACGACCACGACCTTTGGAATTCTATGATGTTGTATGTTAAACCGCCCTAAGCCATACGGAAGGGCGGTATAGAAATCAAATCAAATAAAATAAAAATAAATAAATATGGACTATCTTAAGAAAGGAGGTTAGATAAATAAAATATAGAGTAAGAGAAAATGTAGATAGAAGGAGGTGGACCTCCTACCTTATTTACCTGTTTATTATAATGTTATTCTCAACTATCTATATTTTTATAGCTGTTAGTTCGCATAATCTTACTGACTATAGCTTAAATAAAACTAAATATTATTTAAAAAACTGAGGAACAGATAAATTCCAATTTGCTGACTCAAGGCCTACCACTGGGACAATGGATACTGAGAATAAGGAAGTCCTAGACTGAAATCTTTTCTTAGCCAGAAATTCATATTCAGCAAAGGCTGATTTTTCTAACAGGGCTGACTTAAGGCCATAAACAGTCCAAATAGTTCAGCTGGAATGGGCTGCCTAAGTAGGTGGTCAGCTCCCCCACAGTGGCAGTCTTCAAGCAGCGGCTGGACACATCTTTATCCTGAATGCTTGAGGCTGATCCTGCCTTGAACAAAGGATGGGGCTGGAAGGCCCCTTCTGTGATTCTGTGAGGAATGGGATCAGAACGATCAGCATGAGACCAGGCTTTTTGGAAAGCAGTGGCTTCAAATGGAGCAATATTGCAGTCCTCATCACTGAGTTCTTACTTCCTAGTAAATATATTGAGAACTTCCCCAATAAGTCATTTCCATTGACTCACGAATGAACTGGCTTAGAAATGGAGCTTGAATCATCAACAATCATAAACAATTTGGAAGCCAATTTAGTATTCCCATATAAGGACTGAACAGCATTAGGGTAGAGCAACAAATAAAAGGAACGCTACTGAAGAGGAATGAGGGTTGTTTATGCCAACAGAAATGTCCTAGGAAATCAAAGGAAACTGCCACCGGGAAGGGGGGAAATGCTGCTGCGGCATCCTGTTGACTCCCGTTTGGACACAAAAGGAGATTCAAATCAAAGAGGGGGGGGGGGTTCACAGAAGTTGGAGTGCAACAAATCTCCACTGGACAGGCACATTTTGACTCTGAACAGCAGCTGGCTGTCTGAGCTTATTTTAATTTGTTTGGAATATAGCTTCAAAATAATAATAAATATATTATTTTTACCTCCAGCATGGGATGTTTATGTTAGTGTTTGTTATTGAATCAGCTAATATCCCAACATCTAAAAATGGTAGAGAACAATTGAATGGGTGGCAACGTTTGAAAAGATCCAGTGCCAAAGAAAATATTTGGGAATCTCCCTGCTGGGAAACTGAAAACAGCTCTAGACATTAAATCTAGAAATACAACCGCTTAGCTACAATAGTCAGCCAAGTTTTCCTCTGTGTGTCTATGAGTCTCTTGGAAAACCTTATTAAGAGCCGAGGCTCAACGAGCCATAATATCCTGCTTGTTGTATTGTTGCCCCTCCATGGTCTCTGAGTGGCCCTTGATAGATAAGAAAGCAGAAAACGGACCTGGAACATTTTCACAGCTGTTGCCAAGCTAAGTGATGCACATTCGGTAGCCATTCAGGTAAAGGTAAAGGTAAAGGTATCCCCTGTGCAAGCACCGAGTCATGTCTGACCCTTGGGGTGACGCCCTCCAGCGTTTTCATGGCAGACGGGTGGTTTGCCAGTGCCTTCCCCAGTCATTACCGTTTACCCCCCAGCAAGCTGGGTACTCATTTGACCGACCTCAGAAGGATGGAAGGCTGAGTCGACCTTGAGCCAGCTGCTGGGATTGAACTCCCAGCCTCATGGGCAGAGCTTTCAGATGGGTGCCTTACCACTCTGCGCCACAAGAGGCTCTTAGCCATTCAGTTAGAGCATGGCATATGTTAACTTATATCCAACCAACTTTTGCTGCAGGTGGAAAATAAGGGATGTGGTTGTCCCTTTAGACCAGTGGTCCCCAACCTTTTTCTGGTTGAGGACCGCGTCTGGGGGTGGGGGAAACCTGCCGGCCTGGCCACCATGCATGTGCGCTTTTGCCAGCAGATGGCGCTAACGTGCATGCGCGGCAGCTCCATGCATGCGCGTTTGCATCCGCTGGTTTTCTGGAGGCTGCGCCTGCCTCTTCCCCACCCTCACAGCAAGAAGCTAGCCGGGCCGCGAGCGAAGTGGCTACTTTGGCGGCCGCTTCACTCGGGGCCTGGCAAGCTTCTCGCTGCGGGGGGGGGGGGAGGCAGGCGCGGCTGCGGCCGGCCTCGTACTGAAGCCTTTGCGGCCTGGTACTGGGCCACGGACCAGGGGTTGATGACCCCTGCCTTTAGACTACCCTAAAAGGCCTTGATGGGGATCAACCAAGATAGCGGGGGGAAGGGGTTGGAGCACCTTCTCTCTGAGGAATGGCTGAAGAATATGGGAATTTTCAATTTAGAAAAGAAATTAAGGGGGGCAGGAGAAGTTATAACATTATGCATGGGGTGGAGAGAGTTAAAGATCATTTTCCCCCTCTTCCAAATGGCAGAACCCGAGGGCTAGTAGATCCCTAGATGATATGTCTATCAATGGCTACTAGCCATGGTGGCTGAGGGAAATATCTACGTGTAGAAACACTGATCCTCTGAAAGGTAGTGCCAGGAGGCAATGTCACGGGAAGGCCTCAGCCTCTAGGTCCTGTTGCTGATCATCCAGGGGAACTGGTTGGCTACTGTGTGAGACGGGATACTGGACTAGATGGTCAAATCCAGCAGGGCTCTTCTGGTGTTCTTATGAAGGCCGCTATGCCCTGTTGTTGGTTATCCAGAGGCCCCTGTGTGAGACGGGATGCTGAACTAGATGGACCATCACGAGTCTGATCCAGCAAGGCTCTTCTGGTGTTCTTATTGATCACACAGAACCTGCATGGAGGAAGGCCATGTGGGTTATGGACTGCAGTAATGAGGAGAGTGAAGTGAGAAAGAGGGGGGAAACCAATTGGATCTATTATCTTCCAAATTGTGTACTTGTTGTTGGTGTTATGTCTGTGGGCATTTGGACACTGATGCAAATGAGGGCCTCTGCCAGCCAAGGAGCTAACCAGTCAAAGGAACCTGACACCAGCCAAACCGCAGTGAGGCCAGCACATCCGAAGAAGACATCGAAGGGATTCGACCCTCCTCGTTTGAGAGACGTAGGGACCGGAAACAACTGCCAGCTGCCTGGGCCAGCCGTGGTGGCCACACCCAAGGAAGACGTGCTGCTTTCAAGAGGTACCGTGCAAGCTCTTTGGCAAACGTGGCCACATCACCAGGGCCCACCAGTCCACAAGCACCAAAACAACAACAACAAAAATCTAAGGAGGCCCTGGCCATCGTGGCTGGGGTGAAAAAATGCCATGATTTTTTGGGGGGCAGGCCATTGCTTGTCTTTATGGACCATAAACCGCTATTAGGACTCTTCACCCCTCAAATCCTGTCGCCTAGGATGCTGAGGTGGTCTATTTTCTAGAATGGATACCAGTTCACGCTGCCGCACTCTCCGGGCAAGTCTATGGGCCATGTGGATGCCCTCCGTCGCCTGCCACTCCCGGGGATCAACGCTGACCCCTCACCTGCGCGTTGCATCCTGCTGCTTGGAAGAGCTACCTGATCTGCCCCTTCATGTCTCCAACATCGCTGCTGCATCTGTTCGGGACAAGATTGTCAGCCACGGGGTGTCCGAAGGACAAGCCTTTGGCTGTTTTTGTCCCATTCACCACAAGGCAGCACCAACTGTCTGCCCACAAGGGCTGCGTACTGTGGGGGAATCACATAGTGGTGCCCCCTAAGCTGAAATCTCGGGTCTTGGCAGCTTTGCACATTAGTCACCCCAGAATTGTCCACATGAAGGCTCTGGCGCTCAGCTTCGTGTAGTGGCTGGGCATCGACAAGGACATAGAGAACTGGGTCAAGTGCTGCAGTACATGCCAGGAAAATCACCCAGAGATGACGCAGGCTCCAATATAAGCATGGGTATTGACTAGAACCCCTTGGTCATGGGTTCACCTGCCTATACCCCCAGAAGAGCTTTACACTCTGCCACCTCCAACTGGCTGCGGATCCCTGGCCCTAAAGAGGCACATCAGACCTCAACAAGGTGGAATGAGCTCCCCAAAGAGATAAGGGCCCTGCCTGAACTTCCACAATTCTGCAGGGCTTGCAAAAGGGAGCTTTTCCACCAGGCATTTGCTTGAGGCCGACTGACTCAAAACATCTACAGGTCCCGTCCCCCCCAACTGAGAGGTTGAACCTACTGAAGGCGTGTCACAGTTGCTTCTTGAAATGTTGTTCTAGCTGCTATGTTATTATTATTTGTTATCTTGATATGTTATATTGTTATTATTATATGGATATTGTTCTCTGTAAATATTCTATATGTTTTATGTAAACCGCACAGAGCTGTAGGGAAGGGCAGTATAAAAATCTAAACAAACAAACAAACAAATCAATAAATTTTGCCAGCCCTTTCCAGGGTCAAACGTTCCTGTTAGTCGTGGACTCATATTCAAAATGGCTTGAAGTGTCTCCTGTGTCCTCGATGACTTCCAAGACTGTCATCAATGTCCTGAGGTCTCTTTTTGCAACACACAGACTGCTGGACACACTGGGATCGGACAACGGGACTCAATTTGTCTCTGAGGAATTCCGTGCCTTCGCCACGAGCCTGCTGATCTGGCACGTTACTTCCGCCCCGTTCCATCCATCCACCAATGAACAGGCTGAACAGATGGTGTGATCAACCAAAGACCCACTCAAAAGGATAGTGCGTGGAAGCTGGCGTCAGAGAATAGCGGTGTGGCTGTTCCACCAGCACAGCACCTCATTGTTGGCCACTGGCCAAAACCCAGCTGAACTCTTAATGGGAAGTCACCTTACTTCTATCCCAGACCGTCTGCTGCTCCACAGAGGAAGGCAATGGCAAACCACAATTGAACTTGAAAACCCTATGGAGAATATAAGTTGCTTCTCCATGGCTAGAGGCCAGCCCCCCTCTGGGAAGCTGCCCAGATTCCTATGGCAGCCTCTTAGGGAGATTCCGTTAAATGGGCCTCAACCTGGCTTGCAGGTGTGGATTGTGCCCTTGGATCCATCCCTAAACAACCACCACAGAGCAGGAAAAGATAACAATTGCCCCTCCTCCGGCCATTGCTCATGCCAAAATGAATCCAAGCAAAGCTGCCCTGACGTCACCAAGCCAAAGATTGACACCCCAATCTGAAAAGTGGACGGCATCGCTCTGATAAAGAGCAGCTAATCCAAATACTATGCCTGGATGAGGCAGAACAGAGCAGCACCGGGAAACACACGCCCTCCTCACGGTCTGGCAAACCTTGTACCGAGCCATGTCCACCTTGCATGGGATAATTGTGCCACGCCATGAACGGCACTCCAATAGCTCAAACCAACACACGAAAGTCCCACAGCAGAGTTGCTAGATGATGAGCACGTCCCTCATAACTGCCAAAGCCAGATCCAGTCCTGGTGGGGCAGGCAAATCATTGCCCCCCAGTTGGATAACGATGACATCAGGGTGCCTGTGCCTGCTCAAGAGTTGTAGTCTGTTGCTGGACTTGCTTAATAAAAAGAAATATTCTGAAGACTTGGAGTCTGTGATCACTGAACCCGCAGACTTAATAGTTAGCCCTTTATGCACACAGATCTTACTGCAAATTTTCAGAGCCTTTAATTGTGACCGAATTCTGTGCCTACCTTATGCACCACCTTTTTCCTCTGGTATATTTATTTTGCAGCTACAATTTATACTGACCAACAGGCAAGAGTTGGTGGATGAGGTGAAGGAGGTGGGGACCCTAGGGGGAACTGACCATGTCCTCATAGAATTCCTTTTGCGATGGGGAGCCAAGGAAGCTTGTAGCCAGACGCGGATGTTGGATTTTCGTAGGGCAAACTTTAATAAACTCAGAGACATGATGAGTGTCATATCATGGACGAGAATGCTGGAAGGGAAGGGAGCATGTACTTGGCAACCCAATAAACAATGCTGTGGCCGATAATCCAGACTCAACCCTTCAATAGGCTTGAAACTGTAACCAAGTAGGAAATCAAAGACTTAAGGGCTTAGGGGCAACAGGGGCCCAGCGCCTTGATGGCATTAAAGTCTACGCTGTCCCTTGCAGACTGACTGGCAGCCCCAATCCAAAAAGAGTGAGAGCTGAACCCCTTGGTGAGCAGGCCAAGGGCTCGCGGGCAAAGGCGAAGCACTGCCGAAAATTGAAACTGGGATGAGCATGTTCTGTCCTGATGAATGAAGAATGTACCCGGGACTGGTGGGTGTACTTCTAAGTACTACACGACCCCCAGGACTGGGCAAAGGGGGTCCAGTCTCCGAGAAGGGAGGACAACTAGGCACCCTTTCCCCCTCTGATCAGTCTTAGACCGACGGAGGTGAATCTGCATCTGGCCCCCAATCACTGCAACATCCTTGTGCCCGATGGCCCCACCTAGCCCCCCCCCAGCTGGAATGATGCTGCTATCTCACTGGCCTGAAAGGCCCCAAAAATGCTACCAGATAAAGGTAAAGGTATCCCCTGTGCAAGCACCGAGTCATGTCTGACCCTTGGGGTGACGCCCTCCAGCGTTTTCATGGCAGACTCAATACGGGGTGGTTTGCCAGTGCCTTCCCCAGTCATGACCGTTTACCCCCCAGCAAACTTGGTACTCATTTTGCAGATCTCGGAAGGATGGAAGGCTGAGTCAACCTTGAGCCGGCTGCTGGGATTGAACTCCCAACCTTATGGGCAGACAGCTTCAGACAGCATATCGCTGCCTTACCACTCTGCGCCACAAGAGGCTCGCTGCGCCACAAGAGGCTCGCTGCTACCAGATAGGCCACCCGAAATAGCAATACCTCAGGTGTGGAGGAACACTCCTCCAGTAGGTGTGCCAAAAGGCTGCCCAGTAGCCCCTCCAGAATAGGACTCCTGGGGTCTGGGGTGCTTCGCACCAGATGCCGCCAGCTTTCCAGTGCCTTGCGTATCAAAAAGGAGGAGGGGGGATCCCACCACCCATGCAACCTACAAAAAAATGCTAAACCATAGAGTTGAACATTCAAAGTCCCGGCAGACTGGCCCTGGGCCTGGAGGTCCTCCAGACAGTGCAACACAGACGGCTCTGTTGGTGGCAAAGCAGGTGGACAACCCCGACCTTCAAGGCAGGCTCAATAAGCAGCCACCGCTGCAGAGTAGGACTGACTCATCGAAGGTGCCACGGACGCTCTCTCAATCCTTCATGAATGAAAAGGTGCCAAGGCGCCAAAGATCCGACGGGAAGTTCTGCGGAGTAGAATTCACCCCCGGGGTGATAAGGTTGAATTGTTGCATTTGCAAACGGCAAAACCCTGCTTCCACACCAATAGGGACCGTTCCCCGTCATTGTCATGTTCCTCTTTCCTCTTCCCATGCACACTAGTCCGTGCGGCCCTCTCAATGGACCTGATGAAGTTGAACAGGTCCACATAGCAACCACTTAGTGCTTTGCAACGGAGCCTCACAGACAAGTGAGTCCCAGGGGGCACATCATGATCCTTATAATCCTCTGGTAGGTCAACCTTACCCGCAGCATGGACCTTTTGGTGGTGCTCCCGCACATCATGCTGACATTGCAGTAGCCAAGATGGAACCCCCAGCGCAAATTCCCCCCTGGATCCAGTACTCGGGGTCCCACCAGCCCCCCCCCCCCCATCTTCCTCTTCTGAGGAGGACGACTCACCACTCGAAGACCTGGACCGGTGACAAAAATTTGACTTCCTAGGCCTCTTCCTCTGCCCCCAGAGCCACAACCTCACTGACAACCACTGTGTTGGGTGGCCGATCAGGCCCCCCGTCTGTCGGAAGAGTGACGCCGCCAACTGGTAATGGAAACATGAGCATGGCCAGATGGGCATGGACCCCCCCGGGCCCCATGCCTCCCCAGGATGATAAACCATACTGCAAAAAGGGACCCCACCCCGCACCTGGACCCCATAGAATGGCACCTGAAGACATCAGATGTGAACCTTGTGGCCCCTCAGCACCCCCGAGAAAGCAGGCCCCCAAATGGGGACCTCCCAACCCAGTTGGAGAACAAAGCCAGGGAGTACGGTGTAGACGCTCCCCTAGAAAATGTGGGGGGAGGGCAATGGCGGGATCCCCCCAAGGGGTCATCCTGCCCTGGCCTACAATGCCCCTGCCGGCTGGGGGCCAATCGTCCTCCCACCCCAGTCCCAGAGACGTGGCTGTCAAAGGAGCAGTGAGGCAAATGGACGCAGCTGAAAAGGTGCAAAATCGGAACCGGAGTGGCTAGGCGCGGCAGCAGAAGGAGTGCGCAGGGCTCAAATGGCTCCTTCTAACTGCGCCACTGCCCCAGCCATGCCTGCTCAGGTGCTTGGTATGCATCACCAGGGGCTTTCCTGGCCTGATGTACACGTGCCACGGCGGGATCGTTTGTTCTCTGAGCCCTCCGCCCCCGCAATGGCCACCGGGCGCTCAAGGGTGGCAGCGGCTTTTGGTGAGAATCAAGCCTAAAATAGCAGACCCCCTAGAAATATAACCTGCGCTCCTAGGCCCTTTACCTTTCCCCCCAGACCCACAACGTCTTTCTTAATATGTTCCATGCTGTGCTGGGCAGGATCATTTGTTCCTACATGGATGAGAAGGAAAGGGCAATGATCTTGACGAGCCTGTCCAGCCGTTATGTGGCATCCCTGCTTCTGTGGCATCCACCAGGTAGGCAGCAGACCTCTCGAGACAACAAGTCTGGTCTACACACTTTGGCCTCTATGCCTTTCAGCGGGGAATCCCCAATTATCGCTACCTGTTTTTTGTACCCTAGAGCTATGGTCCCCAACCCCCGGTCTGCGTACCAGTACCGGTCCATGGATCAGTCGGTACCGGGCTTATCCTTGTCCTCCTCCCTAATTGCTGCCTCAGGGGCTGCCCTGCCACTCTGCCACCAGCTCACGTTTGGTGCTCTACGGTGGCCGCTATGGCTGGGGCTCCCCCTCGGCGTGGCACTGTGCAGCTGCTGCTGGCAGCGCCCCCCAGTGGGTGGCGGGAAGTCAGGGGCGCCGGCAGGAAAGCAAGCGGAGCAGGGGCTCAGGCAGTGGTGATGTCCCTTGGCAAAACCTCCCCCTCTCCCCGCAGCCTTCCTTCTCCTCAGCAAGCCGGCTCCTTCGCACCCGCCTCAAGCACACTGCTCACCAGTCTGTCCTGAACTTGTCCCGAGGAGGTGGAATCATGCCTCTTCAGCAGCTGGCTGCGCGGTCCCCGCGGCAGCCAGAAAGTTCTGCGACGAGTGAGCGCCTCGCCTGCCCAAACTTTCGCCCACACCAAGCTTGCGGTGATTGTTCCGCTGCACCGGCACCTTCACTAACTCGTCCCGTGGCCCTTGCAGGGATTGCTCCGCCACCGCGAAGGTGTGTGCATGGCTGCGGCTGCCCAGAGAACGCTCAGTGGGGCCCGCAGCAGATGGTTCCAGGGCCCGAGGCAGAGTGCCCTGCCAGGATGTGCAGGGGGCAGCAGCACGCTGCTTGCGCCTGGGGGAGGGGGCCGTAGCCATTCAGAGTCGCTTGGCCAGGCGAGAGGCAGCCGTGGAGTGCTCCAGTGCTCTCTTTAGGCCCTGGGCCAGAAGTGCACAGTCATGGCCGTGCTCTGGCAGCGGGGTTTGTGCCCTTGTGCTGCAATCCAAAGTTGCAGGTCTTCTGAAGACGGGGGACGGGGGGACTTCTGTATGCCCCTCCTACTGCCCCTGAATATCCGTGTAGTTCTTGGGAGGGGGGGGATGCCTTTCAGAGTCATAATGTAAGGGGGCAACCCTGTTTGTTGCAACCCAAACAAACCCAGTGTGAGTCACTGGAACAAAGTTTGAGTCTGGTGACACTTTTAAGACCCACAAAGTTGTATTCGCGGTGTAAGCTTTCTTGTGCAAGCAGGTATCTGAAGAAGTGTGTGTGCACATCACTTGGTGGCGTTGCTGATGGTAGCCGGGCGATCACGGGAATGGGGGGTAGGGACTCTTCTCACTGGCGGTGAGTGACAGTTTGGCCTCCAGGGCAGCCTTTGGTCTCCAAGCTGTGCAGGCTTGAGGGGAGGTTGGAACCCTCCGGTGTCTCCAAGCTGTGCATGCTTGTGTGTTGATTCCAGAACTCCAGGCTGTGTCTGGAGGTTGGCAATCCCCGGTCTATGGTGCCCCTCTTTACCAATCTTAAAATCTGGTCACTGTAGGCAAAATGCAAAAAGGGATGTTTAAACGTTACCATAGCAACCAGAGTCACATTAGGGCAGTGGTCAATAGGAGAGGAGAAGACTAACCCCCCACGGGCCTCAGTAAAATGGACCGGTCCCTGGTGATAAAAAGGTTGGGGACTACAGCCGTAGAGAACAGACCGAGAACACTACCATGGGACGCGTGTGAAGTGTCTCCTGGACTTTGAAGTGAAGTGTCTCTTGGAGAGCCAGTTTGATGCAGTGGTTAGGAGTGCGGCCTTCTAATCTGGCATGCCGGGTTCGATTCTGCGCTCCCCCACTGCAAAGGACTGCAAACAGATATTAAAGATGCAAACAGATATTAAAGCAGATATTAAAGATGTCTGCAAACATCTGGAGGACAATTTGGTGATCCAAGGAAGTCAGCATGGATTTGTCTCCAACAGGTCCTGCCTATGATTCTATGATTTGCAACTAAGTGTCACAGCAGGGGAGAATACACATTGCAGTGTGAAATAGCTCAGGGTCATAAAAGGGGTTACAAAAGTTCTACAAACACACAATCTACAAAAGATGCAGTCTCTCTGGCCAACCTCAAAGCATGGCAGACATCTGCGGGCTGATCCTGACACAGTTTCAGGAGGGTGGAAGAGAAGCCAGCCATAATGTATGCCCCACTGCAAGTAAGTTGCCCTGGCCTCCTAGCCTCCCTCAATTCAGACCAACAGAATTGGGTAGCGATCCGTATATTTGAGGAGTTTGGGCAGCCGTTCTGAAATGTCTTTAATTTTTGCCCCTGGCAAAAATGTTGCTCTGCATTTTGTTTTATACAAAGAAGGGTTCCGATTCCACCAAGGATGCCGGAGCCAGAGACGGTCTGGCAGGAAGTCCAGGATGGGACCTGGAGGTGGGGGGTAATTCCACCCTGGGAAAGTGGGGACATTGGGTGGGAGAAATGCATTGATAACTGCTTGGTGCCTATGTACCGATCAGTTTCGACTTCAGACGTTAGAGTGATCAGAACTACTTCCAATAAAGCTTTCTATTAATACAGAAGACTAGTTGTGAGTCTGTCTGCCTTTGACAGTAACTCACAACAGACTCTTTCCGTACACGGAGAGGACCCAATCCTTCCCAACCTCCAGGAGGAGGACAGCTTGGATGTCTTGAACACCCAGGGGACTGAGCTGATCATCGGAGGAGCGATGGCGACCACCCCTACCAGGGCCCAAGCCAGAACAGCTACCCAGACTGTCGTCCAGTCTGGGATGGCCAGAGTCCTGGAGAGCCCAGGGGCGCACTACTTTTTGGAACGGCATGTCACGGAATGGTGCCTGGGGTCAAGTGGGGACTAGCGCTGAGGTGCGGAATCCCCGACCAGGAGATGGTGGTCGTCCTGGAAAATATGGACCTCTGCAGTCGGATGGATCGCATGCAAGAGTGGCTGGCCATGGTGACGGATGAGCTGGGCGAGGATTCGCAACAAGGTGCCTGTTTCTTTTTGGCCGAGCTGCGCCATCCAACACTGGTCCCAGAGGGCAGTGTGGTCATGGCTCTCCCAGCCCTGCAGTTGGAAGCTCGAGAGGCAGCCATGCAAGCTGTGGCTGTGGAGGCCCCTCACCTGGGCACAGGACAGCCACGTAGAGACCAGCAGCTGGGCAATGGAGCAGCACCCGCTCAGCCGAGAGAAGATGCTCGGGCTGGGCTGCCCGCCCCACCACCAGGGGATGCCCGGGCCGGTCCGCAGGTGCCACCACCAGAAGTGGGTGCCGAAGCAGGCCGCTACCACCAGTTCCGGACCCGCTTCAATGGAGACCCAGAAGTGTTCCACGGGTTCCTGATCCAGCTCCAGGCCTACATGATGGAAGTTGGCCACACTTTCCCCGATGATGCTGACCGAATCCGCTTCATGGGTGACTGCATGGATGGGGAAGTGGCCAGATGGTTTGTGAGCCTCTACCGACACGCTCAAGCTGAGGTCCGAGACTGGGATGGGTGCGTTTGGCCGGAGAAGCGGAGAAACGGATGCACTTGGCAGCCCAACTAGGGGGGGAGAAGCCAAAGTCAGGAGTGAAGGTGTCTGCTCCACAATGAAGCCCCACCACAAAAGCAGTGGCGCCGGATGCGGCCGAACGGACCTGCCACCGGGAGAATGGGGTCTGGGGACAAGGGCATTTCCTTTCCCAGTGCCCCTCCATGAAGGCGGTGCCGCCGATGAGAGAGAAATCTCCAAGCAAGCCCACGGCCATCAAGTCCGCCAGATTCACAACCAAGGGGATGGCCACTGGGGAAAAGATGGCAAAAGTGTTCTTTGCCCCTTTTCTGGAGCCCATCGCCTATGCACCCACCTCCACCAGCGACACCGGAGTGGATGAGAGAGGCACCTCGGGAGAGCCGTCGGGAAACAAAGCCGACCTGCTGTGAAGAGGCCCCTCCAGCAGGTTCGAGGCAGGGGCAAGCGTTTGGTGAGTCCTCCCCCCTTACTCCTCCTACCAGTGACATTGACAGTTAGGGAAGAAGGTGGGGGTGCAAAGCATCTTAGACTCGGGGTGTACTCGGGGTGACATTGATCAACCCGCTCTTAGTGCAAACTTAGGGGGTGGGAGAGGAGCCGCTAAAAAAACCGCTCCAGTTCACCCAAATGGATGGGAAGTGTGTGCCCGTGGGGGAGGCAGTGTCACGCACCCCCCCCCTGGATTTAGACATTGCGGAGCATTGGGATAAGATTCAAACGGTGGTGGCTCCCAGTTCAGCCTTCCCGTGTGTTTTGGGACTGGATTGGCTGTGCAAGCACGATCCCAGTGTCCGTTGGCGGTCTGGGCTGATCCGGTTCTCTGACCCAGGGTGCCCAAACAGGCAAAACTAGTGCAGGAAGGGTGGCGTGATGCGGTGGTGTGTCATGCCGGGCCACCAGGGTTGCCAAAAGCCTATTAGGATTTGGAAGATGTCTTTGCAGAGAAAGAGTGTGATCAACTGTCCCCATACTGTAAGACGGACTGTGCCATTGAGCTTAAGCCAGGGGAGCCCCTCCTGCGAGCCAAACTGCATTCCATGAGCCCATGGGAGATGCAGCAGTTGCGCACATTTTTGGACAAAAATTTGGCCAGAGGGTTTATCCACCCTGCAACCTCCCCAATGGCGGCACCCATACTATTTGTAAAACCGATTACAGGGGGTTGAATGCCGTTTCCACATCCAATGCCTACCCACTGCCTTTGATTAAACACTTACTTAGTCATCTGGGGAAGGCACGGATTTTTACCAAGCTGAATTTGAGGGAAGCCTACAACCGAGTGTGAATCAAGGAAGGGCACGAATACCTGACTGCTTTTAACACACCCTACGGGCAATCTGAATACACTGTCATGCTGTTCGAGTTGGCTGGTGCTCCGGATATGTTCATGAATGTAATTAATGAAGTTATGCATGATCTTTTATATAAAGGGGCCCAGGTGTATTTGGATGATATTCTCCTGTACTCAGAAGAGCCCTCTGAGCATGTGCAGTTAGTACAGGAAATATTATGCCGGCTGCGGCCAAATCACCTTTAAGCAAAGCTGTCGAAATGTGAATCCCACAAAGACTGTGTAGACTTCTTAGGGTACAGAGTGACCCCAGCAGGCACTGAAATGGACCCAGGGAAAGTATGGGTCTTTTTTTTTTTTTTAAATAAAATTTTTATTTTATTTTCCAGTATTAAAGATAGTGAAATACAGGCAATCTACATTGTTAATACAAAAAAAGAAAAAAGGTTACGCTCTTCATTTAATACATTTAGTTCCCCGTTTCAATCCCCTTTTATAATATTTAAAGATAATACAATGCAAGTAGTCTACATTATTGCTACAGAAAAAAAAAGATTATACTCTTCGTTTAATACACTTGATACCCCGTTTCAATCCCCTTTTAACTTATTTTCTTAGGTAAGTCAGATAAGGGCCCCATTGTTCTTGAAAACCCTCTTCATTTAAGATTATAAGACTGGCTACAATATTATGGACTTTTACCCAAAGCTTATAGACTTTTTCACGTTTGCACCACATTTAAAAAGAGAAGTCTACTTTGTTACCATCATTTCAACATTTGTTTACATAGTTTTTAACAATTTTAACAATCATAACATGGTCTTAAAGCCCTCCACATTTCCACTAGGGAAAAGAAAAAAGGAAAAAATACAAGCCTACTTAGTTGTACGGAAAGAAAAGAAACAAATATATATATATGGGTTGTTGGTTATTAAGTTATATAAGTGTACATTATTAATACCAAAAATGATAAAATGGAGTCTTCATTAGTTAGTAGAATAAATTCTTCGTTAGTTACATTTACACCTCCTCAGTTAGGTACCTCCTTTAAATTATGCTTTAAGTTTAGGCTGAAAGTCACTACAGAGATATATTAGATAATTCAAATTATTAAAGTATGGGTCTTGTTGGCCTAGGAACCGCCCTGCACGTGCAAGCAACTACAAAGTTTCTTAGGGTTTGCAAACTTTTACCATTTGTTCATCCCCAGTTTTGCCAAAGTGGCGCTGCCCCTCACAGACTTGCTGAAAACGAAAGGGGAGGGAGGAGGCCAAATGCTCATATAAAGTTCAAGCTGACAAGAAAAGAGCCGTGGCTCCATCCTGGGCGGTGGGGGATTTGGCTTATCTGCATAGTCAACAATCTGCGTAGTCAACAATCCTCCCACAAGCAGGGCCCCAAGTTTGTGGGTTCTTTTGCTGTCAAGAGACTGATCAATGCTGTGACTGTGGAACTGTCCCTCCCTAAAACTTATAGACATGTTCATCCCGTTTTGCATTCCAGCTTGCTGAAGAAAGCCCCGCCTCCTGACGACTGGCATCCTGCTTCTGCTGCTCCCATCCCTGTTTTGGTAGACAAAGACACGCACTATGAAATGAACAAGATTCTGGACTCCTGATGGCATAAGGGAAAGTTGCAGTACCTGGTTGATTGGAAGGAATTCCCCATGGGGGACAGGGAATGGGTGGAGGCGGGACACGTTCGAGTTCCGTGGCTCATCAAGGAGTTTCACTGAGAGTTCCCCCAGTGTCTTAGACCTGTCGATGGGGGGTGATCAGGGAGGGGGAAGCCTCCTTGGAAGGGCAGAATGTCAGGATCAGCCCGCTGATCTCTGCCATGCTTTGAGGTTGGCCAGAGAGACTCCATCTTTTGTAGATTGTGTGTTTGTAGAACTTTTGTAACCCCCTTTTATGACCCTGAGCTATTTCACACCGCAATGTGTATTCTCCCCTGCTGTGACACTTAGTTGCAAATGTTGCTCTGCATTTTGTTTTATACAAAGAAGGGCGCCGATTCCACCAAGGACACCGGAGCCAGAGACGGTCTGGCAGGAAGTCCAGGATGGCACCTGGAGGTGGGGGGTAATTCCACCCTGGGAAAGTGGAGACATTTGGGCAGGAGAAATGCATTGATAACTGCTTGGTGCCTATGTATCGAGCAGTTTCGACTTCAGACATTAGAGTGATCAGAACTACTTCCAATAAAGCTTTCTATTAATACAGAGTTGTGAGTCTGTCTGCCTTTGACAAACTGGTAGAGAGTTGGAGGCAGAGAGCTGGTTCCTTATTAGCCCTTACTGACCTAGAGCTCTCTCCTGATTGGGGCTAAACTACCAGGAGGGACCATCTTCTATTGGGGGAATATTACCCGGGGACTAATCAGATAGTGGATGAGTTGTCTGATTACAATTTGGAAAATATAATGTTTGGCCTCACACAGGGATTACTCTGGGTCAGCAAATCACTATCTTTGCTCATTGGGCTACATTTTTTATTGACAGTTTTACATGCAATGTGCTTTCCTTATCTGTCACCAGCTTATCTGCTGATGGGATCTATTAGCACCTTCAAGGCTAACACAATTTGTGGCAGGGAAGGAGCCTTCCTGAGTTGCTGCTCACTTCTTCCAAACAAGTGAGCAGTGGCTCTCAAAATCTCCTCCCCTGCCACATATTGTGTAAGTCTTGAAGGTGCTCCTAGACTCTGGCTCTTTTCTACTGCTGTAGACAGACAAACATGGCCATCCATCTGGATCAATCTCTATGGAATCTAGAGTACCATCTTTTAAGATCCCCCCCCCCAAAGGCATTGACAATCCAGATTCCAGATCAAGCCTGCATGGATTTACCTTCTGCTAAAGATGGCCTTGTTTTATGCCTCGACACATGACAGTTTAATGAGTAGCTTGCCTGCCAGTTACCGTACATAGGCATAAAGTGTTGCTGTTAGATGCTCCTTACTTTTTCGGAAACAGACAGCTGGTGGTACATGCCATGACATTCATTTCAAGACAGAAAACTTTGCACCTAAAAATAGCAGATGAAATTAAATCTCTCAGGCAAAATAGGGCTGGGAATGGTAAGATTTCAAAGCCAGGCCAGGGAATTAGAATGCCTCCCCATTCTAAGGATCCCTTGAAGAAGAATTTGTTTTATGTGCAACCACTGATGTTTCCAGGATTGGCTGGTCAGCTGCCACACCACTCCTTACAATGCATCCACTCACAGAAATCTGAGGATCTGATAGGGAGAATTTCAGATAGTGGCTCTATTATTGGGGTGGTCAAACAACTTGTGAAATTACTGGATGTCGAATCTTGCACTTAGCCTTCTATGAGCTCCCAATGTGGGAGATGCAAAAGTTGAACTCTGAATGCTTCTCCCAGGGAGCAGGAAGTGCAAACCATCTGGGAGAAACCTCATCAGTCCCAGTCAGCAGGGCAGGGTGACCATATTTTGAAAAGCAAAAAAGTGGACATATTTCCCAACTGATTGCTTCAAACAAGTGATCACTAAGACAAATCTCATTTTAAGATCCCTACACTAAGCTGTGATAATTGCTACTAACGAGGAATATTCCTAAACTTCCAATACGAAAAGAGAATATTTTCATCACTTTTTTAAAAGAGCCCAGAACAGAATGGACACACACACAAAGAGGACACATTCTCTAAAATGAGGACATCTGGTTAACAGGGCCATCACCCTGAGAATGCACCAAGCTTTCTCAACTGCTGATCCCTTATTTTGGAACTGTCAGCTCAAATCTCTGGTCCTTTCTGCATGTACAGCTTATCACTGAATTTGAGTCAGAATGCCTTTAATTTGAATCCTGTGTCTGCACTCTACAACTTTTAAAAATTCTGATTTTCACCTGGAAAGCACGAAGTATGTGTTCTGCATACCAATGAGAAAAAGTTGATAATTTTGTAGCACTGAGCATTTTTTGAGTGGCATGGTTGGTGTCTCCTTATTAATTAGTTCCATGCTGGGTGTGTTTTTGAAATTGTAAGAAGCTGTTTTTTTTTTACTAGTAGCCATCTTAGCAGAAGATTTTCTCCCCTTCATCAGTGGGGAGATTCTCCAGAGTTGCTTAGTCTCCTCATCTTGTCAATTGCATTTTAAACAGAAACAGAATAATTATATTGATACATGGGGCCCTCACAATACATGGATCCCTGGTGGAAAAATAAAAACATTCTCAGGGAAAGGACATAGATAAAATTGAAAGGGTATAGAGGAGAGTGATGAGGATGATCTGGGGCCAAGGGACCAAGCCCTATGAAGATAGGTTGAGGGACTTGGGAATGTTCAGCATGGAGAAAAGGAGGCTGAGAGGGGACATGATAGCCCTCTTTAAGTATTTGCTCTCTTCCAGTCCTCCGGGACATCTCCAGTCCTTAAAGAGGTCCCAAAGATGATGGACAAGGGTTCTGCAAGATCTCGGGAACGTTCTTTGAGCATTCGCGGGTGCATTTCATCCGGCCCAGGGGATTTGAACTCATCCAGTGCAGCTAAATGCCTCTCGACAACCTCTCTGTCCATGTCAACCTGCCACCCAGACTCTGTCCCTTGGCTACTGCCATCTCTAGATGTGCCTAACCCCTTTTATCTGTGGGAAAAAACAGATGTAAAATAGGCACTGAGCCTTTCTGCTTTCTCTGCATCCTCCGTTAGAGTTTGTCCATCCACACCCAACAGTGGGCCTATTGCCTCCCTTACGTTTGCTCCTCACATAACTCATTTTTTTTCTTGTTACAATGGGCTTCCCTGGCCAATCTTAGCTCACTCTCAGCTTTAGCCTTTCTGATGATTGATACTTGGAGAAGAAAAAGAGTTGGTTCTTATATAGAATCATAGAATCATAGAGTTGGATGGGGCTATACAGGCCATCTAGTCCAACCCCCTTCTCAACGCAGGATCAGCCCAAAGCATCCAAGAAAAGTGTGTATCCAACCTTTGCTTGAAGACTGCCAGTGAGGGGGAGCTCACCACCTCCTTAGGCAGCCTATTCCACTGCTTAACTACTCTGTCTGTAAAAATGTTTTTCCTGATATCTAGCCTATATTGTTGAATTTGTAGTTTAAACCCATCACTGCACGTCCTTTCCTCTGCAGCCAATGGGAACAGCATCCTGCCCTCCTCCAAATGACAACCTTTCAAATACTTAAAGAAGGCCAACATGTCCCCTCTCAACCTCCTTTTCTCCGGGCTGAACATTCCCATGTCCCTCAACCTATTTTCATAGGGCTTGGTCCCTTGGCCCCAGATCGTCCTCGTCGCCCTCCTCTGGACCCTTTCCATTTTATCTACGTCCTTCTTGAAGTGAGGCCTCCAGAACTGCACACAGTACTCCAGGTGTGGTCTGACCAGTGCCGTATACAACGGGACTATGACATCCTGAGATTTTGATGTGATGCCCCTGTTGATACAGCCCAAAATGGCATTTGCCTTTTTTACCGCTGCATCACACTGCCTGCTCATGTTTAGTTTACAATCCACAAGTACCCCAAGGTCTCATTCACACACAGTGTTACCTAGAAGCATATCCCCCATCCAGTAGGCATGCTTTTCATTTTTCTGACCCAGATGCAGAACTTTACACTTATCTTTATTAAATTGCATCTTGTTCTCATTTGCCCATTTTTCCATTGTGTTCAGATCTTGTTGAACTCTGTCTCTGTCTTCCGGAGTATTTGCCAGTCCTCCCAATGTGGTGTCATCTGCAAACTTGATGAGTAATATGCCGCTTTTCTCTACCCAAAGGAGTTTCAAAGCGGCTTACAGTTGCCTTCCCTTTCCTCTCCCCATAACCAACACCCTGTGAGGTGGGTGAGGCTGATAGAGCCATGGTATTCCTGCTCGGTCAGAACAGTTTTATCAGTGCCGTGGCGAGCCCAAGGTCACCCAGCTGGCAGCACACGGGGGAGTGTAGAATCGAACCTGGCTCACCAGATTAGAGGTCCGCACTCTAACCATTACATCAAACTTAAAATCCATGGGGAGTACGGGGTAAGAGCAAAGGAAAACACAAGTCTAGAAACGGCCCTTTGTGATGGCCTTTGACAAGTTCTGGTAATTCCAGTGGGCTTTTTGCTGGGACTTGGCAGTTGAAAATCGAACATTTGATCCATCAGATGATTTTCTCGTACTTTGAGACGTAGATTTTTTGATGAGGTCACAATAAGCGGAACAGACTTTAATTTCTATATAGGACTTTTCAGCTTATGACAATTGTTTTTAAATTCTTGCTGTAAACTGCCCCGAGTCCTTGGGAGAGGTGAAATAAAAATATTATAAACAATCCCCCCATATCCATTTTAGAGTGTCTGATTCATAAAAATTGGGTTACAAACAATAAATGGAGCATAAAGAAAACTAAGAATATAATTAAGATAATGTAAACTATGTAACTGCCAAATCTGACAGGTCTGATGTGAAACTACTTCAGTCCAGCCTGTGACTCCACAGCACCCTTCCCGTGATTCATGGTGTGACTGGGTGGATCCAGCTAGCTTTGCTCCTGGGGAAAAGGGCAGGAGAGCGCCCTCTTTAATCCCCCCCCCCCACGCTGTTCAAAACAGCCGTCTTCATTATCCTGGGACCCGGATAGACAAAAGTCAGATGGTGTTTCTATTAATGTGTATTTGATTTCTGTAAGCTCCCCTCCCTCCCTGCAAGCAAGCTCTGGGAGGTTGACAGTAACAATAATACAGTTAAAACTAGCACTCCCTCCCCTAAGGGAGGCTGGAAGAAAAAGATGGCTGGATCAACCCACTATTTGGTCATTTGTTGCTCTGGCTTTTCTGTATAGTGGCCAGGTGTTTTGGAGCAACTGGTGGGGGAGGGGGTGAACATACTGGAAGCAAGAAGGGAAGAAGCAATGTGCCAACATCATAAATGCAATGTGCCAATGTCACCCAGAAGTGATGTAGGTATGGCATCATTCTGATTTGTGCGCAAAATCTCTCTTTAGCATTCTACCATAGGGTTTTCTCTTAAAATGAGAGCATCACACCTCTGAAGTCCCCGATGTGCCTATGTCACAAGCATAGCACGTTTATTTCCACCTATTTGCCTGGTTACTTTTTTGGGGGGGGAGTAATGCCCCTGCTTCCTGATCGCCCTGAGATAGGGGGAGGGGCTCCGAACCTGGGGATCCCCCGTCCCCACTTGGACAGTGGCAACCCTAGGTATCAGGAACCTGGGTTGCAATTGTAAGACCATCCTTTGACTTTTGGAACAATTCAGCTTGTCGGTAGAAAGTGAGGCCTTGGGAAGCCCACCAGTGCAAGAAAATGGCCTGTATACTGGATGAGCAGGCAGTGTGATGCAGCGGTAAAAAAGGTGAATGCCATTTTGGGCAGTATCAACAGGGGCATCACATCAAAATCACAAGATGTCATAGTCCCATTGTATACGGCACTGGTCAGACCACACCTGGAGTACTGTGTGCAGTTCTGGAGGCCTCACTTCAAGAAGGACGTAGATAAAATTGAAAGGGTACAGAGGAGAGTGACGAAGATGATCTGGGGCCAAGGGACCAAGCCCTATGAAGATAGGTTGAGGGACTTGGGAATGTTCAGCCTGGAGAAAAGGAGGTTGAGAGGGGACATGATAGCCCTCTTTAAGTATTTGAAAGGTTGTCACTTGGAGGAGGGCAGGATGCTGTTTCTGTTGGCTGCAGAGGAGAGGACATGCAGTAATGGGTTTAAACTTCAAGGACAATGATATAGGCTAGGTATCAGGAAAAATTTTTTCACAGTCAGAGTAGTTCAGCAGTGGAATAGGCTGCCTAAGGAGGTGGTGAGCTCCCCCTCACTGGCAGTCTTCAAACAAAGGTTGAATACACACTTTTCTTGGATGCTTTAGGATGCTCTGGGCTGATCCTGCGTTGAGCAGGGGGTTGGACTAGATGGCCTGTGTGGCCCCTTCCCACTCTATGGTTCTAGGATTCTACGTTTACCAATGAGAAGGTTCAAGCTCCATCTGGCTGTTGCTCAGTAGGGATTCTACTGGAAAGCCTTCTAAAGCCGGGGCTGCTCAGTTGTCTTGATGTGCTGATTCCTCCATCTTGTGGTCAGGCTGTGGAAATGATGTGCCAGAGTTATTTGTAAAGAGTCAGAAAAGTACCTGTGACTTTTCAAACTCCATGTATTTTTACAACAGAAAAAGAAGAGAGGATTCGCCTCCCCTTAGATCTCCCCAAATTTTAATATTCCTTCGGAAGGAGAGTCTGACACATTTCTCCTCCCAAAAGGTAAAGAGCTTGTGATGGGAGGCTTTCTCTAGAAGAAGAAGAATTGGTTCTTATATGCCGCTTTTATGCCTTGAGGGAGGGGAGGCTGAAAGAGCTCTGAGATTACTGAAGAAGAAGAGTTGGTTCTTATATGCCGCTTTTCTCTCCCCGAAGGAGGCTCAAAGTGGCTTCCAGTCGCCTTCCCTTCCCTCTCCCCACAACAGACACCCTGCGAGGGAGGGGAGGCTGAGAGAGTCCTGAGATTACTGAAGAAGAAGAAAAAGAAGAGTTGGTTGTTATAGGCCACTTTTCTTATATGTTGCTTTTCTCTACCCAACGGAGTCTCAAAGCAGCTTACGTTCGTCTTTGCTTTCCTCTCTCCACATCAGACACCCTGTGAGGGAGGGGAGTCGGAGAAAGCCCTGAGATTACTGAAGAAGAAGAAGAAGAGTTGGTTCTTATATGCTGCTTTTCTCTACCCGAAGGAGTCTCAAAGTGGCTTCCAGTCACCTTCCCTTTCCTCTCCCCACAACAGATACCCTGTGAGGCGGGTGAGGCTGAGAGCCTTGATATTCCTGCTCGGTCAGAACAGTTTTATCAGTGCTGCGACTGACCCAAGGCCAGCCAGTTGGCTGCATGCGGAGGAGGAGCTGGGAATCCAACCCAGCTCACCAGATTAGAAATCTGTACTCATAACCACTACACCGGCTCTCTAGAGCTGGCTTTCTCCACTGAGGTTTTGTGAAAGCCTGGGGATTCTTCATGACCTTGGAAGGGTTTTCAGAGTAGGAGGGAGTTAATTACATTTTAATATATTTTAAAATTTGTTAAAACCTTTATTGGGTGATATGACAACATATGATCATGTCACCCCACTCCACCCCGATATGGGCCTGGGGGTGGTGGTGGGAAGGAGAGGGGCCCCAGGTGGGCATGTCCACAGCTCTGCTTCCCAGCCATATTCTGCATGACCGCACCAGTTCTGGGGCTCTGGAAGCCTGAAAAATGTTTCTGGGGTTTCTCAATTGTAAAATGGTTGAGAAAGGCTGCCTGGAGCCTTCCTTCTGTTAGATTAATTGCTATGCTGAGGTGGGCGGGGCTGGGAAGATGTAGACTTTCCCTTTCCATACAATAGCACCTTAGTCTTGCTGCAATCTTCCCAAGGCCATCCCAGGAAACAACGGGTGCTAGGATGCACACCTGCACGGTGGCCTTCCTGGGGGCTGGCTACATGGCTAAAGCGTGAATCATGGGAGGGAGAAGGAAGGCAGGCAGGCAGGCAGACCACAGAGGCCAAGTTGGGTCCCATGGGGCTGGCAGGCAGCCTTTACTCCTTCTCCTGCAACTTAGCCCCACAATAATCAGGATCATCCAGAAATCCATGTATATATTATGCCAACCTCTACTTTTCTCAAATATAATATGTTTGACTGACTGATGTTCGATGAATTTATTAAAAACAAATTTCTTTATTACTTCCTTCAAAGGAGTACAAGACAGACATTTACTAACCTACAGAGAACCTCCACTCAGTGGATTCAAGCAAATATGTCTTGATTCATTGACTTCATTATGCCTGTCAAGAGACTGACCCCTAAGCAGTCCAAACCATGGCTGGGGCTGAGGTCTGGGCAGGAGTGATGGATGCTTCTCTCTCCAGCTGCTTGTAGCTTCCAAGGACCAGACAAGGGAGGTGGGAGGGAGCCCAGGTGCCGGTCAGGCCACTACGCCAGGAAGTCTCAAGGCCTCACCAGCCCACGTGGATATGGGAGGGCACGTTCCACCTTGTTAAAGGTAAAGGTAAAGGTATCCCCTGTGCAAGCACCAGGTCATGTCTGACCCTTGGGGTGACGCCCTCTAGCGTTTTCATGGCAGACTCAATACGGGGTGGTTTGCCAGTGCCTTCCCCAGTCATGACCACCTTGTTAGCCATGGACTTTATGGCTGGGAGAAGGTGTTTGCTCATGGGACCTGATGCAGCTGCCTAATAAAGATGCCAGCCTCCAGGTGTGCAAAAATATGATCAACCATGAGAGGCAAAGAGTAACAATGAATATTTAATGCTCTACTTTCCAAAAAGATAAAGAGCAGACTCAAAAATAAGAACTAGCAGAGACTTATACAGGAGTATGATTCCTGATCCTAAATAAGCCCAAGAATTGAAACATTCATTCTTAGAGTTTTCACAACTCTTCCAAATGGAAAGTTTTCAAAAGAATTCTAGTCAGGAATAGTTTAAGGATATAAAAGGGGCCCGTAACCCCAGAGCCAGTTTAAGAATATGCGGGGCCCTAACAGAGTAGAAGAGCCTCTTGTGGCGCAGAGTGGTAAGGCAGCAGACATGCAGTCTGAAAGCTCTACCCATGAGTTCGATCCCAGCAGCCGGCTCAAGGTTGACTCAGCCTTCCATCCTTCCGAGGTCGGTAAAATGAGGACCCAGGTTACTGCTGGGGGGTAAACGGTCATGACTGGGGAAGGGAATGGCAAACCACCCCATATTGAGTCTGCCATGAAAACGCCAGAGGGCGTCACCCCAAGGGTCAGACATGACCCGGTGCTTGCACAGGGGATACCTTTACCTTTACCTTTTAGCAGAGTACAAGTTCAGCAGGGGCAGCCAGACTGGTGGCAGAGAGCCCCCCCCCCCCATTGTGGAAAGCGGTATCCCTCCAACTGTCCTTAAAGAGGGGAAAGGAAGGAGGAGAGAGGTGATTACCCTGATCCATGGGAGGGGGGAGGCATTGCACAGGCCTCTGGTAGAGCAGGGCCCATAGCATGTGCTATATGGATAAGCTGGTCCTGATTCTAGCATTCTAGGTTCAAGAACTGAAGAAATTATCATATTTTTTTTAACCTACATGTTGTGGCCCATTCATTCTGAGCCCCCAGAGAGGACCTGGGGATTCTACAGAATTACAGCTCATCTCCATCTCCCCAGGAGACGGGGCCCCCAGGTCCCTCGTGGCTGCTGGTGGGGAATGGGGGAGTGCATTGCAGGGTGGGAGAGGAGCCTCACAAATTAACATGACATACACTGATGTCACCTAGATGAGATGCAGGCACACCAGCAATGCCAGGGGGCAATGGTCTGGCTTTGGAGCAAAAACACTATTGCAGAATTAGTTTCTAGCCACAGAGTTTCTGCTCCAAAATGAGAGCATTGCCCCCTGACATTGCCAATGTGCTGATGTCACTTCTAGGCGACATCAATACATTGCATTAATTTGCAGCATTCTTCCAGTTTGGAAGGGGTTTCTGGTGGGGAGGGGTGCAACCAAAAACTGGGGCAACCCTACCTGGAAAAACTGGATTCTTAGAAGAAGAAGAGTTGGTTCTTACATGCCACTTTTCTCTACTCAAAAGAGTCTCAAAGTGGCTTCAAATCACCTTCCCTTCCCTCTCCCCACAACAGACACCCTGTGAGGGAGAGGAGGCTGAGAGAGTCCTGAGATTACTGAAGAAGAAGAGTTGGTTCATATATGCTGCCTTTCTCTACCCAAAGGCGTTTCAAAGTGGTTTACAATCGCCTTCCCTTTCCTCTTCCCACAACAGACACCTTGTGAGGGAGGGGAGGCTGAGAGAGCCCTGAGATTCCTGCTCGATCAGAACAGCTTTAGCATGGCCATGACGAGCCCAAGGTCACCCAGCTGGCTGCATGTGGGGGAGCAGGGAATCAAACCGGGCTCTGCAGATTAGAAGTTGCCACTCTTGACCACTACACCAGGCTGGCTCTCTTGTTGGGTAGACTTATTTCCCACTGTCCTCCCAGGAGTTTCCCAACATACACTGGAAAACCGACTCCACTATCTCCCCACTGGTGGTCCAGGGGCAGGAGGAACTTGGCAAGTCTACTCTAGTCTAATTAGCAGACTCACAAAATTGGTCAGTCAGTCAGTAAAAAAAAATGTGCAAAAAACCAGATGATATTTGATGATATTTACCTATACTTTACTTCCACTGGTTAGGCCAATAAGTTATCATTCAGACATTCTTGTTGACCTTATTCTGGTAGAAATAAGTTTTCCACCAATAGGAGGCTTCGGAACCTTCAGCACACGATTTTATCATCATCATCAGTAAACCTTATAAAACCGAAACTGACAAGACTCCCACTACCTGATTGGCCCTCATCCCAGAATTTATTTATTTATTTCCTTGGTTTATGTCCCGCCACTCCTGAGACTGGCTTTGGTGGGTTACAATGTCCAATAAAACCCCAATAAACCCCCCATTAAAATGGCCAAGTATCACAATAAAATCTAACAACATGGCAGTAAAGGTAAAAAAGGTAAAGGTATCCCCTGTGCAAGCACCAGGTCATGTCTGACCCTTGGGGTGACGCCCTCCAGCGTTTTCTTGGCAGACTCATTACGGGGTGGTTTGCCAGTGCCTTCCCCAGTCATGACCGTTTACCCCCCAGCAAGCTGGGTCCTCATGGCAGTAAGAAATCCAAAAAACTCCCCCCACCCTACTTCTATCTTTGGAGGACTGGAAAGAGGGTCATGACTATAAGACTAACTGCTGGCTGATGTGGGGGGGGGCAATCTTCCTCACTACTGGCCTGCACCACAGACCTGGTGGAAGAGCATCGTTTTGCAGCTCCCATGGAACGGCAAAAGCTCCCGCGGGGTCCGCAGCTCCCCCGGGGACTCATTCTACCAGGTTGGGGCCAAGACCAAGAAGGCCCTGGCCTTGGTTGAGGCCAGTCATGCTTCTCTGGGGCCTGGAACGACCAATAAGTTATCACCCGCAGGGGGCATAGGGCGATAGGCGGCCCCTCAGGTATGTGGGTCCCAGACCGCGGAGGGCTTTAAAGGTTAAAACCAAAACCTGGATCCTGACAGCAACTGGCAACCAGGGCAGCTGCCTCAGCCCTGGCTGAATGGGGGCTGGATGTGAATGGCCTTCCCAGGTAATTTAGCCCCAATCAGGAGAGATCCCTCAGTCAGGAGGGCCTGAACAAGGGGTCATCTCTCCACCTCCAATTTCCTGCTGGTTTCAGATGTTTGCTGGAAGAAGAGCCAGCCTCAGAGCATGCCCTGCTGCCTGTAAGTTGGCCTGACTTCTTGGAGAACATGGGGGGGGGGGAGGCAGCCTCTGTGAGCCTTCTGGAGGTGGGGGGCTACAGGAGGCCCAGAAACAGCCCCCCT
This sequence comes from Paroedura picta, assembly GCF_049243985.1. NCBI lineage: Eukaryota > Metazoa > Chordata > Lepidosauria > Squamata > Gekkonidae > Paroedura > Paroedura picta. The sequence goes on along the minus strand of NC_135377.1, from coordinate 73,244,417 downwards.
GCTGGCCCTGTGGGACCCAGGGTGCCCAGGAGAAGCCTCTGCCCTGGGAATGTTTACTCATGAGTAAGTCATGGGAGGTTTGCAATCTGAGAAGGGAGGAGTGCTTTGGGGGTAGCCTCACAGGCAATTGCATTGCAGCCGGGAACATAATGCTGAGGTGGGCGGGACTGGGGAGATGGAGACTTGCCCTTTCCATGCGGAGCCCACCTTAGTCTTGCTGGAAACTTCCCAAGACCATCCCAACAAAGCAAATCTAGAACACTGTCATGGAAGACGCCTGTAGTGGGGGCACAGAAGCACCAGGGGGCCAGGGGGACTTGTGGAGAGGGAGACTCTGTTTCCCGGTAGCAACTTCCCAGGAGAAGAAGAGCTGTTTTTCATACCCTGCATTTCACTTTCCAAAGGACTCTCCCTTTGGAAGGAGAGACTGGCACTTCACATTTCTTCTCCCAAAAGGTAAAGAGCTTGTGAGGGGAGGCATTCTCTAGAAGAAGAAGTTGGTTCTTATATGCCACTTTTCTCTACCTGAAGGAGTCTCAAAGAGGCTTACAGTTGCCTTCCCTTTCCTCTCCCCCAACAGGAACCCTGTGAGGTAGGTGAGGCTGAGAGAGCCCTGATATTACTTGAAGAAGAAGAGCTGGTTCTTAGATGCCGCTTTTCTCTACCCGAAGGAGGCTCAAAGCAGCTTCCAATTGCCTTCTCTTTCCTCTCCCCACAACAGACACCCTGTGAGGTGGGTGATGCTGAGAGAGCCCTGATATCACTGCTTGGTCAGAACAGTTTTATAAGGTAACCCAACTGGCTGTATGTGGGGGAGTACAGAATTGAACCCGGCTTGCCATATTAGAAGTCCACACTCCTAACCACTACACCAGTGGCAGGGGTGCCAGCCTCCAGCTTGAACCACTTCTGGGGTTTTTTGAAGCTTGAAGAATAATTTATAGGTTTTTCAATGGTGAAAAAGATGAGAAAAGCTGACATAGAGACAATAATTGAGAAACCCAACCAATGTTTTCATGTTTGTTCATATCATAAGACTGTTTTTGATTTACTTTTATATTGATCTGAACTGAAGAATGTACAGGCTGAAAGGTTTTCAGTTCTCCAAGCAAATGTTGCTATCCATTAAATATTTTAATTGAAGGAAGAAACACACAGCATTTCTCTTTGTTTCCCACCTGGAGCCTGGCATCCCTGCAACTCCATGGGATCCAAAGCCAGAGAGATTTCCCCTCCCAAGCAGTCCCTTTCTCCAGTGGGACTGATCTCTGTAGCCTGGAAATGACCTGCAATCCCAGCAGATCTCCAGGTCCCAACTGGAGATTCACATCCTCTCTCGGGCCCAGTGCCACAGAGTTCCCCCCTCCCAGGAGCCTGGAGATGAGTGGTCATTGCAGAGCCCTCCCTCCAAAGCAGCCATTCCCCCCTGGGGAGCTGATCTGTATAGTCTGCAGATGACCTGATATTTCCAGCCCACACCTGGAGGTTGGTGACCCCTGGGTTAGGAATGATCCTTGAGGTTTAGAGATGGGACCTCGTGGGTCTGGGGGAGCAGAACAAGGAGTAAAGGCTGCCTGCCATGGGACCCAACTTGGCCTCTGTGTTCTGCCTTCTTGCCTTCCTCCTGCCTCTCAGGAGTTACACTTTGGCCAAGTTGCCAGCCCCCAGGGAGGCCACCGTGCAGGTGTGCCCTCTAGTGCCTGCTTCGCTGGGTGCAGCCACTTTGTATACAGATTTTAGGTATGGACATTTCTTATACTAATTACTGGGAGGGGTGAATTGTATTTATAGCAATTGTCTGTTATTCCGGACTTTGATTCTTAATTGGATTAATTGAAATGAATGTCATATGGAAATTTTCCCTGAGGGATTGGAGGTCCGGAAGCTGCAGGGAAAAGAAGTAGTTTTGCCTCAGAAGAAGCACTCCTTTGCATGACAACTATGCACTGACATTTTAGGTGAAGAATTGTCACATGATCTGCATCCCGATGCCTTTCCTCTTGAGCAGTGGTCCCCAACCTGCGGGCTCCCTCTCCCCGCCCCCCCCTCCCGCAGTAAAAAACTTCCCAGGCTGCAAGCTTGTGGCCCGGGAAGCTTCTTACTGCGGGAGGGCGAGGAGAGGGAATCAGGGCCGATGTGTGGGCGTGGCCCGCGCGGGCCGCGCCCCGATGCCCTGCCGGTCCCCAACCTCAGAAAGGTTGGGGACCACTGCTCTTGAGCATTCAAGGATACCAGAAACCTCTGTGAAGAAGAGAAGACGCCCCAACACAGAACCAGTTGGTGCCTCTTCAAGGGGCTGCCCAGACATGAAGCAGAGAGACAGAGGCCCCCCTGGCCTGCCCAAAGACAACAGGCCTGGGCTGTTGCTTGTTGGTTGTTATTGGAGATGTTTAATTATTATTCCAAAAATGATGTTTTTTGTAGGTAATTTGTAGTTATTTTCATAGATGCAGGCATCATAAGGTGCTGTCAGACTGTTGTAGATGGGAACTCACTCCGTTCTTTAATAAAAATAAAATATTTTATGTGAAACTGTTGTGTGAATCGAACAGGTTACAACAATCACTTGATCTTTAACTCAGGGCAAAACAATAACAGATTTTGTACATTCGCACCCGCTGCGTCTGGGTTTTACTGAGTGAAGTGGCAAAATACATTTGGGAATGATCTCTAAACTGCACTGAAAATTGGGTGCTGTGAAAGACCGGCCTCCCCCAGTGAGGAGCCTCATTCCTGTGTCTCTCATGGGGGTCTCTAGCCTTGTTCACCACTGCTGGTGCCCAATAAGCACTTTAATCTTCTTTTTCCAGGCCTGGGAGACAAGAAGGGAGACAGACAGTTCTGGGGAACTCTGATTCCTTTCCTGGGTGTAAACTGCACGGAGCTTTTATTCCAGCCCCAGATCGATTCAGTCCCTGCCCTCTACACAGAATGCGATTTCCGTTTGGATTTGGGGCGATTTAAATTTTCCTTCTGCAGCAAGAAGGATTGATCCGGAGTGACCCTACCTTTATTGAGAAATATCTCGGAGTGCTGCTAATCCTGAATAAAGAAAGCTCCGTGGTAGAGAACCTCTGATAGGCTACACCTGGTCATGTGACACGCTTGCCTTAAAGGAGAAGCCCCTGACTTCACTCAACTTCTGTCGGTCCTGGATTTTTCCTCCCTCCTCTGCCTTTTTCGATCCTCTCCCCCTCCCCTCCAAGAAAAGAAAGAAAGAGGCTTGGCTCCCCCCCCCTTCTGAACTACCCAACCACGTGCAGAAGACTTTCCTGTTTCAATGGGGAGGGGGGAGAGGAAGACCCGAGTTCAAAGCGATCTGAATTCAACAGGATGGACAATGGAATAAAGAAAGTAATTGCAGACGCTGCCCTGACCTGCTGCTTTACATTTTCTTTTTTTTTTATAATTTTATAATTTATTATTATATGAAGCATTTACAGAAAAATTAAGAAAAAAAGCGACCAGCTGATATGGTTTGCCATCTTTTTTAACATACATATTCAGTTCCCATCACATATTATTCCTAATCTAGATGTTTTTACCATTTTTCTTAGCCAAGTGATTGTTAATACATATGAGAATATGATCTGTTATAAGAATATATTCTGTTATTATCTTAAATGGTATAAGGTCAGTCCCCTTCATAAATTGGCCCTGACCTAAGAGTTACTACTGCCTTCTTGTTAATACCTATGAAGTATAGTTGTCATCCTCTTTTAGCATACATATTGACATACATATTCAGTTCCCATCACATATTGATCCTGATCTAGGAGTTATTACCATCTTCCTTAGCAGAGTAGTTGTTGATACATATGAGAGTGTAATCTATTATAAGGATATATTCTATTATTGCCTTAGATGATATAAAGTCAGTTCCCTTCATATATTGGTCATGTCCTAAAAGTTACTGCTGCTGTCTTCTGCTTTACATTTTCTGACAGGCTTCTGCCCCCTCGAGGATGTTTGTGGCAAAGCGTCCGTAGACACATGAGCTGATCTGAAACCCAGTCAGACGGGGGATCTTTCAAAGGCAGGCAGGGTTGCTTCGCCCGGTATCTGCTCTCTGGACCTCAGTCTTTCGCATCACCAACTTCCATATCCTTTATCTGAGCAGAGATGTTGGGGAATGAAGCTGCTTACAAAGCCGGTCTACTGATAGTGAACCATGTTCTCCCTGCAGAAACTGGGATTTCTTACTTACTGTGAGTGAATCGCCTCTGTATTTTTCTTGATTAGGTCTGAGTGGCCCAGAATGCCCTTTTGCATTGCCTACATTTCTTTCTTTTTTTCACCCGTCCTGCTCAGTGGCCTGGTGAGGAGCCACACAAGGGCCGCAATCTGCTTAAGCTCACGAGGGATGGGAAAAGTATGTCAGCAGGCTTCTGCATATGTTTTAAATGAAGCTTGACTTCATGACACAAATAGACCCAATAATAAAATTCTGAATATTGCCAGGAAGACTAGAGCTGAAGGATCAAAATAGGATGGAAAAGCTATGAAACCCAAGATCTGGATCACCTGGTTGCTGCTAGCTTCCTGTGTAGTAGTTTTAACCTGAACAGCCCTGGTCAGCCTGACCTTCTCAGGTCTCAGAAGCTAAGCATGGTCAGTCCTTGGACAGGACATCCCCAGGGAGTCCAGGGCTGGGACACGAAGGCCAGCCATGGTGAACCAACCACCCCTTAGCATCTCTATGGGGGTCATCACATCAGCTGTAACTTGATGGCAAAAGGGAGGAGTTTTTTCCCAAGCACAGCCTGTGTGGGAAAGGGATGGTGTAGGGATGCCAGCCTCCAGGTGGGGCCTGGAGTTCTTTGAGAATTACAATTGATCACCAGACTGCTGCAACCAGTTGGTGTCTGCTACCGACCGCCTGACCAACGAGAGGATGTGGATGCTGCATCCAGAAAGGACCCTCAATTATTACAGCTAGAATAACAAAAGGGCATTAAAAACTGGCATAAAATTCTGATAAAAACATCAATAATGCACTGAGGAAGCCCTAAAATCAAACCACCCGTTGAACGTTTGGGAGAATAAAGATGTTTTAACATCGTACCAGAAAGAAAACAGACGTGGGCCCATATGAGTGTTTCCACAGGGGTTATTCTGCAACTGGATGCCATTGCAAAGGAGATTCTTCAGACATCACCACCTAGGAACATAAGAGAACCCATGCTGGATCAGGCCAATGACCCATCTAGTCCAACTCTCTGACACACACTTGCCAAACCCCAGGTGCCACCAGGAGGTCCACCAGCAGAGCCAGAACTCCAGAACTACTTCCCCTGTTCCCCCCACCCCACCCCCAGAACCAAGAATACACAGCATTACTGTCGCAGACATAAGAACCTAAGAGAAGCCATGTTGGATCAGGCCAATGGCCCCTCCAGTCCAACACTGTTTTGTCATACAGTGGCCAAATCCCAGGTGTCATCAAGAGGTCCACTGGCAAAACCACAGTTGCACTCCCTCCTCCCACGAAGCGCCACGAATACTGCCTCAGAAATAGTGTCCCATCTATACCTTGTGGCCAATGGCCACAGATGGACCTGTGCTCCATTTGCCTTTGCAATCCCATCTTGAAGCTGTCTGTGCTTTTAGCACCACTACTTCCTGTGGCAAGGAATTCCAGCTGCTAATTACTCAAGAGTGAAGGGCAATAGTTTACTCAATAATTACTCAAGAGTGAAGGGCAATAATTAGCAATAGGTTTAGAACAAGGGTTCTAAACCTATTGCTAATTAATTTCATTGAATGTCCATGGATTCTTCTATTGTAAGAATAGGGGGGGCAGTATTTCTTTCTCTTTCTTCTCTATCCTGTGCATAATTTTGTAAACCTCTTTCATGTCATTCCTTAACATGTTGATGGTTCTTGTGCCAGTGACACACTCGCAACCTTATCCACACCATAGGGTTGTTTTTGTTGGAATATGAAGGTCTGTGGAATGCATGATTCAACAGAATATGAAGAATATCCTACAGGGGGCACCAGAGGAGATGTGTACTTAGTACAGTCAGAATAGGAACTTCATGATACTTTTCAAATTACCTCCTCTAGCATCCTGACAGGCTCCTTGGAGCACATTTCCTCCCTGATTGCCTCCAGAACAGACGGAATGGACACAGAACAGTTAGACAGTTAGGAATCTCTCCTCTTTCTGTACAAAGTTTTTTTCTCTTCTAAATAAAGTGAATGTACTCTTTTAACGAGCTTGGTGCTGAACCCTCTTTGCACATGTAAATTCTGAAGGACAAATGGAGATGATTACAATGAAGCACGCTGGCTCCCCCCTCTCCCAGGAGAAAGGTGGGTTTATAAATGAAGTTAGTCAATAAATCATAGAACTATGGAGTTGGAAGGAACCTCCAGGGTCTAACCCCCCCACAATGCAGGACAAAACTAACAGCCTACCCACCCAATTCCATGCCCCGATGATGCTCCCCTCCCCTTGAAAACCAGAATCCCTACCCACTCTGGCCCGGGGGAAATTCACCTGACTGTTAGACTATGTCTGTTTAGCAAGAGTTAGAGGCTGACTGGCAAGAAAAGGGCTCTTGTTTGTGGACACTAGTTGCTAGTGGGAAGAGGTAATAGTGGGTCATGTGGTTTTCTTATTGGCAAGCAAGGTGCTTACTGGCCATTGCTTACGTGCTTGCTTCTCATGTCTGCAGCTAAAAAGGGAAAGTTTTCTACTTGCACCCTTTGTCCCCAAAGGAAGAAGAGAACTGCTTTAGGCAAAAGGGAGACCCAGATTAGAGTTCAGCCACGTAACGGCGAGGACTTAAGAGTTCCGCAATAGAAAACTTTGCATTTTCCTGTTTTATTTCCAAGTCCGCTGTACTGGTAACCTAGTAAAATATGCTTTCTATACAACAACAACAACAACAACACATTTATTGGCAGACAGCAAGCATACAACACAAATTTTGCTCTAGAACAGGAGGCCTATAAAATTCATTTTAAAACATCTTAGTTCAAGATGCAATTATTAAAAATCCAGCTATGCGCAAGGTGGTTTCAGCAGAATGATCGTTCAGAATAGCGGTCCCCAACCTTTCTAGGGTTGAGGACCGGCTCCGGGGGTGGGGAAGAGCCGGGCGCCGCGCATGCGTGTTAGCGCTCCTGGTGGTGAAAACGCGCATGTGCGGGGCTGCCGCGCACACGCATTTTCACCACCAGAGGGCACTAATGCACATGAACAGCAGCTCCGCGCATGCGCGTTTGTGCCCGCCGGCATGCTGGCGGCCGCGCCTGCCTCTTCCCCTCCCTCTCGCAGCAAAAAGCTAGCCGAGCCACGAGCGAAGCGTCCGCTTTGGCGGCTGCTTCTCTCGCGGCCTGGTGAGCTTCTCCCTGGGGCGAGGGGGAGAGGCAGGTGTGGCAGCACGTTACTGAGGCCTTCATGGCCCGGTAGCGGGCCAAGAACCGGGGGTTGACGACCCCAGGTTTAGAAGGAACTGGAGCATAGCTTCATTTAGAAGGAACTGGAGTATAGCTTCATCCATTTGAGTTCACTGATTCCTAAAATGTCTATGTTCAGTCTTGTCATTTCTTGTTTGTCCACGTCCAGCTTGCCTTGATTCCTGGATCTGATGTTCCAGGTTCCTATGGAATAAAAGTCTTTACAGCATTGGACTGTTTTTTCGCCACCAGTTACCTCCACAACTGAGCGTCCTTTCGGCTTTGGCCCAGCCGCTTCATTCATTCTGGCGCTATTCGTACTGGCCGTCTGCTCATCCCCAGTAGCATATTGGACACCTTCCGACCTGAGGGGCTCATCTTCCGCCATCATATCGTTTTGCCTTTTGCACTTGCCCATTTTCAAGGCAAAGATACTGGAGTGGTTTGCCATTTCCTTCTCATTTTCCTCCATTTGCCATTTCCTTCTCCGTCCCTATTCTTTTTCTTGCTTGAAATATAACTAAAGAAGCCTTTTTTATTATGTTTAGCACTTCTTGCTTGCCTAAGCTCATATTGAGCTTTAGCTTTTCTAACATTCTCCCTACAATTACTGGTTATTTGTTTATACTCATCCTTGGTAATAAGGCCTCCCTTCCATTTCCTCAAATCTTTTGACAACTGCTTCTGGAGCCAACTTGGCTTCCTTAGGCTCCTTCCATCTTGTCTTCTCAATTGAATTGTTTGTGATTGAGCCTTTAGTATGTCACTTTTAAGAAACTACCAGCCCTCTTGGGCTCCCATCTCTTTAAGTCTTTCTGACCATGGGACTCTACGCAACATACCTTTAAGTCTCTGAAAATCAGCTTTCCTGAATTCCAGTCTATACGTACAACTACGTAAAGGTTTTCCCTTTCCCACGATTGAAAATTCCAAAAGCACATGGTCACTGCTACCAAGTGTGCCCACTACTTCCACCTCATCTACCAGCTCTTCCCCTGTCTACCTTCTGGGGAAATGAAGCTGTCGGCAAGACAAGTTAAGAAATTAACGGAGCATTTTTAGCAGAGTTCGTCTTCCAACAGATACCTGGGTAATTGAAGTCACCCATGACCACTGGTTCCCCCTTTTTTGAAAATTCTGTTAGTTATGGGGGCACAAGTGGTATTCTCTTCAGTCTTGCCTATCAAGGGAAGAGGAATGCGTCGGGAGAGGAAGATAATGGAGGTGAATCACTGGCTGCGTAGTTGAAGAAGAAGAAGAAGAAGAAGAAGAAGAAGAAGAAGAAGAAGAAGAAGAAGAAGAAGAAAAGAAGAAGAAGAAGAAGAAGAAGAAGAAGAAGAGTTGGTTCTTATATTCCGCTTTTCCCTACCCAAAGGAGGCTCAGAGCGGCTTACAGTCGCCTTCCCATTCCTCTCCCCACAACAGACACCCTGTGAGGTGGATGAGGCTGAGAGAACACTGATATCACTGCTCGGTCAGAACAGTTTTATCAGTGCCGTGGCGAGCCCAAGGTCACCCAGCTGGTTGCATGTGGGGTACTGCAGAATCGAACCCGGCATGCCAGATTAGAAGTCCGAACTCCTAACCACTACACCAAACTGGCACCAACCACTATACCTGGTGCCGGCAGGAGAGATTTGGTTTCTGGGACCATGGGATAGGCTTTCTTGAGGAAGGTCTACTAGCACCTGATGGACTGCACTTATCAAAACTGGGGAAGAATGTGTTTGGCAGGAACCTGGGGAGATTCATCAGGAGAGCTTGTGGAAAGCCACAAGAGGAAGGAGATGATCAACATAGGGAGTGTATGGAAGGAAAACGATCGGAGGCAGCCCAACTGGCAAGGCCAGCTCATAGGGAACCAAAAGTAAAAGGATTCAGATGTCTTTATACTAACGCCCGAAGCATGGGCAATAACAAGGAAGAGCTGGAACTTCTCATGCTGATGGAAAGGTATGATCTAGTAGGCATCACAGAAACTTGGTGGAATGATTCTCATGACTGGAATGTAATGGTGGATGGATATGAACTGTTCAGAAAAAGCAGAACAGATCGAAGAGGTGGAGGAGTGGCACTGTGGTGGAGGAGAACCAGTTTGGTGTAGTGGTTAGGAGTGCGGACTTCTAATCTGGCATGCCAGGTTCGATCCACATGCAGCCAGCTGGGTGACTTTGGGCTCGCCACAGCACTGATAAAACTGTTCTGACTGAGCAGTGATACCAGCGCTCTCTCAGCCTCACCTACCCCACAGGGTGTCTGTTGTGGGGAGAGGAATGGGAAGACGACTGTGAGCCGCTTTGAGCCTCCTTCGGGTAGGGAAAAGTGGCATATAAGAACCAACTCTTCTTCTTCTTCTGTATGTGAGGAAAGGGCTTACCTGTCAGGAAATTCTAGTGAAGGAGAGCACATCTACAGTGGAAAGCATTTGGGTGAAAATATGCGAGGGGAAAACAAACAGTGTGGTGGTTGGTGTCTGCTACCAACCATCTGACCAACGAGAGGATGTGGATGCTGCACTTTGTGAGCAGCTTGAGAAATTATCCAAGCGGCAGGACTTTGTCATCATGGGTGACTTCAATTTCCCAGATGTGTGCTGGGAAACAAACTCTGCGAAGCGTCCTCAGTCATGCAACTTTCTGACCTGCCTGGCTGACAATTTCATTAATCAAATGGTAGATGAACCCACAAGAGGTTCAGCCATACTGGACTTAATACTGACCAACAGGCAAGAGTTGGTGGATGAGGTGAAGGAGGAGGGGACCCTAGGGGGAAGTGTCCATGTCCTCATAGAATTCCTTTTGAGATGGGGAGCCAAGGAAGCTTGTAACCACACACGGATGTTGCATTTTCGTAGGGCAAACTTTAATAAACTCAGAGACATGATGAGTGTCATACCATGGACGAGAATGCTGGAAGGGAAGGGAACATGTGAAGGGTGGGCGCTACTCAAACAAGAGCTATTGCATGCTCAATCAATGACTATCCCAGAAAGACGAAAACACTACAGGAGCTCTAAGAAGCCTCTGTGGATGAACAGAGAACTTCAAGAGGAACTAAGAAAGAAAAGAAAAATGTTCAGGAAATGGAGGGAAGGACAGAGCTCTAAAGAAGAGTACCTACAGGTTACTAGGCACTATAGATCATTCATCAGAAAGGCCAAAGCTGAGAGTGAGCTAAGATTGGCCAGGGAAGCCCATTGTAACATGAAAAGATTTTTCTGTTATGTGAGGAGCAAACGTAAAGTAAAGGAGGCAATAGGCCCACTGTTGGGTGCGGATGGACAAACTCTAACGGAAGATGCATAGAAAGCAGAAAGGCTCAGTGCCTATTTTACATCTGTTTTTTCCTACAGTTCAAAGTGTTTAGGCACATCTAGAGAAGGCCGTAGCCAAAGGATAGTGTCTGGGTGGCAGGTTAACATGGATAGAGAGGTTGTCGAGAGGCATTTAGCTGCACTGGATGAGTTCAAATCCCCTGGTCCAGATGAAATGTACCCGAGAGTACTCAAAGAACTTGACAGAGAACTTGCACAGCCCTTGTCCATCATCTTCGGGACCTCGTTAAGGACTGGAGATGTCCCGGAGGACTGGAAGAGAGCAAACGTTATTCCGATCTTCAAAAAAGGGAGGAAGGATGACCCGGGAAACTACAGACCAGTGAGTCTGACCTCTGTTGTAGGGAAGATAATGGAGCAGATTTTAAAGGGAGCAATCTGCAAACATCTGGAGAACAATTTGGTGATCCAAGGAAGTCAGCATAGATTTGTCTCCAACAGGTTCTGCCAGACCAACCTGGTTTCCTTTTTTGACCAAGTAACAGGTTTGCTGGATCGGGGAAATCCAGTTGATGTCATTTACTTGGATTTTAGTAAAGATTTTGACAAGGTTCCCCATGATGTTCTGATGGATAAGTTGAAGGACTGCAATCTGGATTTTCAGATAGTTAAGTGGATAGTGAATTGGTTAGAGAACCGCACTCAAAGAGTTGTTGTCAATGGTGTTTCATCAGACTGGAGAGAGGTGAGTAGCGGGGTACCTCAGGGCTCGGTGCTCGGCCCGGTCCTTTTTAACATATTTATTAATGATCTAGATGAGGGGGTGGAGGGACTACTCATCAAGTTTGCAGATGACACCAAATTGGGAGGACTGGCAAATACTCCGGAAGATAGAGACAGAGTTCAACGAGATCTGAACACAGTGGAAAAATGGGCAAATGAGAACAAGATGCAATTTAATAAAGATAAGTGTAAAGTTCTGCATCTGGGTCAGAAAAATGAAAAGCATGCCTACTGGATGGGCGATACGTTTTTAGGTAACACTGTGTGTGAACGAGACCTTGGGGTACTTGTGGATTGTAAACTAAACATGAGCAGGCAGTGTGATGCAGCGGTTAAAAAGGCAAATGCCGTTTTGGACTGTATCAACAGGGGCATCACATCAAAATCACAAGATGTCATAGTCCCATTGTATACGGCACTAGTCAGACCACCCCTGGAGTACTGTGTGCAGTTCTGGAGGCCTCACTTCAAGAAGGACGTAGATAAAATTGAAAGGGTACAGAGGATAGCGACGAAGATGATCTGGGGCCAAGGGACCAAGCCCTAGGATGATAGGTTGAGGGACTTGGGAATGTTCAGCCTGGAGAAAAGGAGGTTGAGAGGGGACATGATAGCCCTCTTTAAGTATATGAAAGGTTGTCACTTGGAGGAGGGCAGGATGCTGTTTCTGTTGGCTGCAGAGGATAGGAAACGCAGTAATGGGTTTAAACCTCAAGTACAACGATATAGGCTAGATAGCAGGAAAAAAAATTTCAGTCAGAGTAGTTCAGCAGTGGAATAGGCTGCCTAAGGAGGTGGTGAGCTCCCCCTCACTGGCAGTCTTCAAGCAAAGGTTGGATACACACTTTTCTTGGATGCTTTAGGATGCTTAGGGCTGATTCTGCGTTGAACAGGGGGTTGGACTAGATGGCCTGTATGGCCCCTTCCAACTCTATGATTCTATGATTAATCTAGCTGTATTTCATAGAATCATAGAGTTGGAAGGGGCCATACAGGCCATCTAGTCCAACCCCCTGCTCAAATCCAACATCCGCGTCTGGCTACAAGCTTCTTTCTCCCCTCACCTCAAAAAGAATTCTATGAAGACATGGTCACTTCCCCCTAGGGTCCCCACCTCCTTCTCCTCATCCACCAACTCTTGCCTGTTGGTCAGTATTAAGTCCAGTATGGCTGAACCTCTTGTGGGTTCATCTACCATTTGATAAATGAAATTGTCAGCCAGGCAGGTCAAAAAGTTGCATGACTGAGGACGCTTCGCAGAGTTTGTTTCCCAGCACACATCTGGGAAACTGAAGTCACCCGTGATGACAAGGTCCTGCCGCTTGGATATTTTCTCAAGCTGCTCACAAAGTGCTGTCAAGCATTGAAAGAACTCACAACTAGCTTCTTAATTAAAGAAAGCTTTTATTGAGAAGTACTACAAACTAAAGACTGGCGAAGTCAAATCTGACTTGGGTACAGGTTTGCTTCTTCTTATCCACCCATTCCTCCCGCCCAAAACTTGAAAGTTCCCAAGGGAGGAGAGAAGGAGAGAAGAGAGTCATGCAATTAAAAACAGTGATACATTCTCATGGCCTTGGCTGGCTGATAATACCGCTGGTCCCAGCCGAGAGGCCTCAACCGGTGATAAGAGTTACAATAACATATAATTCACTTTTACTAGATAGCATGAATACAGGGCCTGAGGCAACCAGGCACCAAGCAATTAAAACTGTCATGGAAGAACTCAGGCTAATTTATGGCAGGATTCTATCAATCCTGACAAGTGCAGCATCCACATCCTCTCGTTGGTCAGGCGGTCGGTAGCAGACACCAACCACCACACTGTTTGTTTTCCCCTCACTTATTTTCACCCAGATGCTTTCCACTGTAGATATGCTCTCCTTCACTAGAATTTCCTGACAGGTAAGCCCTTTCCTCACATACAGCGCCACTCCTCCACCTCTTCGATCTTTTCTGTTTTTTCTGAACAGTTCATATCTATCCACCATTACATTCCAGTCATGAGAATCATTCTACCAAGTTTCAGTGATGCCTACTAGATCATACCTTTCCATCAGCATGAGAAGTTCCAGCTCTTCCTTTTTATTGCCCATGCTTCGGCCGTTAGTATAAAGACATCTGAATCCTTTTACTTTTGGTTCCCTATGAGCTGGCCTTGCCGGTTGGGCTGCCTCCGATCGTTTTCCTTCCATACACTCCCTATGTTGATCGTCTCCTTCCCCTAGTGGCTTCAGTTTAAAGCTCTCCTGATGAATCTCCCCAGGTTCCTGCCAAACACATTCTTCCCCAGTTTCAATAAGTGCAGTCCATCAGGTGCTAGTAGGCCTTCCTCAAGAAAGTCTATCCCATGGTCCCAGAAACCAAATCTCTCCTGCCGGCACCAACTACGCAGCCAGTGATTCACCTCCATTATCTTCCTCTCCCGACGCATTCCTCTTCCCTTAACAGGCAAGATTGAAGAGAATACCACTTGTGCCCCTATTTGCTTGAGCTTCCTCCATAGATCTACACCTCTTAGCAAGGAATCCCCAATTACTAGTACCCGTTTCTTCGTACCCTCGGGAGCAGAACTAAAACTCTTTCTTGTGGGGGACTGTGAAATGTTTCCTGAGCTTTGCAGGGTCGGCGGGGGAGAAGACTTAGAACTCTCACCTGAGACAAGTTGATAATCTCGTGGAGAAGGCTTCCCGAATGAGTGCTGGATCTAACAGCACCTTCCACCGCAGACTGTATTTTTGACGGGGAGTAAAATCACTCTCAGAGGAAGTGATAAACCACCTTCATGTCCACCAATGTATTTCTGCCTTGTCTGGATTTTCAGTTTATAAATCCTCAATCATCCTGTTATTGAAGTTCTCAATATTAAGCTGAAACACAAGCTCAGGCTGGGAGAGGGCAGCCTCAGTGGTAGCAAACTCAGGAAGTCCAAGGTTCAACCTCCAGTTAAAAATTTGGTAGAACCCCCCCCCCCCACCAAGGAGCCTCTGCTAGTATGAGTGGTCTTACAGTCTGAACTGGTCTCCTGATCATTGAAGATCCAGTTTGGCGTAGTGGTTAGGTGTATGGACTTCTAATCTGGCATGCCAGGTTCAATTCTGCGCTCCCCCACATGCAGCCAGCTGGGTGACCTTGAGCTCGCCATGGCACTGATAAAACTGTTCTGACCGAGCAGTTCTCTCATGACTCTCTCAGCCTCACCCACCTCACGGGGTGTCTGTTGTGGGGAGAGGAAAGGGAAGGTGACTGTAAGCCGCTTTGAGACTCCTTTGGGTAGAGAAAAGTGGCATCTAAGAACTCTTCTTCTTCTTCTCTGCATGTTGGCTCACAGGGGAGTAAATCACTGCATGAATCCATTTTTGTCAATATTTCAAAGCTTTCTCAGTTCAAATTATGGTCTGTCTTAATAGGAGCAGCTAATCAGAGCCTCAGAGATTCCCAGTCTCTGGGAATGTTATATTAATATCAGATATAACCATCCAGTGATCTATGAACTTGAATTATAGTGACCATTTCTTCGAATAATTTGAATAAATGGTATAACCAGCAGTCAGAATGGAGCTAGCTTTCCAGTGGAGAAGCAGAATCTATTCCGTGGCCATCGGGTAGCCATGGCTGACCTACGATCTTTCTGAACGCATCTCTAGGCGGGTAGAACAAAAGCGACTCAGCTGTTTGTGTTTAGGGCCCTTCGGAGGTCATTTTACAAGGAAGGGATCTGCTCGCTGGTGACAAGGGATGCTATGCGCTGATTTGCCAGCATTTGCAACCGGGAGTTCACGTTTTATCCATTCCCGCCGGCTATTTAGTCGCGCATCAACATGCTGCGGCTCTTTCACAGCCTTCATAGGAGCCACGCAAGAGGGAAGCACAAGCCACGTTTGGGTGGGTCGGCATTTCTTCGTCCCGCCGCAGGCTTTGTCTCCCGTTTCCATGGCGACGAGGGGATCTCTATTCCCATCACGGCGCCTCCCGGGCTCGCGGCTTCCATCTGGCGGCTTCTGGGCCCGCGGGCCTTCCGGGGAGCGAAAAGAAGGGCGCCCATTCCTGGCGGCCCAGGAGCCCTTCACGGGCCGGGCCACGCGGCTCCCTGCGGGGGGCGCAAGACAGCTGGCCGGGCTGGCCGGGGGGGGGGGTTGGGAGGGGGGCGCAGGGCTTCCTTGTGACCAGGCGGGGGCGCCACAGGGCCGCGCACCGGGCCCAGCACGAGGGAGGCGCGCCCCCCGCTCGCCTTCTCCGGCCCGGGGTGCGCGGGGCCCTGCTCTCCGAGGGCATCCCGCCGCCCCTCGCCCGCCCGCCCACCTGCGCCGGAGCCCCCACGCGCTCAGCCCGGCCGCCGCCCCGTCGTGGAGGCGGCCTGGGGACGGCCCTGCGGGCGGGCACCGCCCCTTGCTGCAGCGGCGGGGGAGGCGGCGGGGGAGGCGGCGGGCGCGCTGGTGCGCGGGCACGCGCGGCGTTTGAACTGCCCACCGCCTGTCGGAGGGAGGGAGGGAGGAGGGGAGGGGGAGGCGGATGCAGCAGCGGCAGAGGCGGCGGCACTAGCAGGAGCATAGCAGGAGCGGCGGCGCCGGCGCTTGCTCCCCTCCACTCGGCTCCCCGCATCCGCAGCCCCGGCCAGGCCAGGCGCCCGCTCCGTCTCCCTTGCCCGCACCCAGGCGGACCCAGGCGCCGCGCCGCAAGGTAGGTGGACGGACCTGCCGCCGCCCCAGCCCAGCCCAGCCCAGCCCAGCCCGGGGGAAGCCCTGGCGGCCGGGCGCTCGCGAGCGGCGGGCGGGAGTGGGGGGCCCTTGGGGGACCGGCCCTTGCTGTCCCGCCGGGAGGGGCGCGGGAGCGGCCGCCTGGAGGAGCCGCGCTGCCCGGGAGGCGCGGCTGCTCTTCTCCCGGCGGTGCCGGGAGGCTGGCGGGAGGGGGAGAGGCGGGGGGTCCTCCGGGGCTGGGGGGGGGAGGCCAGCCCTAGAGGGGGGGGGGTTCCGGCTGCGGCCGTGAATGAATGAATGAAGCGCGCCTGCGATTGCCACCCAGTCCTTTGTCTTCTCCCGGCGCATGCGCAGGGCGGGCGGGCGGGGACGCGGGGGGGGGGTGTCGGAGGAACAAAGGTGGCCAGCGCCCTTCGGCCCGCAGTGGGGTGGGGGGCGGGGGAGGAGAGGCGCCCCCTCAGCATCTGCGCCGCCCGTCCGGGCTCGGGCGGGGAGGGCGAGCGTCTCCGCGGGAAATGGCAGGGCTCGGATTGCCATGCCGACGCCGTTGCCTTGGCGACGCCTTTTGCAGGGGGCGGGGGAGGCTTCTCTCACCCCCCCCCCATCTCCCGCAGGAGCCGCCGGGGACGCCGGGGGGGGGAGGGGAGGGGAGGGGAGGGGAGGGGAGGGAGGCCGGCCCTGGCCGTGCGCAGAGAGCCTGACACACGCCGCCGCCGCCGCCGCCACTCCGCGGGTGCCCCGGGAAGGCAGGCGGCCGGTCCGGGCGGGGCGGGGCGGGGCGGGGCGGGAGCTGCTTCGGCTGCGCTGCAGGGCGCGGCGTGGCCGGAGCGCGGCGGGCGTCGCGGGGGCCCCTCCAGCGGGCAGCAGCAGCAGCCTCGGGCCGCGGTGCTGCGACTCTCCGAAGGCGTCGGGAGGGGCCCGGCCGGGCCGGGGGCGGCAGAGTCCGGGAGGGGGGAGTCGCCTGCGAATCCCTCTGGAAGCCCCGGGGCTGTGTGCGGGCGGGGGGGCGGGGGGGGGGTCCTTGCCTTTGGCACGAAAGGGAGTCTGCGCCTCGGGCCAGCGTAGACCTTGGGCTCCGTGGGCCTTCGGGGCGGCGCTGTGGAGCATGGGGGGGGGGCGGGGGGCGGCCTTCCTGAATGGCCGAGGGAAGCAAAGGGATGCAGCACTTTCCACTCCCGACGCTCTGCGGGTCCCACTGCAGTTGCCGACCGTGGGGGGAGGGGGCTTCCGGGGGCCACATTCCCGGCCCAGCCACCGACCAGAGGCGACGGACGATGCCCTCCTCCTTCCTCATTTGCTTTTGCACATGCTGAGGTGTCAAAACGCTGATTGGCTAACTCAGGAAATTTGTTAGTGAAATAGCAGTTGGAGACCCAGATCGCACACCAGTGCTGTGCAAGAACTTCTCCCCTCGAATCACATCCTATTAGAACGTTGCTCAAATGGCCTTAAACTACTCTGACACGGCTTGCTTGGGAAAAAATAATGCTCTTTTCTTCTTCCCCTTTTGTTCTTCCTCTAAACCTGATGGTAAAGGGAGGGGGATGGAGATAATTTTACTAAGATGCCTTGGAATTAACTTGTATAGAAGCTCTTCTCTAATTCCTTCCAAGCTACGTATTCTCTTTGCCATTAAAAAGAGAGCACTGTTAATAAGCACACCTGGAAGCAACAAAATGAGCATACTTTTCTGAAATCCCTTCCATTTTCCTGCCTTTGCTGCTGTTCCAATGCAGGTGATCACTAACTGAACATTTTATGCAGATGTGTTCAGGACACGACTTGTAAAGAACAAAAGCTTTTATTTGCTGAAACTCACAATATTAAAGTCATCTCTAGAGCAATCCTAACATCTTATGTTCTTTTTATTTTAAAAATCTTACTTTTAAAACATTTACATTTCATACAGTGTTGCATCCAAAGTAGGTCACCCGTAAGTTTGTTTCAGTGAGACTTACTTCTGCCTAATGCAGGGGTAGTCAAACTGCGGCCCTCCAGATGTCCATGGACTACAATTCCCAGGAGCCCCCTGCCAATGCTGGCAGGGGGCTCCTGGGAATTGTAGTCCATGGACATCTGGAGGGCCGCAGTTTGACTACCCCTGGCTAATGCAACCTTTCTCAACTTTTTAACCCTTGAGAAACCCCTGAAACATTCTTTAGGCTTTGAGAAATACCAGTAATGACAGGATCGTGCAGAAATGTGGTTGGGAAGCGTAGCCATGTACACCCCCCCAGAGCCCCTCCCCTTCCCACCCCCTCCAGGCCCATCAGTGGCCATTTGGGGAGGGGAGAGCAGGTTGACCTGACTACATATGAGCATATCATCTGATAATGTTTAACACATTTTAAAAAATATATAAGAACCAACCATTCAGGGCCATCAAGAAACCCTGGTTGAGAAAGTCTGGCCCAATAAATTTAAGTGTTGCTAGAGTTTAAGTATGCAAAGTTTTAAAGCACTGGCTGCTTAAGAAATAAATAGGTTTAGTGAAAAGAGGAATAACTTTGCAAAGAAAGAGGAGAGAGAGAGAGAGAGAATCCTGATTAACTGTTGTGCTGGAGGCAGTCAGGGAGGAAGTGTCCACAAAGGACCAGGGAGTCTCCATTTGAGCCAATCAGGACATAGGAAGATATTGTTTGAAAAAACAAGGCTGTACCTAGTCTAAATATGCTGCACATATCCTTTGATGCCCCCTGCAGGATATTCTTTTTGCGGTCGAATGGTGCACTTCACAGATCTTGCTTATTCTAACATTAAGATTGGAATGCAAATAGATCGATGATGCTTGTAGAGCAGCCCTGCCTCCTCAGGGATGGCTAGCCGGACTCTCCCCTGGATACATTTGCCAGTTGTTTGGAACCAGTGGCTGGATGGCTGAGGCAGAGTCGTGTGAAACGCAACCCCTCCAAGACTGGGCAGAAGAGGGCAGGGTCAGGAAGCGCGCCTCCCATGCCTGGACAGTGCAATTAACACCAGGAATTTGGGGGTGATCTTTGATGCCTCACTTTCTATGGAGGCTCAGATTACAAGAGTAGCTCAAAGGATGTTTTCCCACCTGCACCAGGCATGGCTACTAGCGCCGTACCTGTCCCCAGAACACTTGGCCACAGTGATTCATGCAGTGGTCACTTCCTGGCTAGGCTTCTGTAACTCGCTCTACGTGAGCCTACCCTTAGCTTTGACCAGGAAATTGCAACTGGCGAAAAATGCAGCTGCCAGGGTCCTCGCTAGGACATCTTGGAGGGCCCACAGACAGTCAGTGTTGCAGCAGCTCCATTGGTTACTGGTTTGCTTCCAGATCAAGATTAAGGCTATATGTTGTCTGAGTCCTACCTATCTGAAGGATCGCTTATCTACCTGTGCCCCCCCCAGGGCTCTTCACTCTGCGAGTATGAAGTTGCTGGTTGTCCTGGGCCCCCGGGACATCCGCCTGGCCTCGACCAGGGCCGGGGCCTCTGGCCTTGGCCCCAACCCGGTGGAATGAGCTCCCAGAAGAGATGAGGGCCTGTAAGGGTCCCTTTTGATCTTGGCTCCCGCCCTACTTTGAAGCTGTCGGTTGGCATTGATGTTATTAACCTCACATTACATCTTTTTGGAGCCACGTCATCGGCTTGGCTGGAACAGTGGAGTTGGGCTTCTCGGCTTGTTAGAGTTATATTGCCATCTTAAGATTATTGATATTTAGTATTTGATTGTATTGGTTTTAATGTTTTAAGGGGAGTTCTGTGGGTATTTTGTATTCTTATTGTAAGCCTCCACGAGACGATATTGTCCATAGTGGCGGGATGTAAATCAAAGCATAAATAAATAATAAATAGAGGAGTGTATATTTTTATCTCAACCTTCCTTCCAGCTGCTCATGTCTCATACATTGGTATCAGTTCCTCAATTTTAGTTTTACAACAACCTTTAGAGGTAGGTCAGATTAGAATCATAGAATCCTAGAGTTGGAAGGGTCCATAGAGGCCATCTAGTCCAACCCCCTGCTCAACGCAGGATCAGCCCAAAGCATCCTAAGATTGAGAGAGAGTGACCCAGGGCACTCAGGAGATTCTATGGCGAAGTGGGGATTTGAAACAGGGTCTCTTGTAGCTCTCTGGGAGTTTAATAGAACCCATTTTCAAGAAATGCTGCTTTGGTTTGCTCATGGATCTTGGCCCTGTCTATGTTTACTCACAAGGAAACACCACTGTGAGGCCTTTTTATAAGTAAGTGTGCTCAGATCACACTTCCAAGCATTCTTTCTTGAAGATCCTTTAAAATCAGTGAAATTCTTTGGGATTGGGTGGCTAGATCCTTCCTCAAGTGAACCTCTAATTCCATGGACTTGATGTGTAAAGGTCCAGCTATCATCTTTATTTGAAAGATTACATTTCTAGCTTTCGGGGAGAGTTGGTGCAAGTGTTGCCACTTGGAAGTTCAGAAACTAGCAGTGCCATCCCAAACAGGTCTACTCTTCTCCACCTGTGTTTCCAAGGGTGTAGCTCTGCTTAGAGTCAATTGCAGCCCTGCAGCCCTGATCCGTCTCCCTCTTCTAAGCCTGGCTACTTCAGTCATTCCAGTAGTGCCGGGCTAATTATTGATCTTTGGGTGGGGCTTCCTGTTGCCCTCCGGTTTCCCCCATCTTGTTGGTCCTCTTGTCTCTCCTCTGCGGTAGGTTCCCTTTCATCCTTATTCTTTACTCCCCACCTTCATTCTTGACAATGTATTTGATTTCTGACAATTGTATTGCAGTCAAATTATTTTATTATTTTATACAACTTATTTTATACAACTTATTTATACAAATTATTTTATACAGCTCAGGTGAATGTATATAAATTAAAAGATCTGTGTAATGTAAATGGAAAACAAAATGTGGCCTTTTCTGCTTGCAGTTTTGATGGGCACTTGGTAGGCTCACACTGAATGCTAGATGTTGAATCTTGTTTGCTCAGCATGGGGAAGAGTCCGGGTGTTTCTGTTTTTACCTAGGCTGCATGGCCTCCGGAAATACCCTTGTAACACAATATCATTTGTGTTTAAATGTTTCAGAGTTTAAAGATAATAGGTAGCCAGTTTGCTCCCAAATCCGAATTCTTAGCCAGATGTCTGGAAGCAGTGACAAAATGGATCAAGTAGAGTCGCCTGAAACTCAGCCACACAAAGACGGAGGTCCTATGGTTGGGTAGGAAGGGACCATGGGAGGAAGCGCGTCTGCCCACCCTGGATGGTGTGCAGCTTTCACCAATGCACTCCTCCAGGAACCTGGGCGTGATCCTGGATGCTTCCCTTACAATGGAAGCCCAGGTCATAAAGGTAGCACGGCTGGCATTTTACCACCTTCAACAAGCCAAGCTACTAGTGCCCTACCTGGACCCAGAGCACCTAGCCACAGTGATCCATGCGATGGTCACCTCTAGGCTGGACTTCTGCAACTCGCTCTATGCAGGCCTACCCTCATCAAACTACAACTGGTGCAGAACGCTGCAGCCAGGATTCTCACCAAAACATCATGGAGATCCCACATCCGGCCGGCACTCCAACAACTTGGCTGGCTCCCAGTTTAATTCCGGATTAAGCTTAAGGTTCTGGTAAACACCTTTAAGGCCATACACGGTCTGGGCCCAGTGTATTTGAGAGACTGCCTCCCTGCCTATACCCCCAAAAGAGCCTTACACTCCACCACCTCCAACTGGTTGTGGATCCCTGGCCCCAGAGAAGCGCGTTGGTCCTCAACAAGGGCCAGAGCTTTCTTGGTCCTGGCCACCACCTGGTCTAATGAGCTCCCTGAGGAGATCAGAGCCCTGCCCGAACTTCCACAGTTCCGCAGGGCCTGCAAAAGGGAGCTCCTCCACCAGGCAGTCGCTTGAGGCTGACTGGCTCGGATCACCTGCTGGTCCCCCTAGACACCCCCCCATGACTGAAATTATTAACCTACCAATGTTACTGTTAATTGTTATTTATATTACAGTGTGGATTTGTAATCTTTTGATGCTTTGAAAGTTGCTTTGATGTTACAGTCTGTTTATCGTTCCATGTAAGTTATATGATGTTCAATGTAAACCACCCAGAGCTGCAAAGAAATGGGCAGGATAGATAGATGGATGGATGGATGGATGGATGGATGGGTGCCATGGGGTGATGGTAAAATCAGCATTCCTCCCTGTAGGTTGTCCACATCCCTTTTATAACATTTAGAAGCACACCCATTCTCCCAAGGGGCAGAGGGCCAATGGGGGTAGTAGCTGCTAGGAATATGGAGAAAGGACCTGGACATACATTGCATGGGATAAATACCATTCAGTTTTCCAGCACAGGGACTGAGAAAACATGGAGCAGGGAGAGATTTTTGCTGATATTGCCATTAAAAATATAACTTCCCAAAGCAGGAGGATTTTTGAGTATTCCAATAGGTTGGCTAATGCTCAGACCAGACTAAATAGTTCAGGAAATTATTATTACTTATTTAATTTATATCCTGCCCCTAATTTGGGGTCTCAAGGCAGCTAACAACATAATTAAATTACATCTTAAATTACATTAAAACAGTAAAACACAACGTAAAACCTGACTCTCAATAAAACTAGGATTAATACCTCAACCACAAGATGTCCACCCTCTGCTTGTTGGAGTAGATCCTGGTTGGACAGTGTGTATGTAGTTGCTTGTTTATATTTGTGCTGGCTTCAACCAAAGGCTTGGTGGAAGAGCTTCATTTTACAGGTCCTGTGGATCTGTGGAAGTTCTGACAGGCCCCTCATCTCACTAGGGAGCTTATGCCACCAGATGTACTTGTTAGGGCAGGAAATCACTAGCCTGTTAGCTTTGGCAGAGCAGAATGCCCTTTGGGGGATGTATTCAGATAGGCAGTCCCTGAGATATGCTGGACCCAGACCATGTATGGCCTTAAAGGTTATTGCCAACACCTGAAACTTGATCTGGAATTCAACCGGAAGCCAGCGCAGCTTCCAAAGAACTGGTTATTTGGGTTCTCCATGGTGTTCATGTGATGACCTGGGTGGCCACATTCTGGACTAGTTGCAGTTTCCGGAGTGAGGATAAGGGAAGGCCTGGAGGGTATCAGTCAAGGAAGGAAATGCAAGATGGCAAAGAAGGAAAGCAAGCCATCTTCTGATGCAGCAGCCAGCCTTTTGCTCGATAGAGAATAATGGCTTGAGGAAAGGAATCCCACTCATGACTCTAGCTGAATCACCTTGACCAGGGGTAGTCAAACTGTGTCCATGGACTACAATTCCCATGAGCCCCCGCCATCAAACACTGGCAGGGGCTCATGGGAACTGTAGTCCTTGGACATCTGGAGGGCCGCAGTTTGACAACCCCTGACCTTGACAATAATATTTGTCACTGATGAAGTGCCTCTGACAGTTGGTACTGGGCGATGGCTGAGTTAAGAAGAACTAAGCCCAGCCTGAAGAACTGCGGTTGAAAGAGATTAGCAAAATACTAACTGTTATGAGGATGAAGGGAGCAAGAATGCCAAAGCATATGATCCAGTGGGGAGGCCTAGCGAACAGCCAGGGAAGGATTGCTTGGGGAGATGGGCCTGCTGTGGTGGTGAACATGTGTCCGCTGTGTCACCCAAGTCTGCTTGAGGGTGTTACAAGAGGGGCCATTTGTATAGCGTTTTGCACAACATGGTGACACCGGAGGTGCTCCCCCCCCTCTTGAATTAACATCACTCTTACCTGGAAAAGGTTTACTTGTACAATGTGAAACAGAAAGAACCATCTGCTGTTATGGGAATGATCCGCAATGCCCAGAGCTGCCACTCTCCCACCCCAAATCCCAGTTTTCCATTCCCCACTGCCACTGCTGTAGTTAGCCGATGATACTATGAGGTCAGTTCCTTGGAAAATGGGGAAGTGTTGCCAGTCCACTCAGGGAATCATTGGAAACTCTGTGGTTTTACCCCTTTATGGTTTTACTGCTAGGGGACAACTTAGAAGGCAACCAGGATTTCAGTGGACTTTAAAATTGCAGCTCTGTGTAGGAGGACTTTGCTTCCCTAGAGGTCTCCTGACCAGAATAAGCCAAAACCAAGGCGGTGACTTATTCAGGCAGGTGACTCAGGTGCCTCTTTGCAGGGGAAGAGCCAGAGTCTCCCAGAACCTGGATGGGTTCCTTGGAAAGACAGTCAATTCAGTTGTGAGGGGGGAAGCTGCCTCGTGATGGGGGGGGGGCTGTTAGAGCTCAGGAGTGTTTGTTTCCTGTGGCATGTGAGCAGCTCTCTTGTGGCCCATTCAGTTGCCACTTTGGGAATTACTGCTATGCTGTGCCACTGTCTTTAGCATTGGGTGGGCTGGTATGTGTGCTGCCAAAGCAGGACGGCTAACTCCAGGTTGGAAAATTCATGGAGATTTGAGGAGGGGGAAGACCTCAGCAAGGGGATAATTCCAAAGTGCCCACCCATCCTCGGAGGTAGCCATTTTCTCCTCCTGTGATCTGGAAATCAGTTGTCATTCTCGGAGATCTCCAGGACCCACCTTGATGGTGGCAACAGTACTTTCTAGTATTTGCTGGTACTGCAGTGTATAAACAAGATAGTGAATAACTATTCACAGCTTTTAATATACAGTGCAATGGGGGGGGGACTCATCAACCCAATTTGCATCCTATTAATTCACTACCTCTCTTCTGAGACATACGCTGTTAGTATCGTCCTTTTCTTTCTGGTTTGACTCCATTTTGTGAAGAGAAACATATAGAAGAGGAGCAGACAAGAGAAGATGTCTGCCTCCCAGGCGAATGCTCTTTTCCAAGGATGGCTGTTTTGGATTAGCTTTTTGAGATTATTTGAGATGTAGAAGATTGGGCAGGGGTGGGGGTTGGGGAGAGAGAGAGAGGGGGGGGGTCTGGCTGGCCGTTTGTCTCCTTAGTCTGCGCAAAGAGTCATTAGGCAACAATGAATGAAGTCAAGGAACAAATTCATAAAAGCATCTGAGATTTGAAAATAGAAACCGTATGCAACGTAATGGAGGCTGAATGCATTAAGAAATGCTATCAAGATTCAGTCTGAGAAGGAAAAAGTGCCCAAGGGGGATGGAATGCATCTTTGGGATTAACCTTTCCCCTACAGCATTTGAAGATTTTGACATACCAGAAATGTCTTGCGCTCCAAATGCTGATTGCATCTTATTGCATGAAAGATCTGTACATTTTGTGGAGTGAATGAAACAAACTGAGACACTGTTTCATTTGTATCAAGTCTTAGCAGCTGTACAACATTTAAGTGGGATGGAGGGGAAATGCATCTCCCATATACATCAAGTGGCTGGACAGCGTGTACTTCAAGAACATTTACTGGGCATGCATCCTAGGAACCTCAGTCAATGAAGCTGGAGAACTTAAATCCCCAAACAAAGTCAAACCCATCCTGCATAACTAACAGAAAAGAACAGTTCTGCAAATGTTAAGTGTATTTGTGTGCTTAATTTGTTGCAAATTCCCATGGACCCTAATCTCGTCAGATCCCAGAAGCTAGACAGGGTTAGTTGTGGGGTGAAAGACCTCCAAGGAGCAGCAGGGCCATCACCATGGACGACAACCCACCTCTGGATGTCTCTTGAAGACCCTACCAGTGGTTGCCACGAGTCGTCTGAGACGCAACGGCTCTTTCCACCAACAACCACCATGTTACCGCAACAGCACAAAAAGGTGCTTCCAGGAAACCAACAGAAGATTGGGGGGAGGGACATGGGGAGTAGCCATCAGCCATCATTGTCACTTCTGGGAACTGCTAGAAGCCCTATGGTAAAACCATAGAAACGTACAATATCATGTTCATATTCTCCCCAGAAGGGATATCACACCATCACAGATGGCGGGTTGCTTTAAAAAAATCTCTTCCACTAGTTGCTGGAGTATAAGTGGGCAGTGACCACTGGTGGGAGGTCTGCCACCCCCAGTGGGCATAGGACAACCCAAGCACTGTGGCTCCTCCAAGATAAACAGGTTTTGTTCACCTTTCTAAGCCCACTATTTTATTTGGATTTATAAGTGTCTAACTCTGCTTAGGACTACACTCTTTTTGAAGCCAAGGATTCAATTCCTTCCCTCCCAAATAGAGTCAGGGAGTTTGGCAGCCAAGAAGGGTACAAAGTGGGCTGATACTCCACTGAGCAGAATTGAGCAGAGCACCAACTACACCATTTTTATGTAACTCCTGGAGGAGACAGTTTTTCGAGGCTGCTGTCTGTGTCATGTCACTAAGTAGAAGGCGGATGCTCTCCTTATGTTGTGGCAGGGCCACATGTTTACTCAGGAGGAAATCCCACTGAGTTCAGTGGGACTTGCTCCACACTAAGTATGAGAACTGTAGCCTTAGAAACCTGTCCATCCTCATGCCTCAACATGTCAAATCCATGAGGTTGCAAAGAAGGTTGCTGTAAAGTGATGCTTCTGGCCAGCCAGTGCAACTGTCATAATCACACGTAGCTTTTATGGGGGTCGGGATCCCTTTGGGGGTCGAACAACCCTTTCACAGGGGTTGCGGCAGGGCAAGCAGCTTGGCCGGGGGCGGGGGCACTATCCACACAACAGCTTTGTGAGGTAGATTCGTCTGTCTGGAGCAGCAGAAAAGAGCGAGATCAGCATGGTGAGACGAGGTAGAACTGAACTGAGAAACCCCGAAAAAAAAACCCAATTTATATACAATCATGAAGATGGATCTTCACACCATTGGTCCGTTTCAGTTTAATGTCTGTGAAAGGACCCTTGCACCATTTTATGGCTGGGGGTCACCACAACATGAGAAACGGTATTAAAGGGTTGCGGCATTAGGAAGGCGGAGAACCGCTGGCCTAGAGCTTTCCTGTTCTCCCTGTAGCTTTGCAGGCCTAATCAGAGTCCATTGAAGTCAGTGGTCTTCTAAGGATGCGTAGGAATACACACACTGCCCAGGTTCACCCAGGTGACTTGCAATTAGACTACAGTTGCTAGTTCCAGGCAACAAGGCTTGATTCAGATCAAGACCACTGCATGGGAGATGGAGGAATTACTGCCTTGTCTCCTGTGGCATTTTTTGGCACCTGAAGCTTCCCAGGGAGAACATTATTTGCTCTGTGGGGAAGCAGCTTGCTTCAAATTTATTTCAAAGTTATGTATCAGCTTTAGGTGAGTTGGTGCAACAGGAACTAGCAGCTACAGTATAGCGGCCGGTCCCCATGGTGACCTTGGCTAGTTTGCAACTTGTGGCTAAGCTTTGAGCCTTTTGAATATGCTTTTCAGTGCTGACCACAGCTCCTGGGGCAAAGGTGGAGGCTGAGAGGCAGCAGTAGGGGATCCCCTGAAATTACAGCTCCAGGCAACGAGATCAGTTTCCCTGGAGAAAACGGATGCCCTGGAGGGGGGACTCTGTGGCATCGCAGCCCGCTGAAGTCCTGATCCTCCCCAGGCTCTGCCCCCAAATTTCCAGTTTACAAACCTACATTTGGCAACCCTTCCTTCTCATCCCCTGCCAGTGGCAACAACAGCTAAAGGTAGCAATGCCCACAATGTGGAGGAAAAACTGCCTTGGCCTCACTTTTATAGTGCACAGCTCTAAATGACATCACCTGAGAAATGCCAGCACTTGAAGCCGCTATTGAAGAGGGGCGGGGTGTGATTTTTCTCCAGGTTCATGGCAGGCGTCACTCCAACGTTCTTGGCCAGGGTGAGCTTTGAACAAGGCCTTCCTGGCCTCTCAGCCATTCAATCAGGGAATCCTGGACCTTTCCTGCTTGTCTGCTGGTGCCGCAAATTCCTGATTCTGCACAATATCCCAAGCCTGGCCTGACTCAGGCCCTCAGTTGACCCAGGGCAAGGGAATGTGGATAAATCAGCATTCCGTTTTCTGCCTGGGACAGCAACAGGGCCTATGTCCAGGCGTGGCTCCATCCCACACCCAACTTACAGCATCCCAGAAGGGACAAAAAAAAAAAAAAAGGCCTGGGTGGCTACACCACACTGAGCAGTGCAGCAATTCATGACACAGTTGTTGCGATTGCTTTTCAGAAAAGAGACATTCAGCATCAAACCAGGAAGGTTTAACTGCAGCAGCACAAGGCGGTTGTCCAAAACTCCTAAGGATATTAGCAATAGTATTATCGGCAGTAAGTGCCTCGGGCAAAGATTTAGCATTGGATAAATTGCTTTTTATTTGCTAGCATCCATTGGTTGATTTTAGTCTGGGATGGAGGGCAAAACAAAAAAAGGTCCCTGCAGCATGGTGGAACTGCTGTGCAGGAGCTCAGATCGGGAATGGGTGAGGTGCAATGGGCAAAGTGCTACCCCCACCCCACCCCACCCCACCCTGTGCAGGAGCGGGAAGAGCTGGGCAACCTGTCCCGACTCACACACCAGGTGGCAGCCCAGCACCCAGCGCAGAGCCTCCCATGCACTAAAGGTCCTGGGTCTCCTATCACCTGTAGGTCAATTGGAGCTGCAGGACCAGTCCAAGAGGTGGCTTTTGGATCTCAGCAGCTGAAATTGTCCACCCATCACAGTATGACTTTCCTCTATGGACTCGTTTGGAGATAAGACGGACCAAGGGTGCCATAGAATCTCCTATTTTCTGTTCCTTTCCCGTGATCTTCTTCCTCTTCTGCCTCATCTGTCCCCACTTGGTTTTCCCGCTAGGTGTCTTGTTGCCATCCCAACCTCAGCCAGGTAAAAAGGCAGCTGGGCATGTCTATTTCCACGTGTTCCTTTTTATTTCTCGAGTTTCCCCCTCTCCCTCCAGCTTCCTCATAGCCCTAGACTTGGGTGGTGTCTCCAGTTCCTCCCTTTGAGCCCATGGTTGAGTTCTGCTTCTGCTTTTCAGCTTCCCCCCAAAGCTGTCCTTTTGTTGCTTCTGTTGTTGTACAAATGTGCCCCTTATATCCTGGCCAAGGGGATTGCCTTCCTGGCTGGCCTTTCCCCCTTCCCTCATTTCGCTTCAGTCAACAATCCATGTGCCTGCTAAAAAATCAGCCTCATCTGTGATCCCACTTTCCTCCTCCAGTCTCTCCTACTGACAGTGAAGGGGGCAGTGTGTGGGGGCAATGCAAGTGCCACTGGTGTGAATTTCTCCACCGAGACAGAACCCTGGTTCTCAAACAGACTATTCAGGGCCTGGAGCGACAGGCCCCAGAGTGGAATGGCAGCCCCTGGGGGTACTGTGGGGGGGGGATCTAGGAACGGTAAGACAGGCCCCAGAGTGGCACTCTGAGGGGCAATCTTTCCACTCTGGGCCCTGAGTAGTCTGCCTTACTGGAATGGGAAATCCATTCCATGTTTTCTTTGCAGATTGTCAGGGCTTGTTTTTAAAGGACAGGGTTCTGTTTTGATTGGAAAAAAACATTGCCGCCAGACACAGAGGCGAAAGGTTTAGGGTGGTTGTTCAAAGAGTGGCGTCATCAAACCAGTCCCCCATCACCAACTAATTTACATACCTAAAAGGAATCTACATACCTAAAACCAGGAAGGGAAGAACTTTTTTTTACAGACTCAACCCCAACATGGAAGGAAGAGGGGGAGGAAATCTGTTTTAAAACCTTCTGGTTAGCAGCTTTGTTAGCAGCCCTTCATCCTAGCGTAAAACGAAAAGAAAAAAACGGGCATAAAGCCTGAGGAGGTGGGTGGACCTGGGCTCCCAAGGGAAGGCTGGGGAGAGAAGAGGGAAGCAGACCAAACACACTGGATTGACGCCGATTGCGGGGAGGCAAAAAATGGCACGACCCCCCAATGGCAGCATTTCCGTCGGATCTGAGCCTGAGGAGCCTGATTTTTATGCAGAGACGGATAATTTCCGTGCAGCTGAAAGGGCACTGCTGCGAAATTTTCTGTTTCTGTGGAATCACTCCAGGAGTGTTCTTTTAATTGTGGAACATCTACTGGCATGCTCCCTCAAAGGGAAGTCCACGGACATGATGCCTCCCAGGGACCACACCAGTAGATGGACCACTCATTGTTCTGGCGTTGCCGCTGCTGCCGTCACCCCTCTTCTGGGGCGGCTCTCACCCTCCAGAGATTGGGGGGGGGGAGCCAGCATAGCGTGACACAGTACTGGGCGTCGTTCGGCTGGGGCCACCTCCACTATACCTCTGGGGCCACTCCTGCCCTCTGGAGAGCAGGGCCAGCCTCGGGAGATTGTGAGGGCAGATCCAGCACAGCGCAACATGGGGGGGGGGAGGAGGGAGGGGGCAGGGAACAAGGAACATCCACATAAGGGGAGAGAATCTTTGTTGGCTGAATTTTCCCCACAAAAAGGAATAAAGTTAAGAATTCTACCAGGCAGACTCTAGGTCTTGCATCCAGTTGTTTACTAAGAGATCAATAATATGCAAGAGACTGGGAAAGGTACATTTATAACTCCTAATATCTTTCTAGTGCATCCTTTCTCAATTTTTTTACCAGTAAGAAACCCCTGAAACATTCTCCAGGCTTTGAGAACCCCAAGAGTGGAGCGATTGTGCAGAATAGGGTTGGGAATCATAGTTGTGGCCACGCCCGCCCAGGGCCCCTCCCCTCCCCACCCCCTCCAGACCCATCATTGGCCATCTGGGAAGGGGGGGGGGTCAGTTCAACATCACCATATATGGCGCTAGGAACTAACCTTAGTGTCCCCTGGCGGCGGTCCTCTGGGTGGGCTCTCAGCGGCGGCGGCTGTTTGAGGGGGCGGCCCATCCATCGTAAGAAGGTTCAAAGTTCTATGGTGTTCCCATTAGCTTGGTCATCTTCAGCTGTCCAGGCAGCTGCATGCTTCAGATGACTGCCTGACCCCAGGCTCTGGGGTGGAGTCCTGCAGCTCTGCTGTATTCCATGCAAAAGAGCCCCTCTTCCTGATACAAGGAGATTTTATGACCTTGGTGTCCCCACTCACTTGCCTAAGTCAGGGGGGATCAAAGGAACACTTCCCCCTGGGGGGGCCTCTGTTGTACTTTGGACCTCCAAGTTTCCAATACTTGCCAGGAGGAAAGGGAGACTGTAAATGGATTATTAGCCAGGTTTATTAGCATCCAACTGAAGCTAAGCCCATGGTCTCTGTTCTCTCCCCTCCTCCTTCCAGAGTACCAGGAAAATGCTTAAAGTGGTCACTTTGAAATCTTCCAAGCAGGTGGGCATTTCACCACAGCTGTCGTCCGGCAAGCCCAAGGTAGTCTCTGGTATATCACCACATAAGATAGTAGACAGATTTTGTTGGGTTGTCACGTTGGTCTGAAGCAGCAGAACCAAGTTGAGAGGGTACATGCTAGAGCTGGGCCTGTCCAAGGTCTTGGAGACCTTCGGTTATCACAGTGGATGGTTCTGTGCTTGATGGCCTGAGAGAGTAAGGCACATTTATGTGCATTTAGGGGAGGGAGGGAACTCTGTGGTGACATAATTCCATAGTTTACCTGCTGAAACTGGCATTTGTTCCAGGATAACTGATTTCTGATAGCAGTCAGGTTCTACTTGACATTGCTAATTCTGATTCATTGACATAAGTAGGCTAAGGGGAATAATGTAGCAGGGGGACATAGAAACTGAGGTGGAGCCCAAACTCATAACAACAAAATCTAATCCTGAGGGTGCTGACATGGTGTGTGGGTATGGGTGTATACATTTAGATTAGATATTTTAACCCAATTATCCATCCCCAATAGGAACACAAAGTGGCTTAATATTTTCCCCACTTTGAGTCAGGTTAAGCTGAGAGAGACAGCGAGCCTGGCCCAGAGAGGGGGGAATTTGAACTCAGAACCACTACCCCACAGAAGGTCACTGCTGTCGATCATGTTCTAGATAAATGTTTATTTGAATATCTCAAGATGTTCTTGTTTCCTAGGAAAACTGTTGCAGGGAAATATATTTGTTCTTGTGAGCATTAACAACTTAGACATCAGTATTTCTCCCATCCTTTCCCAGATCCTTTGACTGGAAGGCAGATGGAGAAATGTTAGAAGAATGCCCATTTTCAAGTTCTTCCTGTGTGTGGCTGAGGTAATTTCAAAACAGCCCGACATCCTAAAGGAAAAAAAATTGTTTCATTTTCTGGAAAGGGCATCATGGGTCATTTTGCCCTCTAACATGCACCGAGGCTGGAATACTGTGCTCAAAAACATTCTTTACAGATTTGTTTATATAGAATCATAGAATCACAGAGTTGGAAGGGGCCACACAGGCCATCTAGTCCAACCCTCTGCTCAACGCAGGATCAGCCCTAAGCATCCTAAAGCATCCAATAAAAGTGTGTATCCAACCTTTGCTTGAAGACTGCCAGTGAGGGGGAGCTCACCACCTCCTTAGGCAGCCTATTCCCCTGCTGAACTACTCTGACTGTGAACATTTCTTTCCTGATATCTAGCCTATATCGTTGTACTTGTAATTTAAACCCATTACTGCGCGTCCTTTCCTCTGCAGCCAACGGGAACAGCATCCTGCCCTACTCCAAGTGACAACCTTTCAAATACTTAAAGAGGGCTATCATGTCCCCTCTCCACCTCCTTTTCTCCAGGCTGAACATTCCCAAGTCCCTCAACCTATCTTCATAGGGCTTGGTCCCTTGGCCCCAGATCATCTTCGTCGCTCTCCTCTGTCCCCTTTCAATTTTATCTACGTCCTTCTTGAAGTGAGGCCTCCAGAACTGTACACAGTACTCCAGGTGTGGTCTGACCAGTGCCGTATACAATGGGACTATGACATCTTGTGATTTTGATGTGATGCCTGTGTTGATACAGCCCAAAATGGCATTTGCCTTTTTTACCGCTGCATCACACTGCCTGCTCATGTTTAGTTTACAATCCACAAGTACCCCAAGGTCTCGTTCACACACAGTGTTACCTAGAAGCGTATCCCCCATCCAGTAGGCATGCTTTTCATTTTTCTGACCCAGATGAGGAACTTTACACTTATCTTTATTAAATTGCATCTTGTTCTCATTTGCCCATTTTTCCATTGTGTCCAGATCTCGTTGAACTCTGTCTCTCTATATATGTTCACACCATAGACAAAGAGCTAGAAGAATACTCCACTGAAATCCAGGAAGCAGGTATTTCAAAGATTAACCAGTGTTCCTTCAAGAGGAGCCAGTTTCTTCTCCATGTGGACTGACTGAAATCAAAATGCTAAAGGGGTTTTGTAGGCCTGAGAGTAGTTTTGTGAGGAATGGCAAGGATTACCTTTTTTGCTCCCTCTTTCTTCCTCTGAGCTGTGGCAGGTGCTTTCTTGTTACTCCAAAGATTTGTAGAAAGTGGCTGCATTTGGCTTAGTGGGTCACAAGCAATGCCCTAGACAAAGCCTTTTTATATTTCTCAGAATCTTGGTTTATCTGGTTGCAAGTTGAGTTCATTGGCTGCTCCCTGTTGCCTCATAACTTTTATCCCCCTTTACCCAAAAAGGCTAAAAACCTTCCTTCCTTCCTTCCTTCCTTCCTTCCTTCCTTCCTTCCTTCCTTCCTTCCTTCCTTCCTTCCTTCCTTCCTTCCTCCCTCCCTCCCTCCCTCCCTCCCTTCCTTCTTTTCTGTATGGCTAGTTTGTGCATCAAGACAAAATGGCAGAGCAGAAATGATCTCTGATAGAAGAGTATAAAGCCCGCAGGCCGTATTTATTTTCCACATTCCTGATGCATCTCCCGTGGCGTCGTTTTGTGAGGGGTCTGTGGCATGACTGGAAAGCCCCCCCTCCTTTTACCAGCTTGTGGAAGATTGTGGCTATTGTGTGCCTAGTTTTCAAACATGGTGGCCTCCACACGTGTTTCAGGAGCCAGGTCTTTTATTGGGTACTTGCTGTGGCCCAAGGGTGGGTGCTGGTCTGTACTCTTGCAACAGGCTGCCCTGGGCCCAGCCAGGACCCTTATGATGGTTTGTACAGTTCCATAGGAACTGGAATGGAATTCATCATTTTGTGTGGTTCTTCTTTCTCTTGGTGTTTCTTTCTGTGAGAAACACACACACATAAAATAGGTACCATCTAGTTGGACTCAGGCACGAGGTTTCCAT
Source organism: Paroedura picta (assembly GCF_049243985.1). Taxonomy (NCBI): domain Eukaryota; kingdom Metazoa; phylum Chordata; class Lepidosauria; order Squamata; family Gekkonidae; genus Paroedura; species Paroedura picta. Next base: position 73,210,312 of record NC_135377.1, on the reverse strand, counting down.
CTCTCTTAATACCACTGTTGCAAATAGATTAAAGGATGTGAAGGAAGGCTACCCTAAAAAGCCTGGTTTTCTTTCCCCAGTTTTCTCTCCTCATGGATCACAGCATGCTGCACTCAGGGATGTCTGGCAAGGGCACCGATGCCCTGTGCTGCACTCCCTGCGCATTCTGTTCATAGATCCTTGAATAAAGACTCCTGCACGTCTCCCAAAAATGTGACGCCCAGTAGCATTTCATGGGCATTTGAATAATTACCAGGTCACTCCAAGTTCAGCTGTCATGGACTTCTGCAGAGAAGTCAGTCTCCCTGGCAAACTGATTTCTAAACAAATTATTGTTAGTGATGATGATGGCAGCTGATGTGCTGTGCTTCTCAGGGAGACTCAGAGCTTGATCCAAACAAAGCAGAGTGTTGACGAGGCCTGTTGAAGCGAAGTGCCTCTCCAGGCTCCTGTGCTGGAGGCCCGGCTCTGCAGGTGGCATCTTCAAGTGTTTGAACTCGAGGGCACAACTTCCTGCTAAGGTTTTTTTCTAAAAGGACTCTGACTTGGCCTCATAGCTGAAGAAAACCATGCATTCCTTCTGCCTGGTGGCACCAGCTGATGACCTGTTTTGGCATGTCTAGTTTGACAGGTTCTTCAGAGGACTGGTCTCAGAGAAGGACCCCAGTATGATACCCACTCAGATGCTGAGGTAAAAGCTGGTGGTTCATGATCTCTGCTCTAACCCCTGAGGGATGTTTCCCATCTGACAGCTGCCTTCTTGGAGTTGCCCTCAAGTTCATAGGCAGGGAAAGTTTCGTTGGCAGCCCCATCTTGATGAAGTATGCAATGTCGCTGAGCTTTCCCCTGTGATTATGACACAACAAGCGTTCAGCAAGATCAGAGAAATGTGAACTCAAGCCATGTCAATGCACTAGCTTCCTCTGGCAGTGTTTTCACAGTCTCTGTGGGTGAGCCTAGCCTGTAGCCCTGAGAGGATAACACTGGAGTTTCTGAATAGGTCTCCCATGCTGTAGTTGGTTAGCTCACCAAGGCAACAAACTGAACGTAAAATGTGTGTGTGTGTGTGTGTGGGGGGAATCTGTGCTGGGGCCTGTGTTGTTCAACATATTTATAAATGACTTGGATGATGGATTAGAGGAGATACTTATTAAATTTGCAGATGATACTAAACTGGGAGGGGTAACAGAATCACAGAATCATAGAGTTGGAAGGGGCCATACAGGCCATCTAGTCCAACCCCCTGCTCAACGCAGGATCAGCCCAAAGCATTCTAAAGCATCCAAGAAAAGTGTGCATCCAACCTTTGCTTGAAGACAAACACAACCGAAGACAGAATCAGAATACAAGATGATCTTGATAGGCTTGAGAAGTGTGCTAAAGTAAATCAAATGAAATGCAGTAGGGACAAATGTAAAGTTCTGCATGTAGGTAGGAAAAACCATTTACACCAATATAGGATGGGGGAGACTTGTCTTGGCAGTAGCATGTGCGAAAAGGATCTAGGAGTCTTGGTAGACCATACATTGAACATGAGTCAATAGTGTGACTTAGTGGCTAAAAACGCAAATGGGATTTTGGGTTGTATCAAACGGAGTATCATGTCCAGATCACGGGAGGTGATGGTACCGTTTTACTCTGCTCTGGTTTGGCCTCACTTGGAGTCCTGTGTTCAATTTTGGGCACCCCAATTGGAGGGGGATGTTGACAAACTAAAGTGTGTTCAGAGGAGGGCAACAAAGATGATGAGGGGTTTGGAGACCAAGACGTATGGGGAAAGGTTGGGGGAGCTTGTTCTGTTTAGCCTGGAGAGATGATTGAGAGGGGATCTGATAGACATCTTCAAGTATTTAAAAGGGTGCTATATAGAGGATGGCGCAGAGTTGTTCTCCCTTGCCTCGGAGGGAAGGACCAGAACCAATGGGATGACATTAATGCAGAAGAAATTCTGTCTAAACATACAGAAGAAGTTCCTGACAGTTGGAGCTGTTTGTCAGTGGAACAGGCTTCCTCGGGAGGTGGTGAGTTCTTCATCTTTGGAAATTTTTAAACAGGCTGGATAGCCTTCTGACGGAGAGGTTGATTCTGTGAAAGTTCAGAGGGGTGGCAGGTGACAGGGGATGAGCGATAGGGTTGTAAGTGTCCTGCCTAGTGCAGGGGGTTGGACTAGATGACCAAGGAGGTTCCTTCCAACTCTATGATTCTAAGTATGGTGGGACTAGGATGGTACGGTAAAGTCATTATCCATCCAATAATAAATATAATACTAATAAATTCAATAATAAAATACTGTAAAATAATTCAGATAACAGATTTAAGTATTTTGGAGCGGATAGTGCACAAAAGAGCACAGAAAGCAGATGCTAGAATCCGTGGGGAAGGGATAAGTTGGGAACTGGGAAAGAGAGAAGGCCTACAAGGCACAGGGAAAGAGGGCCCACAGCAAAGGTTATGGCTGGTTGCCCGTTCCAGGAATTATGACCCAGTTACAGCTTAAGCTATTTCATGTGACAAGACCTACCAGTCTAGTACAGTGAAGAAACTCATAACATTCCTTAGAACTATTAAGCAGGCTTGTCCAACTTAAGCATTTAAATATCAGTATTGTGCTTTTCTCCCAACATGCCGTATAAAATTCCAATCCACTCCTCCATATTACCCTGAGCACAACCTTGTGAGGTAGGGTTGACCAACCCTGGGCGTTCTTGATGGCCCTAGAAGGGGTTCTTGAATGGATGAGAGTAAATGAGTTAGGCCGTTATCATCCTGGCCCCTCTCTCCACCTCTCACTAGAGGTAGGTTGGGGTTTGGATGATTGAGGAATTCCGCCATGTTTGTGCTAGTTTTGTTCTATGATTTAGTCCTGATTTTAATGGGGTTTTATTGGGGTTTTTATTGGACACTTTGTAATCCGCCATTAGCCAATCTCCAGAGTGGTAGGAAATAAATTAAATAATAATAATAATAATAATAATAATAATAATAATAATAATAATAATAATAATAATAATAAATTTGTATATATTTTAAAATTTGTTAAACATCCATCAGGTGGTATGACTAGATATGGTCATGATGACATGCCCACCCTCCCAAAATGACCAGTGATGGCCTGGAGGGGGTGGGAAGGCTCCAGGTGGGTGGCTACACAACTATGCTTCTCAACCATCTCCTACATGATCGCTCTAATTCTGGGGATTTTCAAAGCCATAATCCATTTATTTTTAGTGTTTTTGATAGCCATAATCCATTTATTTTTCTGATTTTGTTTGCTAATAATTTTGAGCATCCTTCAAATTCATAATTCTTTTGTTTTAATTTTATAGTTTTGTTTATATTCAGCATCTTTAGTTCTTCTGATTTCTTTTAAAATTGATTTTAAATTGATGTGAACCACCCCGAGATGGCTGGGCTGAGAGGGGCAGTTTTATAAATCTAATTAATTATAAATAAATAAATGCAGGCTGGTTCAATTGAATGCAGTTTGATGAATCAGGCTGTGCAAACTTGCTATGAAACAAAACTCAGCCAGGTATATTCAGCAGTTCCCTATGGGAGCAGATGGCCCTGAGGAGACGCTGATGTGTTTTCTGCCCCCACTGACTCTGAGGAAGCCTCTAGCACCAGGGGAATTATTCAAGCATCTGTCAGCAGTGGGATAACAATGCAATTTCTCCTCCCCTTATACTTTGGTTTAGAGGCCAAATTGAACTGTAGAGAAATATCTGTAGAGAAATATCGCAAGACAACTGGAATGGGTTTCACACTATACGAGCCAACTAGACTCGATCCAAGTCATTTTGAGCTAATGGGATTTCTGCCAGGTTAGTAGTTGGCGGAATCGAAAGCATAAGGCATAATCCGGCCAGTAATTTTTCATGCCAGTGGATTTCAACACATCCATAATACTTAGCCTTTGTACAGAATACCAGTTGTAAGTGTTTGGAACACACAATATCTCAATCATCTGTCCCTCTTAATAAAACAGTAAGGAGGGTTGGGGTGGGCTGAGTCCATGGTCAAATCTCCCGGATTGGCCCCTTGGCCCCAGACTGACAAGCGGAGGGGCCAATTGGAAGGTGTGAAGCAGGACAGACCAGAGTTCCAGGGCAATCAGGAGACATGGCTGCCAGTGTGCTCCTGACCACCGCAGGGAGAGGAGGTCAGCAGGGCTGCCAAGGGGGATGAGAACAGAGGCTGTGCCAGCCCTTTTTGCCCCAAGGCTGTCCTCACTGTCATGTCCAGCTGCAAATTGCCTCAGAACCCTGACAGAGCTGGCAGGAGGTCCCCCCCCCCTCCAGGCCTGCTGCGAAGGAGCCTCTGACAGCCCCTGACTGAGGGGAGGGAGGCACTTTCCTTCAAAGAGCAACGCAGGGGAGCCTGAGGGCATTCCTTTTGGGGGGGGGGACTTTCCCCTTCTGCCAAACAGTTGCCTGACGGGGAGGCCACAGAAAAGCCCCTTCTCACTTAAAATACTGCTCTCCCACACTCAACGAACATTCTACACCACAGGTTCTTGACACCCATATCTCCACACCCATGGCCTCATTTGCCACCATGCCACCACAACCTCCCACACAACACACATGACAACCCCATGCCCTTACAGACTGGACAACTCCTCCCCTTCCTCTTCCCACTGCCAAGCTCTAGCGCCTGTTGTATTCTTGGATACAATGGCCTTTGCCCCTAGTCCTATAATAAATGGGATTTTAACACCTCTCACTTTGGCATCATGATTGGAATGTGGAATGGCCTAGGAGAGCTCTGTAGGAGGCGACTTGAGTGGGAAACGGCCAAGGGAGACCGCCACGGAAGGCAGTGGCCAGCTGCCTGTGCATGCTCCCTTGCCTTGAAAGCCCCCACTGAGGTCATCAGAAACAGGTGCATCCTGCTGGCCCTTCACGGGCACCCACCCCTCTCCAGCCACAGCTCCACTGATTTCAGTGGGCCACAGGGAAGGCCTCTGTGTTCCCTTTCAGCAGCTGGCTGCTAGCGGATGTTCTATTTTAGTACCTGGCTGCCAGCAGAATTTACTTACTTACCTGCTCAACAAGCCCACTAGTGTCAGGTTAGCAAAGCATGGCTGATCTGCTTTGGAGGGAATCGGCTTCTTTCCGTTTTCTACCCCTTTGTTGTGCTGTTTAAAATGTCCATAGTGCTTCCTTTAATATCGCCACCCCCCCTTTCTCACCATGTGATTTTCTGCAGATTTATTTGTTCTGAGTTGAGTGCCTCAGCGCTAAACCAATACAAACCTTTGTGCTAGAGCAGCACCATGGAGCTGCCTCAACTCCCTTCACTCAACTTAGAACGTTAAAAAATAAACCCTTGGAGGAAAACCACATGGTGAACCAGGGTGGGGAAAAAGCGGCAGTGTCCGAGATGATCATAGCATGTCAGAGATTTGCATGTCACCTGGCAAACCGGGTGTGATTCCTCAGCCCTCCGCCACGTGCAGTCACAGTTCTCAGAGGGGGTCTGTCTGTTGTGGGGAGAACAAGGGAAAACTATTGTCAGTTGCTCTGAAACTCCTGCGGGTCCTTAAAAGCAGGGTACTAAGACTCAGTTTTCCAGTTCTTCATTAATGGAAGGAAATGGGCTGTATGAAATCCCTGTCCCTATACTGCATTACTCGAAACTGGGCCAATAACAAGTATCATCCAGTTTAAAATGGTAATGTGAGTATCTCCAGAATCAGTGGCCTAATGCTAAACATTTGCTGGCTTGCATGCGCTGAAGAGAGAGACAATAAGATCAGGGGATTTTTATCTCTAAGAAAGAGGAAATTAGTCTAATTGTACGATTCCATGCTGATAAAGCCTATTTTAGTCCTCCCTAAGTGTGGGATCTGATGAATGAGATACTAAGCAGACCCAGAGGGATATGCAGTCAGCACCTTTGTAGTTTTCAGGTATCACTCTGGTGTCGGAAGATGATAAATATCACTCTTAGAAGAGGATATCCATGTGATAAATTGCGAAGGACAGACAAATACATTTGCCATCCTGCTTTGGTCTATCAGCTTTTTCCTGCCAAATAAATCTGCTCTTTTGGGACTCAGAATGCTCTGTCCCCTCACCTCAGACAGGGTCTAGGCTTCTGTCATTAGCAGACATGTACATATATATCCATTTTTATCTTTTGCATAATTTCTTTGACAGAGAAGAAGGCTGCCCAGTGGTTAGAGTGTGAGAATGGGACCAGGGCCAAATGGATTTGAGCACCTACTTTGCTGTGGAACTTTCCCAGTGGCTTTGGGCCTGGTACCCTCTCTCAGCCGAATCAGCCTCACAGGATTGTGGTGGGAACAAGGTGGAGAAGGAGGAGCAAGGTGATAAACTGCTTTGGATCGTGAATGGAGACAATGAGGGGTATCATTAGATATGGGGTGGAAGATCACCCCAGGATGGCACTGTGGGAGAGACCAGTAAAATCTCTGTGGTGGGTTGGGGGGGGGCACCTCTGGCTAACATAAATCCCACATCAGCTCCTTAAGGGTTGACTCTCTGTATTCTGTAAACACG